>NC_067247.2:248210860-248515443 GCF_019359855.2 Lolium perenne | reverse complement strand
AAATATGGTTGTAGAAATTTGCATGGTACTAAAACACCTCTCTATACGCTGAAAATTTTGAAGTTACTCTTGTTTTATCTTCTTATGCTTGTCAATTTGTTCTTCATGAATTTATTTGTGTACAAGATTCCTATGCATAGGAAGTGGGTTAGACTTAAATGTGTCTTGAATTTGCTTTTTGATGCTCTCTTTTGCTTCAACTCTTATTTCTTGCGAGTGCATCATTAAAATTGCTGAGTCCATCTTAATGGCTATAAAGAAAGCACTTCTTGGGAGATAACCCATGTTTTTATTTTGCTACTATTTTGTTGTGTTTTGGAAGTTGTTACTACTGTAGCAACCTCTCCTTTTCTTTATTTTATTGCAATGTTGTGCCAAGTAAAGTCTCTAATAGGAAGTTGATACTAGATTTGGATTTCTGCGCAGAAACAGATTTCTATCTGTCACGAATTTGGGCAGGGTTCTCTGTAGGTAACTCAGAAAATTCTGCCAATTTACGTGCGTGTTCCTCAGATATGTACTCAAATTTCATTAGTTTTGAGTTTTCTGATTTGAGCAACGGAAGTACCTCTTAAAAATTCATCTTTACTGGCTGTTCTGTTTTGACAGATTCTATCTCTGTTTTTTGCATTGTCTCTTGTGGACTTTAAGCGAGGCTTTCTAGACATGGAGAGCTGTAGCTAATGTTTTATTGAGTTCTTGCAATGTGTCACTATAGGACTAAAGTGGATTAAAGTTTTTTTTTTAGTACTAACCCCTCTAATGAAGTTTATGAGAAGTTTGGTGTGAAGGAAGTTTTCAAGGGTCAAGAGAGGAGGATGATATATGATCAAGAAGAGTGAAAAGTCTAAGCTTGGGGATGCCCCCGTGATTCATCCCTGCATATTTCAAGAAGACTCAAGCTTCTAAGCTTGGGGATGCCCAAGGCATCCCCTTCTTCATCAACAATTTATCAGGTTTCTTCTATTGAAACTATATTTTTATTCGGTCACATCTTATGTGCTTTACTTGGAGCGTTTGTGTGCTTTTATTTTTGTTTATGTTTGAATAAGATTCGGATCCTAGCAATCCTTGTTTGGGAGAGAGACACGCTCCGCTTTTTCATATGAACACTTGTGTTCTTCGTTTTACTTCTAAAGTTCAATGGTAAAAGTTGGAAGCTATTGCATTTATTGCTATTTGGTTGGAAACAGAAAATGCCTCATATTGTCTTGAATAATTTGATACTTGGCAATTGTTTTGAGCTCTCAAGTAGACCATGATTAAGTTCTTGCATCATGTAGTTTAAACCTATTAGTGGAGAACTACCGTAGAGCTTGTTGAAATTGGTTTGCATGATTGGTCTCTCTAAGGTCAAGATATTTTCTGGTAAAAGTGTTTGAGCAACAAGGAAGACAGTGTAGAGTATTATAATGCTTGCAATATGTTCTTATGTAAGTTTTGTTGTACCGGTTTATACTTGTGTTTGCTTCAAATAACCTTGCTAGCCTAAGCCTTGTACTGAGAGGGAATGCTTCTCGTGCATCCAAATCCTTGAGCCAAAACCTATGCCATTTGTGTCCACCATACCTACCTACTATGTGGTACTTCCTGCCATTCCAAGTAAATACTTCGTGTGCTACCTTTAAACAATTCAAAATGCTTCTCAATTTGTGTTAATGTTTTATAGCTCATGAGGAAGTATGTGGTGTTTTATCTTTCAATCTTGTTGGGCAGCTTTCACCAATGGACTGGTGGCTTCATCCGCTTATCCAATAATTTTGCAAAAAGAGCTGGCAACGGGGTTCCCAGCCCCAATTAATCAACTTTCATTAATAATTCTCTTCATATGTTTTGCTCTGATTCATCAGTAAGCAACTTAATTTTGCAAATAGACACTCATCCATGGTATGTGAATGATTGGAAGGCACCCGAGGATTCGGTTAGCCATGGCTTGAGAAAGCAAAGGTGGGGAGGAGTGTCATCTAAATAAAACTAAAATAAATAGACACTCCTTCATGGTATGTGATTGTTGGAAGGCACCCGAGGATTCGGTTAGCCATGGCTTGTGAAAGCAAAGGTTGGAAGGAGTGTCACCCAAAAATAAAAATAAACCAAACTAAAGTACATGTGAGAGATAATGTCCTTCATGGGAGCCGCTCTTCGAAAGTCTGTTTGGCAAGGGGGTTAGAGTGCCCACTACCATTCGTTGACAACAACAAACACCTCTCAAAACTTTACTTTTATTCTCTCTATATGATTTCACAACTTGAAAAGCTCTAGCACATGATTTAATCCCTGCTTCCCTCTGCGAAGGGCCTTTCTTTTACTTTATGTTGAGTCAGTTTACCTACTTCCTTCCATCTTAGAAGCAAACACTTGTGTCGACTGTGCATTGATTCTTACATACTTGATTATTTGCATTCATCATATTACTTTATGTTGACAATTATCCATGAGATATGCATGTTGAAAGTTGAAAGCAACTACTGAAACTTATATCTTCCTTTGTGTTGCTTCGATACCTTTACTTTGAATCTATTGCTTTATGAGTTAACTCTTATGCAAGACTTTTGATGCTTGTCTTGAAAGTACTATTCATGAAAAGTTTTGCTATATGTTATCTATTTGTTAGCAACTATAGATCATTGCCTTGAGTCACTGCATTCATCTCATATGCTTTACAATAGTATGATCAAGGTTATGTAAGTAGCATGTCACTACAGAAATTATTCTTTTTATCGTTTACCTACTCGAGGACGAGTAGGAACTAAGCTTGGGGATGCTGATACGTCTCCAACGTATCTATAATTTCCGATGTTCCATGCTTGTTTTATGACAATACCTACATGTTTTGCTCACACTTTATAATGTTTTTATGCGCTTTCCGGAACTAACCTATTAACAAGATGCCACAGTGCCAGTTCCTGTTTTCTGTTGTTTTTGGTTCCAGAAAGGCTGTTCGGGCAATATTCTCGGAATTCGACGAAACAAAGACCTAGTATCTTATTTTTCCCGGAAGACCCCAAAACACCGACGGAGAGTCGGAGGCGGGCCAGGGGGCCACCACACGCCAGGGCCGCGCGGGCTCAACCCTGGCCGCGCCGGCCTATGGGGAGGAGGCCCCAGGCGCCCTCCTGCGCCGCCTCTTCGCCTATATAAGCCCTTTCGACCTAAAAACGCGATACCAATTGACGAAAGTCCAGAAAGACTCCAGGGGCGCCGCCGCCATCGCGAAACTCCAATTCGGGGGACAGAATCTCTGTTCCGACACGCCGCCGGGACGGGGAAGTGCCCCCGGAAGCCATCTCCATCGACGCCACCGCCTCCATCATGCTCCGTGAGTAGTTCCCCCATGGACTACGGGTTCTAGCAGTAGCTAGTTGGTACTCTCTATCCCATGTACTTCAATACAATGATCTCATGAGCTGCCTTACATGATTGAGATTCATCTGATGTAATCGGTGTTGTGTTTGTTGGGATCCGATGGATGATACATTATGATTAGTCTATCTATAAAGTTTGTAAAGTTATTGTTGCTGCAATCTTGTTATGCTTAATGCTTGTCACTAGGGCCCGAGTGGTATGATCTTAGATTTAAGCTCTATAATTATTGCTTAGATTGTATCTACAAGTTGTATGCACATGTCTATGTCCGGAACCAAAGGCCCCAAAGTGACAGAAATTGGGACAACTGGAGGGGGAGGCGTAGGTATGAGGATCACATGTTTTCACCAAGTGTTAATGCTTTGCTCCGGTGCTCTATTAAAAGGAGTACCTTAACAGCCAGTAGATTCCCTTGAGGCCCGGCTGCCACCGGTTGGTAGGACAAAAGATGTTGTACAAGTTTCTCATTGCGAGCACGTATGACTATATATGGAAAACATGCCTACATAATTAATAATCTTTATGTTCTGTCTTAATGCTATTTCAATCCTATCAATTGCCCAACTGTAATTTGTTCACCCAACACTTGTCACTTGTTATTGGAGAGTTACCACTAGTGTAGATCGCTGGGAACCCCGGTCCATCTCTCATCATCATATACTCGTTCTATATGTCATTGGAAGTAGTATCAACTATTTTCTGGTGCCATCGCCTCTGTGTTATTGCTACTGCTGCTGTGTTACTATTACTATTGCTCTCATATTACTGTTGCTTTCACATCACCCCTGTTACTAGTGCTTTTCCAGGTGCAGCTGATTTGACAACTCAGTTGTTAAGGCTTATAAGTATTCTTTACCTCCCCTTGTGTCGAATCAATAAATTTGGGTTTTACTTCCCTCGAAGACTGTGGCGATCCCCTATACTTGTGGGTTATCAAGCATCAAAAATTATAGATACGTTTGCAACGTATCAGGGGGCAGAACATTAGGTAGGGCGGATGATCAGCCCCCTCGGGTGCTGGAACATCCGGCCTAAGTGGAGGGTGTAAATACCGACTCGGGCCGGCGTGAGGAAAATAACCTAGTTATCATCCCCAACCCAACCCGAGTTCCTCTCTCTTTCCTCTCCAGACCCACCCCGGCCACCACTCCCCTTGGGGCTCCCCATCGACCCCCAAGGCCTCCTCCGTCATGCCTCGACCCGCCCGTCGGCTCCTCCACCCGGAACAATCTCCACCAAGAAGTTTTTCCAATGGAAGATGATACATTGCTCTCTCCCTCCTTTTAGGGTTTCAACCCTAGTTTGGTGTGTAGAGGCCTTTATACTCGATTTCCTTTTGTAGAAACCTAATTCAAGATGCATGCTAGTGATCTCTATGATCGATATACGAAAACATTCATGAAATCTTGAGGTTTTTCAGATCTGAGAATTCTTCCCGTGATAATTCTTCCCTATGAGCGATCTAGGAAGTTTCCAAATATGGCTCTTGAATTCACCACTGTTGATGTAGCCCCGGTCACCGACGTTGCTACACCAAGACCAACAAGTCCCCCAAGTGGACCGATGACACGAGCCCGAGTCAAAGCTCTTCATGATGAGGTGAACTCGCTCCTCACCACCCTTGATCTTGGTACCCCTTTGGATGGATTGCTACCTCATGCCGACGTGCTATGTGTCATTAGGTACAAGGCGCGTCAAGACCACGGAGAGGAGGAGACGCCAAGGTCAAGGGAAGGAGAGAAGCAACTGGACATGGAGATGATCATGAAGCCGAAGCCGACGTCGCACGAAGCGCTCCAAGGAAGAGACGGACGCTGGCCGGTCCAGGACCCGGTCAGACCGGACCTACAACCGGACGCCCCGGTCATAGGCCCGGTCGACCGGGCGCAAACCGGGCCAGCTCCCTCGCATCGGGACGACGACCGGACCCAGGACCGGAAACCGCAGTTCCCGGTTTGGCCCCCGGCCGACCGGACCCATGACCGGACGGCCCGGTCACAGGCCCGGTCAGACCGGCCCCAAACCGGACAGCCCGGTCCCAGGCCCGGTCCGACCGGCCCCAAACCGGACCTGACGAGAATGCCCCACCAAACTGCCTTAACTTATCCATTCGCGTACCTGTTCGCCCTTGCTGGCCGTGTATGACTATATAAGTAGCTGGAACCCCTCATTAGCTCTTTAGACTTGTTTTGGAACTCAAACCTAAATTTGAGCTTAGTCTCCCTTGGGTATCATCCCTCTGTAATCAAGGCACCTCGGTTGTTGATTTGGAACTTGTTGAGTGAGATTCTAGTACAAGATACTCTCTCTCCCTCACCAAGCTCTTCTTCTCCAATCCCAATCTCTCACCGGGAATTCTGCCGCGTGCCTCTTCCGGGTGATTCTATTGGCGTGGTCCATCGAGCCACGGAGGTAAGCATCGGGTGTATCGGGGTGTGTGTGTGCGTGAGTCTCGGAGTTCCTCGTGTTCATCGCCGTGTTCTTCGTGTTCCTCGCGTTTTTCCCATCTTCCCCCTTGGTTTCGAAGTCAATCCGCGAGATCGGGCCACACACGGGTCTCAGACCTCATCATATGGTATCAGCAGCTCTTGGTTACCGCGGATTTGACCTCCCACCCACCCGATTTCGTCCCTAGAAAATTTTTCAAAAAATCCCCAAAAATAGCCCTAAATTGCCTCTTGACCGATCTGTGATTTGGTTGCGTTTTGAGTGGTTTTGGTCCGTGGATCTGGTGTTGTTGTGCTTGATCTACTATTTCCCCAACTTTTAGCCTCCAATTCCATCGTTTCCCTTCGATTTGGTCGATTTGGCTTGGTTTTCGTGAAGAACAGGAGAGAGAAACCTTCATCCCGCGAAATCCGGTTTCGAGCCCGGTCAACCGGGCCACAGACCGGACGGCCCAGCACAGAACCCGGTCGACCGGGCGGCAACCGGACAGGCCGGTCCAGGAGCCGGTCCAACCGGACCCCAGACCGGGCGCAGCAACGCCCCCTCCTTCGACCTCGACATCCGGCGATCTCCACCACCACCACCACCACCACCATCATCGCAGGTATAACTTGCAGGTCACCTTGTAACCCCTCTTCCTTTTGCGATCTATCCCATCGAGCATTGCTTGTCTAGTGTTGCGAGACATTGCACGTGGCCCCGCATTGTGAGGTGTGTGTGTCGCGTTGAGTAAGGCACCCAAGCAAACACTCGTGTGGCAAGATAGCAAAAGCGAGGCTAACGCTAGCATAGTGCGTCAAAAAGCCCCAAAAACACAAAAAGAGTGCGAGTAGCACCATACATCCATACATCCATACATCCATACGCCCATATACACAAAAGTGTCCACGTGCCACCAAAGATACAAACGAGTGCAAGTGCCGCCATATACAAAAGAGAAAAAGCTTTTAAGCAAAGAGAGATAGGAGAAGAGAGGCCACGTGTGAATCTTGTTGTCTCTTCCTTTGCAACCAAAGCTTTGGCTCTCCTTGTGTTAGTGTGACACCGAGCACTTATACATACACTTTTCCGCTCACTTTTGGTTGCACTAACCCCGCTTATCTCGTGTGTGTGTTCCACATCTTTTTCCGTGTTTATAGTGATCTTCACATTGACATTTGGATTTTTGGACCTCACCCACTTTTAACAACATACTTGATCTTGGATTTGTCTTTTGGCTTTCCACAACACTCGCCTAACACCATATTTGCTAGCTTTTGCGTGTGGTTTTGCGTGTGTCCCCGATACACTTGATCTTGCTTTCGGTTTGGTGGATTGCCTCAATACTATCTTACCTTGGTAAGGGTACGAGGTAGTCTCCTTCCACTAACATACACAACATAGTTCTTGTCTTTGCATCATGGATAGGACCGGAGATACCAATAGGGATGAAGAGATCCTTCGCAACACCGAGAGGTTGGCTACTCAACACAACCTATGGACGCAACGACAAGAGTTCAAGGAGCAACTCTCCCTCTTCGAGACGCGCATCGATGAGCAATACAATGAAGTGGCTCACAACTTCTCCACCGTGAACCACGACTTGGCCCTTCTTCGTGAAGCTACGGACAACTTGAATGGCCAAATGGCGGCCAATGATGCCAACATGGAGCGGCGCATGGATAGCCTCGAGCGCGCCATCACCAACTTGGGTCATCATCGTCGACACCGCTCTACTTCCACTTCATCAAGCTCCTCCTCAAGGCATGAAGACCATTACTCTCATGGTGGCATTTCGTCCCCAAGCTCTTCTTCAAGGCGTGAAGACCATCATCGACCTCATCGCTCACATGCTCGTCATGAAGACTCCCGCTCCAACTCTAGGCGTGGAGAAATACATCGCCATGCTCGTCCACATGAGCGTCCTCCACAAGCTCAAGACCTTCAACAAGATCGTCACCAAGTGGATCGCCATGCTCACCATGGGCGTGATGGTCATCCACAAGACCAAGACCCTCGAGATCCACCTCGGCGAGATCTTCGTCGCCACCCTCACCATGATCAACGTGGACGAGGAGAACTACACCATGATCAAGATGAGAGACCCAACCTTGAGCATCGTCCTCAACCGCGACAAGATCTTCAACCACATCCTCACCGTGAACCAAGTGAAGCAAGTGTTCAACTCCAACGCCAACCCAATGCTATGGTTGGCCATAGAAGACCTCCTATTCCACCTCTAGCCGCAAGAGTTGACGGCGCCCCGCCTCGTAGAAGAAACTTGGAGGATGAAGAGAACATGTATGGCAAGCTCAAGTTCAACATGCCCAAGTTCAAAGGTGAAGACGACGCCGAAGCTTACCTCTCATGGGCACTCAAGGTGGACAAGATCTTCCGCATCCACAACTACTCCGGTGCCAAGAAAGTGGCTATGGCATCACTCGAGTTTGAAGACTACGCCAACACTTGGTGGGAGCAAGTCCTCACTCTCCGAGAAGAGAAGGGTGAACCTCCAATTGACACTTGGGAAGATATGAAAAAGGAGATGCATGCTCGCTTTGTCCCAAAGCACTACATGAAAGACCTCTTCAACAAGCTCCAAAACTTGAAGCAAGGCACCAAAACCGTTGAGGAGTTCTACAAGGAGATGGAGCTCACTATGATGCGAGCCAACATCCAAGAGTCCGAAGAACAAACAATTGCTCGCTTCTTCAATGGCCTTACTTATCCCATCAAGAGGATTGTCGAGTTCCAACCTTACTCCAACATGGTTGAGCTAGTCCACCAAGCATCGAAGGCCGAGCGCCAAGTGATTGAGGACATCAAGTACTCCAAGGCCAAGTCCTATTTCTCCTCCAAGCTCGCTACATCGACTCCTCCTACTACATCAACTCCTTATGCTACAAGTGCCAAGGCCGACGCATCCTCTACACCGTCCAAGAAGACGACTATCCAAAGTCGCATGAAGCAAACGGTCTCCTCCACCGCCTCCTCTAAGGCATCCACGGGACCCTCTAGTGTCACTTGCTTCAAGTGTGGCACCCAAGGTCACAAATCGTTTGAGTGCAAGAACACCAAGGTCATGATCACTATGGAGAATGGTGACATCGAGACTCTTGATGAAGATGAATATGAAGCCCTTGTGCAAGCCGCCGTGGCAAGTGAAGAAGCCTATGAACAAGAAAGTGGAGAAGATCCTCTCTTATGTGAGCATGACCCAAGTCCCTCACTTGTGGTCACAAGGGTGCTAACCACACAACCTCATGATATGGAAGAACAACGGTGCAACATCTTCCAAACTCGTGCCGGAATTGGTGGCAAGTCTATCAAGGTCATCATCGATGGTGGAAGTTGCCACAACCTTGCGAGCACCGAGTTGTGTGAGAAGCTCCACCTCACTCTCCGCAAGCATCCTCACCCTTACCATATCCAATGGTTGAGTGACAAGGGCAACGTCAAGATACAACATACCGTCACCGTCAACTTCAAGATCGGCCCTTATGAGGACACCATCGAGTGTGACGTGGTACCCATGACGGTGTGCCACATGTTGCTTGGCCGCCCTTGGCAATATGACAAGAAGGCCATACATGATGGACTCTCCAACACATACACCTTCAAGGTCAACGACAAGAAGTTCGAGTTGCGCCCGATGACTCCTAGCCAAATCATCGCGGATAATGCGAAGGCTTTAGCGAGGGCACAACTCCGCACCCACCATAGTGAGATGAGAGGTGAGGGAGCGACCCACCACAAAGATAGTGAGCGCCACAAGCCATATATGAGTGAGTCCAAGAGTGTCCTTCTAGCCACCAAGAGTGAGTGGAGAGAGCTACAAGAGAACCCATCCACCATATTGCACTACGTGCTCATATGCAAGGGACCCTCGTCGGCAACTAACGACTTAACCAACATTCCTCCGTCTTTGTTGTCTCTTTTGCAGGAATTTCAAGACGTCTTCCCCGACGAGCTCCCTCATGGACTACCACCACTCCGCGGCATAGAACACCGCATCGACCTCATACCCGGCGCTCCGCTCCCAAACCGTGCCGCCTACCGCACCAATCCCGAAGAGACCAAGGAGATCAACCGCCAAATTCAAGATCTCCTCGCCAAAGGGTATGTCCGTGAAAGCCTTAGCCCTTGTGCGGTTCCCGTGATCCTCGTGCCTAAACCGGATGAGACGCAACGGATGTGTATGGATTGTCGACCCATCAATGCCATTACCGTCCGTTACCGCCATCCCATTCCGCGTTTAGATGACATGCTTGATGAACTTAGTGGTGCCACGATTTTCTCTAAAGTCGATTTGCGTAGTGGTTACCATCAAATCCGCATGGCTATTGGTGACGAATGGAAAACGGCATTCAAGACCAAACTTGGTCTCTATGAATGGCTCGTTATGCCTTTTGGTCTTTCCAATGCACCATCTACTTTCATGCGCCTCATGAATCACATCTTGCGTCCTCTCATTGGCAAGAGCGTGGTTGTCTACTTCGATGATATTCTTATTTATAGCAAAAACCTCGAGGACCATGTGCAACATGTGAGAGAAGTCTTGTGCATCTTGCGCCATGAAAAGCTTTATGCTAACCTCCCCAAATGCACATTTGCTCAAAACAAATTGGTTTTTCTTGGTTTTGTGGTTTCCGCTAATGGGATTGAAGTTGATTCTTCCAAGGTGGAGGCCATCCATAATTGGCCTACCCCTACAAATGTTGGCCAAGTCCGAAGCTTCCATGGACTTGCCGGGTTTTATCGCCGCTTTGTGAAAGATTTTAGCACCATCGCTTGCCCTTTGAATGAGCTTACCAAGAAGAATGTTCCGTTTGTTTGGGGCAAGGCCCAACAAAATGCTTTTGATGAGTTGAAGAAACGTCTTACCGAAGCTCCACTTCTTGTTCTTCCAAATTTTGCCAAAACTTTTGAGATTGAGTGTGATGCAAGTGGGCTTGGTATTGGCGGTGTTCTTATGCAAGAGGGCAAACCCGTGGCGTACTATAGTGAGAAGTTAGATGGCGCACGCCTCAACTATCCTATATATGACAAGGAGCTCTACGCTTTGGTTCGTGTTCTTGAAGTTTGGCAACATTACCTTTGGCCAAAAGAGTTTATCATTCATTCCGACCATGAGTCCTTGAAATATTTGAAAAGCCAACACAACTTGAACAAACGACATGCAAAATGGGTCGAGTTCATTGAGTCCTTCCCATATGTGATCAAATACAAGAAGGGCAAGGACAATGTTGTGGCGGATGCTCTTTCCCGCAAAAACACCCTTTTGTTAACTCGTTTGGATTTTCATGTTTTGGGACTTGAAGAGATCAAAGAACTCTATCCTTCCGATTCTTTCTTTGCTCCCATTTTTGAGAAGTGCTCCGTTGAGCGAGGAGTGGATGATTTCTATTTGCATGATGGCTATTTGTTTAAAGCCAACAAGATTTGCATTCCCGCGTCTTCGCTTCGAAAATTGCTTTTGCAAGAGTCTCATGGAGGAGGTCTTATGGGCCACTTTGGCCGTGACAAGACATATGCCATGCTCTCAACCCACTACTATTGGCCAAAGATGAAGCGAGATGTGGAACGCCTTTGCCGTCGGTGCACAACATGCTTACAAGCTAAGTCTACCTCCAACCCTTATGGTCTCTACATGCCACTGCCTATTCCTTTTGCACCATGGACAGATATTAGCATGGATTTCGTTCTAGGCTTGCCTCGCACTAAGCATGGTCATGATTCCATATTTGTTGTAGTGGATAGATTCTCTAAGATGGCTCATTTCATACCTTGCCATAAGAGCGACGATGCTTCACACATTGCTTCATTGTTTTTCAGGGAAATCGTTCGCCTACATGGAGTACCGCAAAGCATTGTGTCGGATCGAGACGTCAAGTTCATGAGCTATCTTTGGAAGTCGATCATGGCGAAGTTTGGAGTCAAGCTCTTGTTCTCATCATCATCGCACCCGCAAACGGACGGCCAAACGGAAGTGGTCAATCGAAGCCTCTCCACCCTCCTACGGGTCCTCGTGAAGAAAAACTTGAGGTCATGGGAGGAGTGCCTTCCTCACGCCGAGTTCGCCTACAACCGCGCCAAGCACAAGACTACATCAAGGAGCCCCTTCATGGTCGTCTATGGCTTCGAACCTTACACGGCACTCGACATACTTCCGCTTCCTCTCCACGAGCGCATCAACATGGACTTCGACAAGCGCGCCGCCGCCGTCAAGAAACTACATGAAGAGACAAGGGCAACCATACAAGCACATGTTCTTCGTCAAGCCAACCGCCTCAACGCCAAGAAGAAGGCAAGGATATTCGAAGAAGGAGACCTCGTTTGGATCCACCTCCGGAAGGACCGGTTCCCTCATGAGCGCAACTCCAAGCTCAAGCCAAGAGGAGATGGCCCCTTCAAGGTCCTCAAGCGCATCAACGACAACGCTTACGTCATCGACATACCAACATCCAAGTACTTGGTGAGCAACACGTTCAACGTCTCGGACTTGTCACCCTATCATGGAGATGAGGAGGTGCAAGAGTCGAGGACGACTCTTGCCCAAGGGGGGGGAGATGATGTAGCCCCGGTCACCGACGTTGCTACACCAAGACCAACAAGTCCCCCAAGTGGACCGATGACACGAGCCCGAGTCAAAGCTCTTCATGATGAGGTGAACTCGCTCCTCACCACCCTTGATCTTGGTACCCCTTTGGATGGATTGCTACCTCATGCCGACGTGCTATGTGTCATTAGGTACAAGGCGCGTCAAGACCACGGAGAGGAGGAGACGCCAAGGTCAAGGGAAGGAGAGAAGCAACTGGACATGGAGATGATCATGAAGCCGAAGCCGACGTCGCACGAAGCGCTCCAAGGAAGAGACGGACGCTGGCGGTCCAGACCCGGTCGGACCGGACCTACAACCGGACGCCCGGTCATAGGCCCGGTCGGCCAGGGCGCAAACCGGGCCAGCTCCTCGATCTTGGGACGACGACCGGACCCAGGACCGGAAACTTCGCAGTTTCCCGGTTTGCGCCCGGTCGACCGGACCCATGACCGGACGGCCCGGTCACAGGCCCGGTCAGACCGGCCCCAAACCGGACAGCCCGGTCCCAGGCCCGGTCCGACCGGCCCCAAACCGGACCTGACGAGAATGCCCCACCAAACTGCCTTAACTTATCCATTCGCGTACCTGTTCGCCCTTGCTGGCCGTGTATGACTATATAAGTAGCTGGAACCCCTCATTAGCTCTTTAGACTTGTTTTGGAACTCAAACCTAAATTTGAGCTTAGTCTCCCTTGGGTATCATCCCTCTGTAATCAAGGCACCTCGGTTGTTGATTTGGAACTTGTTGAGTGAGATTCTAGTACAAGATACTCTCTCTCCCTCACCAAGCTCTTCTTCTCCAATCCCAATCTCTCACCGGGAATTCTGCCGCGTGCCTCTTCCGGGTGATTCTATTGGCGTGGTCCATCGAGCCACGGAGGTAAGCATCGGGTGTATCGGGGTGTGTGTGTGCGTGAGTCTCGGAGTTCCTCGTGTTCATCGCCGTGTTCTTCGTGTTCCTCGCGTTTTTCCCATCTTCCCCCTTGGTTTCGAAGTCAATCCGCGAGATCGGGCCACACACGGGTCTCAGACCTCATCAACTGTTTTGCACCTCGGTATTAGGCTATCCATTCTCGTGTATACATACTTATCCTACATGATATCTATCTATTGCTATTCACGGGTGCAAGCTCTCAAGGAGGAAGTGCTAGACATGCGGTTGCCAAGCAACCACAATCTCGTGTTCGACGGGATTACTTTGTGCAACGGGAGGATGGAAGAACCACGACGCAGAGTGTGTTGCGAGCTGAGGCCAAGGTGGCAGCCCTAAGAGATTCTCAAGGGAGCAATGAGCAAGCGCAAAGGAAGAAAGAAGTCAAAGACCATCACCACCGCCAATATGTCAATTGCAAATTATCAAAAGATGCAGAGGGTCAATCCATACAACAAGGCACAAACCTCTCAAGATGATTGCTTTTGGACAAGAGATTAAGAGAAGATGTACGAGGAGATATAAGTGGCCCACTCCACCAAGGTGTGCCCCATGCATGCTTTAGACTTCGAGAAGTTGAAGAACAAGGCCTAATTGAATGAGATGATTTGGGTCATGGAGAAGCTTGGGTTGCACCCTGTCATGGACCTCCTTCATGACTGAACGTGTGGTTTCTACTGTGCGAACAGGAGAAGGTGGTGAATGAGATGCACTCCAAGATCCAGGAGCTCAAGAACTCCGGGTTGTCAGCGGTCAACCTCTACAACTGCTGGCTCGCCCGGCGGTTGGTGCCACTTCGATGTCGCGGCCACTACATGTGGGAGTACATGGGGCATAACGACACTATTACCACACTTAAATTAATTACTATTTATTAATCCAAAAATACCAAAAATACTTCCTCCACTTAAACACACACAAAACCCCAAAACCATTATCCGTTCACTGTTTTTATTTAGTTTGTTTAGGTTGTTTACTTTACTTTAAGTTATCATTGTATTTCCTATTACTAATACAAAACCTTATGTTTGACAACCACACGGTGGAGTTGGGGACAAAAGGCAAAAACTTTACTTTGCAGGTTGCTAGAAGAGGATAAAAAGAATTCAGCTTCTAAGCCAAAATCCCCGAGAGTTGGATATAAACCCTCGAGTCACCCTTGTGGGGAAAATATGCTTGCTACAACATTCTTCACTTGGAGTCCCAACGAGTTGGTACACACAGAGTTGTTTCCATCACACACCTAGAAGTTTGTGCCAGTAAAAACTAGCACCACTATTGGTGTTGGGTGTTTTTCTTAAATGAGAGGAAAACCGAAAGATGAACTGGAAAAGTAGTTGGCAAAAATAAAGTAAAAGCTAGAAATTCTAGCTCACGTGTATATAGATAATATACATAATGTATTCTTTGATGTTCACACAATATAATTCTTGGGTATTTGTACAAGATTGGTTGGTATGAGGTGTCATAAAATGCAACACAATACAATAATACAGTGACCTAAGTGACTAGAAAAGAATGGGGTAATAATGCAAGTCTAGAACAATTCTCAAAAAAAATGCAAGTCTAGAACGAAAGAAAGTGTTATTATGTTCGTCATTGGTATTCGACCTAGCCCATGAGATTTGTTCTAAGAACTTAATAATTGTTATTTTGTTCCGGTCTAATGAAAGCAATGAGTTGTTCAAATTATGACCGTGCTCCATATACTCCATATACGATGGATAAGTTATTATAAATCTTAATGATGAAACACACATCCATATCAATGACACTAAAACACCACTAGGCAAATGATTTGAATTCCACTTAAATGTGGAACCGCCATTTAAGTCATATTAGAAAGAAACGCATGAAGAAACTCCATAATTATGGAGTTTTGGAGTCATTTGATTTTTTAATCGTTTGACGCTTGCAAATATTGTTTAAAGGGAAAATGACTAAAACACCGTTCATAGGCCAAAATTTGAACTTGTAGCGCTTGGTGGTTGTAACACCCCGACCACCCCGCTGGTCAGGGTTGTTACCCCTGGCAACTCTCTAGGATCTCTAGACTATCCCCACAGACCAAAACATGTCTTTCCTGCGTACTTTGTCCTCACTCGTGCGCACCCAGGAAGGACTTCCCGGTCGGTCATCCATCCTCAAATCGCTCCAGGCCAAGCACGCTTAACCTCAGAGTCCTTTGGGGATGAGCTTCCGGAAAAAAAGTTGCAACTTGTTGGTATGAGTGTTCTACCAATCCTATTAAGACTTGGGTCAGGATGTCACACTCATCCCCCCTTGGAAGATCGACGCCCTCGTCGATCAGCCCCAAGCCAGGAACTTCCCCTCTTGGCACACGTCTGTGCATCTAGTGTCGGCACGTGCCATGCCGTGTGCCACGATGGGCCACACCAGCCATGCGCAACATGCCCGAACCCCTGACCCACACATGCCCGTGTAACCGTGAAGGTCAGCTCCAATACAAAATGTAACACCCTGGCCACCCCCTGGTCGGGCATGTTACCCCTGGCAGCTCTCTATGATCTCTAGACTATCCCCACAAATCAACACATGTCTTTCCTGCACACTTTGTCCTCACTCGTGCGCACCCGGGAAGGACTTTCCGGTCGGTCACCCATCCTCAAATCGCTCCAGGCCAAGCACGCTTAACCTCGGAGTCCTTTGGGGATGAGCTTTCGGAAAAGAAGTTGCAACTTGTTGGTATGGGTATCCTCTTGATGTTGTGCAAAGCACACAGTTGGGAAACACCAAGAGGAAGGTATGATAAGCACTGTAGCAAGTTTTCCCTCAGTAAGAAACCAAGGTTTAATCGACCAGTAGGAGAAAAAATCACTTCTGAAGGTGTTGCTAGCTAACTTTTGCAGGGCGCATGATACGTCTCCAACGTATCGATAATTTCTTATGTTCCATGCTTGTTTTATGATGATACACACATGTTTTATACATATTTTATGTCATATTTATGCATTTTCCGGCACTAACCTATTAACGAGATGCCGAAGAGCCAGTTGCTGCTTTCTGCTGTTTTTGGTTTCAGAAATCGTAGTAAGGAAATATTCTCGGAATTGGACGAAATCGACGCCTAGGATCTTATTTTTCCACGAAGCTTCCAGAAGTCCGGAGGAGATACGAAGTGGGGCGATGATGTCTACGCACACTCCTTTTCCTGTAGACAGTGCTGGGCCTCCAAGAGCAGAGGTTTGTAGAACAGCAGCAAGTTTTCCCTTAAGTGGATCACCCAAGGTTTATCGAACTCAGGGAGGAAGAGGTCAAAGATATCCCTCTCAAGCAACCCTGCGATCACAATGCAAGAAGTCTCTTGTGTCCCCAACACACCTAATACACTTGTCAGATGTATAGGTGCACTAGTTCGGAGAAGAGATAGTGAAATACAAGTGGTACGAATAAATATGAGCAGTAGTAACGGCGCCAGAAAATACTTGACTGTCTACGGCGACAGAAAATAGCTTGCTGGCGTGCAGTAGTAATATTGCAGGAAGTAGAGATGCAGTAAAACAGTAAATAAGCGACGATTGCAGTATTTGGAAACAAGGCCTAGGGATCATACTTTCACTAGTGGACACTCTCAACATTGATCACATAATAAAACCACTCTACACTCTCTTGTTGGATGATGAATACCATTAATTGTGTAGGGCTACAAGAGCACCTCAATGCCGGAGTTAACAAGCTTCACAACATTCGATATTCATATTTAAGTAACCTTAGAGTGCATGATAGACCAACGCAATTATACCAAGTACTAACATAGCATGCACACTTTCACCATCACACTATGAAAGGAGGAATAGATCACATCAATACCATCATAGTAATAGTTAACTTCATAATCTACAAGAGATCACAATCATAGCATATACCAAGTACTTCATGATGCACACACTGTCAACATTACATCATGGAGGAGGAATAGACTACTTTAATAACATCACTAGAGTAGCACATAGATGAATAGTGATACAAAGCTCATATGAATCTCAATCATGTAAGGCAGCTCATGAGATCATTGTATTGAAGTACATAGGAGAGAGATTAACCACATAGCTACCGGTACAGCCCTTAGCCTCGATGGAGAACTACTCCCTCCTCATGGGAGACAGCAGCGGTGATGAAGATGGCGGTGGTGTCGATGGAGATGCCTTCCGGGGGCACTTCCCCGTCCCGGCGGCGTGCCGGACAGAGACTTCTATCCCCCAAATCTTGGCTTCGCGATGGCGGCGGCTCTGGAAGGTTTCTCGTACCGTGGCTTATTCGTATCGAAGATTTAGGTCAGGGGGCTTCTTATAGGCGAAGAATCGGAGTCGGAAGGCTGACGGGGCCACCACACAGTAGGGCGGCGCGCCTGGCTCCTTGGCCGCGCCGCCCACACGTGTGGGCCCCCTGTGGCCCTCCTATGGTCCCTCTCGGGTGTTCTGGAAGCTCCGTGGAATTATAAGATACTGGCGTTGATTTCATCCAATTCCGAGAATATTTCCTTACTAGGATTTCTGAAACCAAAAACAGCAGAAAACAGGAACTGGCACTTCGGCGTCTCGTCAATAGGTTAGTTCCGGAAAACGCATAAAATCATCATAAAGTGTGAACAAAACATGTAGGTATTGTCATAAAACAAGCATGGAACATCAGAAATTATAGATACGTTGGAGACGTATCAGCATCCCCAAGCTTAGTTCCTACTCGTCCTCGAGTAGGTAAACGATAACAAAGATAATTTCTGAAGTGACATGCTACCAACATGATCTTAATCATACTATTGTAAAGCATATGAGATGAATGCAGCGATTCAAAGCAATGATAAAGATAATGATTAAACAACTGAATCATATAGCAAAGACTTTTCATGAATAGTACTTTCAAGACAAGCATCAATAAGTCTTGCATAAGAGTTAACTCATAAAGCAATAGATTCTAAATAAAGGCATTGAAGCAACACAAAGGAAGATTAAGTTTCAGTGGTTGCTTTCAACTTGTAACATGTATATCTCATGGATATTGTCAACATAAAGTAATATAATAAGTGCAATAAGCAAGTATGTAAGAATCAATGCACAGTTAACACAAGTGTTTGCTTCTAAGACAGAAAGAAGACTCAACATAAAAGTAGAAGAAAGGCCCTTCGCAGAGGGAAGCATGGATTGCTATATTTGTGCTAGAGCTTTTATTTTGAAAACATAAAGAGAGCATAAAAGTAAAGTTTTGAGAGGTGTTTGTTGTTGTCAACGAATGGTAGTGGGCACTCTAACCCCCTTGCCAGACAAACCTTCAAAGAGCGGCTCCCATGAAACATTTTTATTTTTGGGTGGCACTCCTTCCAACCTTTACTTTCACAAACCATGGCTAACCGAATCCTCGGGTGCCTGCCAACAATCTCATACCATGAAGGAGTGCCTTTTATTTTAGTTTTATTTATATGACACTCCTCCCCACCTTTGCTTTCTCAAGCCATGGCTAACCGAATCCTCAGGTGCCGTCCAACAATCACATACCATGGAGGAGTGTCTATTTTTTTGTAAAAGCATGAAAGTTAATTAATTTGGGGCTAGGAACCCCATTGCCAGCTCTTTTTTCAAAATTATTGGATAAGCGGATGAAGCCACTAGTCCATTGGTGAAAGTTGCCCAACAAGATTGAAAGATAAACACCACATACTTCCTCATGAGCTATAAAACATTGACACAAATAAGAGGTAATAACATTTGAAGTGTTTAAAGATAGCACTCAAGCAATTTACTTTGGAATGGCAGAAAATACCATGTAGTAGGTAGGTATGTGGACACAAATGGCATAGTTTTTGGCTCAAGGATTTTGGATGCACGAGAAGTAATCCCTCTCAATACAAGGCTTAGGCTAGCAAGGTTGTTTGAAGCAAACACAAGTATGAACTAGTACAGCAAAACTTACATAAGAACATATTGCAAGCATTATAAGACTCTACATTGTCTTCCTTGTTGTTCAAACACTTTACTAGAAAATATCTAGACCTTAGAGAGACCAATCATGCAAACCAAATTTTAACCAGCTCTATGTATGTCTTCACTAATAGGCGCAAAGTATATGATGCAAGAGCTTAAATATGATCCTTATGAGCACAACAATTGCCAAGTATCAAAATTATTCAAGACATCATACCATTTACCACATGTAGCATTTCCCGTTTCCAACCATATAACAATTAACGAAGCAGTTTCAACCTTCGCCATGAAAATTAAAAGCTAAGAACACATGTGTTCATATGAACCAGCGGAGCATGTCTCTCTCCCACACAAGCATGAATTTATTCAAACAAAACAAAAATAAAACAAACAGACGCTCCAAGTAAAGTACATAAGATGTGACCGAATAAAAATATAGTTTCAAGAGAAGAAACCTGATAAATTGTTGATGAAGAAGGGGATGCCTTGGGCATCCCCAAGCTTAGACGCTTGAGTCTTCTTGAAATATGCAGGGATGAACCACGGGGGCATCCCCAAGCTTAGACTTTTCACTCTTCTTAATCATATATCATCCTCTTCTCTTGACCCTTGAAAACTTCCTCCACACCAAACTCAAAACAAACTCATTAGAGGGTTAGTGCATAATCAAAAATTCACATGTTCAGAGGTGACACAATCATTCTTAACACTTCTGGACATTGCACAAAGCTACTGGAAGTCAATGGAACAAAGAAATCAATCCAACATAGCAAAAGAAGCAATGCGAAATAAAAGGCAGAATCTGTCAAAACAGAACAGTTCGTAAAGACAAAAATTTTAGAGGCACCAGACTTTCTCAGATGAAAATGCTCAAATTGAATGAAAGTTGCGTACATATCTGAGGATCACTTACGTAAATTGGGTTATTTTTTTTAGTTACCTACAAAGAACCCTGCCCAAATTCGTGACAGACAGAAATCTGTTTCTGCGCAGTAATCCAAATCTAGTATCAACCTTGCTATCAAAGACTTCACTTGGCACAACAATGCAATAAAATAAAGATAAGGAGAGGTTGCTACAGTAGTAACAACTTCCAAGACACAAATATAAAACAAAGTTACTGTAGTAAAACAAAAACATGGGTTATCTCCCAAGAAGTGCTTTCTTTATAGCCATTAAGATGGGCTCAGTAATTTTAATGATGCACTCATAAAGATGAGAGTTGAAGCAAAAGAGAGCATCAAGAAGCAAATTCGAAACATATTTAAGCCTAACATGCTTCCTATGAAAAGTAATCTTGTAAATAAACAAGTTCATGAAGAGCAAAGTAACAAGCATAGGAAGATAGAGCAAGTGCAGCTTCAAAAATTTCAGCACATAGAGAGGTGTTTTAGTAACATGAAAATTTCTACAACCATATTTTCCTCTCTCATAATAATGTCCAGTAGCATCATGAGAAAACTCAACAATATAACTATCACATGAAGCATTCTTATCATGAGTCTCATGCATAAAATTATTACTACTCCCAACATAAGCATAGTCATTCTTATTAATTATAGTGGGAGCAAATTCAACAAAATAGCTATCATTATTATTCTCATCAAGTGTAGGAGGCATAGTATAATCATAATAAAATTTACTCTCCATAGTAGGCAGCACCAAAACACCACTATCATTATAATCATCATAAATAGGAGGCAAAGTATCATCAAAGAAAATTTTCTCCTTAATGCTTGGGGGACTAAAAATATCATGCTCATCAAAACCAGCTTCCCCAAGCTTAGAATTTTCCATATCATTAGCAACAATGGTATTCAAAGCGTTCATACTAATATGTTCCATTGGTTTTTTAATTTTCGCATCAAACCATCCGTGTCTTAACTCAGGAAAAAGATTAAAAAGATCCATGTTGCTTTCCATTATGCCAAACTAGTGTAAAACAAGAAACAAAAAGATGCAATTGCAGGATCTAAAGGAAATAGCTTCGAGCACTTACAACGGTGCCGGAAAATAGCTTAGTAGCCGAGATCCGGAGTGTGAGTGCCTTTTACCTTTCCTCTCCGGCAACGGCGCCAGAAAATAGCTTGATGTCTACGCACACTCCTTTTCCTGTAGACAGTGTTGGGCCTCCAAGAGCAGAGGTTTGTAGAACAGCAACAAGTTTTCCCTTAAGTGGATCACCCAAGGTTTATCGAACTCAGGGAGGAAGAGGTCAAAGATATCCCTCTCAAGCAACCCTGCGATCACAATGCAAGAAGTCTCTTGTGTCCCCAACACACCTAATACACTTGTCAGATGTATAGGTGCACTAGTTCGGCGAAGAGATAGTGAAATACAAGTGGTATGAATAAATATGAGCAGTAGTAACGGCGCCAGAAAATACTTGACTGTCTACGGCGACAGAAAATAGCTTGCTGGCGTGCAGTAGTAATATTGCAGGAAGTAGAGATGCAGTAAAACAGTAAATAAGCGACGATTGCAGTATTTAGAAACAAGGCCTAGGGATCATACTTTCACTAGTGGACACTCTCAACATTGATCACATAATAAAACCACTCTACACTCTCTTGTTGGATGATGAACACCATTAATTGTGTAGGGCTACAAGAGCAACTCATTGCCGGAGTTAACAAGCTCCACAACATTCGATATTCATATTTAAGTAACCTTAGAGTGCATGATAGACCAACGCAATTATACCAAGTACTAACATAGCATGCACACTGTCACCATCACACTATGAAAGGAGGAATAGATCACATCAATACCATCATAGTAATAGTTAACTTCATAATCTACAAGAGATCACAATCATAGCATATACCAAGTACTTCATGATGCACACACTGTCAACATTACATCATGGAGGAGGAATAGACTACTTTAATAACATCACTAGAGTAGCACATAGATGAATAGTGATACAAAGCTCATATGAATCGCAATCATGTAAGGCAGCTCATGAGATCATTGTATTGAAGTACATAGGAGAGATATTAACCACATAGCTACCGGTACAGCCCTTAGCCTCGATGGAGAACTACTCCCTCCTCATGGGAGACAGCAGCGGTGATGAAGATGGCGGTGGTGTCGATGGAGATGCCTTCCGGGGGCACTTCCCCGTCCCGGCGGTGTGCCGGAACAGAGACTTCTGTCCCCCAGATCTTGGCTTCGCGATGGCGGTGGCTCTGGAAGGTTTCTCGTACCGTGGCTTATTCGTATCGAAGATTTAGGTCAGGGGGCTTCTTATAGGCGAAGAATCGGAGTCGGAAGGCTGACGGGGCCACCACACAGTAGGGCGGCGCGCCTGGCTCCTTGGTCGCGCCGCCCACACGTGTGGGCCCCCTGTGGCCCTCCTCTGGTCCCTCTCGGGTGTTCTGGAAGCTTCGTGGAATTATAAGATACTGGGCGTTGATTTCGTCCAATTCCGAGAATATTTCCTTACTAGGATTTCTGAAACCAAAAACAGCAGAAAACAGGAACTGGCACTTCGGCATCTCGTCAATAGGTTAGTTCCGGAAAACGCATAAAATCATCATAAAGTGTGAACAAAACATGTAGGTATTGTCATAAAACAAGCATGGAACATCAGAAATTATAGATACGTTGGAGACGTATCAGCATCCCCAAGCTTAGTACCTACTCGTCCTCGAGTAGGTAAACGATAACAAAGATAATTTCTGAAGTGACATGCTACCAACATGATCTTAATCATACTATTGTAAAGCATATGAGATGAATGCAGCGATTCAAAGCAATGATAAAGATAATGATTAAACAACTAAATCATATAGCAAACACTTTTGATGAATAGTACTTTCAAGACAAGCATCAATAAGTCTTGCATAAGAGTTAACTCATAAAGCAATAGATTCTAAATAAAGGCATTGAAGCAACACAAAGGAAGATTAAGTTTCAGCGGTTGCTTTCAACTTGTAACATGTATATCTCATGGATATTGTCAACATAAAGTAATATAATAAGTGCAATAAGCAAGTATGTAAGAATCAATGCACAGTTAACACAAGTTTTTGCTTCTAAGACAGAAAGAAGTAGGTGAACTGACTCAACATAAAAGTAGAAGAAAGGCCCTTCGCAGAGGGAAGCATGGATTGCTATATTTGTGCTAGAGCTTTTATTTTGAAAACATAAAGAGAGCATAAAAGTAAAGTTTTGAGAGTTGTTTGTTGTTGTCAACGAATGGTAGTGGGCACTCTAACCCCCTTGCCAGACAAACCTTCAAAGAGCGGCTCCCATGAAACATTTTTATTTTTGGGTGGCACTCCGTCCAACCTTTACTTTCACAAACCATGGCTAACCGAATCCTCGGGTGCCTGCCAACAATCTCATACCATGAAGGAGTGCCTTTTATTTTAGTTTTATTTATATGACACTCATCCCCACCTTTGCTTTCTCAAGCCATGGCTAACCGAATCCTCGGGTGCCGTCCAACAATCACATACCATGGAGGAGTGTCTATTTTTTTGTAAAAGCATGAAAGTTAATTAATTTGGGGCTAGGAACCCCATTGCCAGCTCTTTTTGCAAAATTATTGGATAAGCGGATGAAGCCACTAGTCCATTGGTGAAAGTTGCCCAACAAGATTGAAAGATAAACACCACATACTTCCTCATGAGCTATAAAACATTGACACAAATAAGAGGTAATAACATTTGAAGTGTTTAAAGATAGCACTCAAGCAATTTACTTTGGAATGGCAGAAAATACCATGTAGTAGGTAGGTATGTGGACACAAATGGCATAGTTTTTGGCTCAAGGATTTTGGATGCACGAGAAGTAATCCCTCTCAATACAAGGCTTAGGCTAGCAAGGTTGTTTGAAGCAAACACAAGTATGAACTAGTACAGCAAAACTTACATAAGAACATATTGCAAGCATTATAAGACTCTACATTGTCTTCCTTGTTG
Source organism: Lolium perenne (assembly GCF_019359855.2). Classification (NCBI taxonomy): domain Eukaryota; kingdom Viridiplantae; phylum Streptophyta; class Magnoliopsida; order Poales; family Poaceae; genus Lolium; species Lolium perenne. Next base: position 248,491,249 of record NC_067247.2, on the reverse strand, counting down.
TTCAAACACTTTACTAGAAAATATCTAGACCTTAGAGAGACCAATCATGCAAACCAAATTTTAACCAGCTCTATGTATGTCTTCACTAATAGGCGCAAAGTATATGATGCAAGAGCTTAAACATGATCCTTATGAGCACAACAATTGCCAAGTTTCAAATTATTCAAGACATCATACCATTTACCACATGTAGCATTTCTCGTTTCAAACCATATAACAATTAACGAAGTAGTTTCAACCTTCGCCATGAAAATTAAAAGCTAAGAACACATGTGTTCATATGAACCAGCGGAGCATGTCTCTCTCCCACACAAGCATGAATTTATTCAAACAAAACAAAAATAAAAACAAACAGACGCTCCAAGTAAAGTACATAAGATGTGACCGAATAAAAATATAGTTTCAAGAGAAGAAACCTGATAAATTGTTGATGAAGAAGGGGATGCCTTGGGCATCCCCAAGCTTAGATGCTTGAGTCTTCTTGAAATATGCAGGGTTGAACCACGGGGGCATCCCCAAGCTTAGACTTTTCACTCTTCTTAATCATATATCATCCTCTTCTCTTGACCCTTGAAAACTTCCTCCACACCAAACTCAAAACAAACTCATTAGAGGGTTAGTGCATAATCAAAAATTCACATGTTCAGAGGTGACACAATCATTCTTAACAATTCTGGACATTGCATGAAGCTACTGGAAGTCAATGGAACAAAGAAATCAATCCAACATAGCAAAAGAAGCAATGCGAAATAAAAGGCAGAATCTGTCAAAACAGAACAGTTCGTAAAGACAAATTTTTTAGAGGCACCAGACTTTCTCAGATGAAAATGCTCAAATTGAATGAAAGTTGCGTACATATCTGAGGATCACTTACGTAAATTGGCGGATTTTTCTGAGTTACCTACAGAGAACCCTGCCCAAATTCGTGACAGACAGAAATCTGTTTCTGCGCAGTAATCCAAATCTAGTATCAACCTTGCTATCAAAGACTTCACTTGGCACAACAATGCAATAAAATAAAGATAAGGAGAGGTTGCTACAGTAGTAACAACTTCCAAGACACAAATATAAAACAAAGTTACTGTAGTAAAACAAAAACATGGGTTATCTCCCAAGAAGTGCTTTCTTTATAGCCATTAAGATGGGCTCAGTAATTTTAATGATGCACTCATAAAGATGAGAGTTGAAGCAAAAGAGAGCATCAAGAAGCAAATTCGAAACATATTTAAGCCTAACATGCTTCCTATGAAAAGTAATCTTGTAAATAAACAAGTTCATGAAGAGCAAAGTAACAAGCATAGGAAGATAGAACAAGTGCAGCTTCAAAAATTTCAGCACATAGAGAGGTGTTTTAGTAACATGAAAATTTCTACAACCATATTTTCCTCTCTCATAATAATGTCCAGTAGCATCATGAGAAAACTCAACAATATAACTATCACATGAAGCATTCTTATCATGAGTCTCATGCATAAAATTATTACTACTCCCAACATAAGCATAGTCATTCTTATTAATTATAGTGGGAGCAAATTCAACAAAATAGCTATCATTATTATTCTCATCAAGTGTAGGAGGCATAGTATAATCATAATAAAATTTACTCTCCATAGTAGGCAGCACCAAAAGACCACTATCATTATAATCATCATAAATAGGAGGCAAAGTATCATCAAAGAAAATTTTCTCCTCAATGCTTGGGGGACTAAAAATATCATGCTCATCAAAACCAGCTTCCCCAAGCTTAGAATTTTCCATATCATTAGCAACAATGGTGTTCAAAGCGTTCATACTAATATGTTCCATTGGTTTTTTAATTTTCGCATCAAACCATCCATGTCTTAACTCAGGAAAAAGATTAAAAAGATCCATGTTGCTTTCCATTATGCCAAACTAGTGTAAAACAGGAAACAAAAAGATGCAATTGCAGGATCTAAAGGAAATAGCTTCGAGCACTTACAACGGCGCCGGAAAATAGCTTAGTAGCCGAGATCCGGAGTGTGAGTGCCTTTTACCTTTCCTCTCCGGCTACGGCGCCAGAAAACAGCTTGATGTCTACGCACACTCCTTTTCCTGTAGACAGTGTTGGGCCTCCAAGAGCAGATGTTTGTAGAACAGCAGCAAGTTTTCCCTTAAGTGGATCACCCAAGGTTTATCGAACTCAGGGAGGAAGAGGTCAAAGATATCCCTCTCAAGCAACCCTGCGATCACAATGCAAGAAGTCTCTTGTGTCCCCAACACACCTAATACACTTGTCAGATGTATAGGTGCACTAGTTCGGCGAAGAGATAGTGAAATACAAGTGGTATGAATAAATATGAGCAGTAGTAACGGCGCCAGAGAATACTTGACTGTCTACGGCGACAGAAAATAGCTTGCTGGCGTGCAGTAGTAATATTGCAGGAAGTAGAGATGCAGTAAAACAGTAAATAAGCGACGATTGCAGTATTTAGAAACAAGGCCTAGGGATCATACTTTCACTAGTGGACACTCTCAACATTGATCACATAATAAAACCACTCTACACTCTCTTGTTGGATGATGAACACCATTAATTGTGTAGGGCTACAAGAGCACCTCAATGCCGGAGTTAACAAGCTCCACAACATTCGATATTCATATTTAAGTAACCTTAGAGTGCATGATAGACCAACGCAATTATACCAAGTACTAACATAGCATGCACACTGTCACCATCACACTATGAAAGGAGGAATAGATCACATCAATACCATCATAGTAATAGTTAACTTCATAATCTACAAGAGATCACAATCATAGCATATACCAAGTACTTCATGATGCACACACTGTCAACATTACATCATGGAGGAGGAATAGACTACTTTAATAACATCACTAGAGTAGCACATAGATGAATAGTGATACAAAGCTCATATGAATCGCAATCATGTAAGGCAGCTCATGAGATCATTGTATTGAAGTACATAGGAGAGAGATTAACCACATAGCTACTGGTACAGCCCTTAGCCTCGATGGAGAACTACTCCCTCCTCATGGGAGACAGCAGCGGTGATGAAGATGGCGGTGGTGTCGATGGAGATGCCTTCCGGGGGCACTTCCCCGTCCCGGCGGCGTGCCGGAACAGAGACTTCTGTCCCCCAGATCTTGGCTTCGCGATGGCGGCGGCTCTGGAAGGTTTCTCGTACCGTGGCTTATTCGTATCGAAGATTTAGGTCAGGGGGCTTCTTATAGGCGAAGAATCGGAGTCGGAAGGCTGACGGGGCCACCACACAGTAGGGCGGTGCACCTGGCTCCTTGGCCGCGCCGCCCACACGTGTGGGCCCCCTGTGGCCCTCCTCTGGTCCCTCTCGGGTGTTCTGGAAGCTTCGTGGAATTATAAGATACTGGGCGTTGATTTCGTCCAATTCCGAGAATATTTCCTTACTAGGATTTCTGAAACCAAAAACAGCAGAAAACAGGAACTGGCACTTCGGCATCTCGTCAATAGGTTAGTTCCGGAAAACGCATAAAATCATCATAAAGTGTGAACAAAACATGTAGGTATTGTCATAAAACAAGCATGGAACATCAGAAATTATAGATACGTTGGAGACGTATCAGGCGGCGAGGCGACGCCACACTAGGGTGGCGCGGCCCTGGCCCTGGCCGCGCCGGCCTAGCGTGTGGGTCCCTCGCGTCGCCCCTAAACCTACCTCTTCGCCTATAAGAAGTCTTCGTCGATAATAGTTCCAGTACCGAGAGCCACGATACGGAAAACCTTCCAGAGCCGCCGCCGCCGCCAATCCCATCTCGGGGGATTCAGGAGATCGCCTCCGGCACCCTGCCAGAGAGGGGAATCATCTCGCGGAGGACTCTTCACCGCCATGGTCGCCTCCGGAGTGATGTGTGAGTAGTTCACCCCTGGACTATGGGTCCATAGCAGTAGCTAGATGGTCGTCTTCTCCTAATTGTGCTATCATTGTTGGATCTTGTGAGTTGCCTAACATGATCAAGATCATCTATTTATAATGCTACATGTTGCGTTTGTTGGGATCCGATGAATAGTGAATGCTACGTTATGTTGATTATCAATCTATCATCTATGTGTTGTTTATGATCTTGCATGCTCTCCGTTATTAGTAGAGGCTCTGGCCAAGTTTTTACTTGTAACTCCAAGAGGGAGTATTTATGCTCGATAGTGGGTTCATGCCTCCATTAAATCTGGGATAGTGACAGAAAGTTCTAAGGTTGTGGATGTGCTGTTGCCACTAGGGATAAAACATCAATGCTATGTCTAAGGATGTATTTGTTGATTACATCACGCACCATACTTAATGCAATTGTCTGTTGTTTGCAACTTAATACTGGAGGGGGTTCGGATGATAACCTGAAGGTGGACTTTTTAGGCATAGATGCATGCTGGATAGCGGTCTATGTACTTTGTCGTAATGCCCAATTGAATTTCACACTACTCATCATAACATGTATGTGCATGGTCATGCCCTCTTTATTTGTCAATTGCCCAACTGTAATTTGTTCACCCAACATGCTATTTATCTTATGGGAGAGACACCTCTAGTGAACTGTGGACCCCGGTCCATTCTTTTACATCGTATACAATCTACTGCAATACTCGTTCTACTGTTTTCTGCAAACATCATCATCCGCACTATACATCTAATCCTTTGTTACAGCAAGCCGGTGAGATTGACAACCTCACTGTCACGTTGGGGCAAAGTAATTTGGTTGTGTTGTGCAGGTTCCACGTTGGCGCTGGAATCCCTGGTGTTGCGCCGCACTACACTCCGCCGCCATCAACTTTCGACGTGCTTCTTGTCTCCTACTGGTTCGATATACCTTCCTCTTGGGGTTCCCAACGGTCGCGTGCTAAACGGAGAGACACACGTCAACTACGCGCAACAAGTAAATTTGTGGCGCCGTTGCCGGGGAGATCAAGACACGCTGCAAGGGGAGTCTCCACTTCCAATCTCTTTACTTTGTTTTTGCCCTGCTTTATTTTATTTACTTCTTTGTTTGCTGCACTAAAACAAAACACAAAAAAATTAGTTGCTAGCTTTACTTTATTTGCTATCTTGTTTGCCATATTAAAAACACAAAAAAATTAGTTACTTGCATTTACTTTATCTAGTTTGCTTTATTTACTATTGCTAAAATGAGTAATCCTGAAGTTGAAGTTCGTTCGTTTAAGCAACAGGGGGAGAATGTTTAAAAGATGCTTGGTATAGAATTAGTGATGCTCATAATAGGTGCACTAAGAAACACTCCACCACTATCCTACTCAGGAATTTTTATGTTGGTATCTCTAGTTGGAATAGGTATGTTCTTGATTGTCCCGCGGGAGGTAATTTCCTAGGCACTCCTGCTTTAGAAGCTAGTTGCATTATTGAGAGTCTATTTGGAATACCACCTATTAATGAAGTTAAAACTGAAATCTCTTTTGAAGATGTCATGAAAAAGTTAGAAACCATAGAGCAAAATCTTCCAAGTATTGAGACTAAGTTGGGAGAATTACTTAATAGCACTGATAAACTTGACAAATCTCTAGGTGGAATTAATGAGAGAATTGCCATCTTAGAAACTTATGCTATTCATGATAATCAAACCCAAAGGATTAGTGAACTTGAAGAAGCTATGGGAACCTTGGGTTCAACTTTTTCTTCTATTAAGTTTAAGGAGAAAGCTTATGTGGGTAAGGAGCAAAAGTTCATGTATGTCTCTAAGGTGCCTAAACCAAAAAACCATTATAGGCCTAAAATTGGTAAAGCTCTTAATACCACTATAGATAATGGAGCATCTAATGCTTCATCTCTTGATAATACTTGATACACACTTTATGCGCCTAGCTGAAAGGCGTTAAAGAAAAGCGCTTATGGGAGACAACCCATGATTTTACTACAGCACTTTTGTTTTATATTTGAGTCTTGGAAGTTGTTACTACTGTAGAAACCTCTCCCTATATTAATTTTGTTGCATTGTTGTGCCAAGTAAAGTCTTTGATAGTAAGGTTCATACTAGATTTGGATTGCTGCGCAGAAACAGATTTCTTGCTGTCACGAATTTGAGCAGTAGTCTCTGTAGGTAACTCAGAAAATTCTGCCAATTTACGTGAGTGATCCTCAGATATGTACGCAACTTTCATTCAATTTGAGCATTTTCATTTGAGCAAGTCTGGTGCACCTAGAAAATTCGTCTTTACGTACTGTTCTGTTTTGACAGATTCTGCCTTTTATTTCGCATTGCATGTTTTGCTATGTTTGATGGATTTCTTTATTCCATTAACTTTCAGTAGCTTTGTGCAATGTCCAGAAGTGTTAAGAATGATTATGTCACCTCTGAATATGTGAATTTTGATTATGCACTAACCCTCTAATGAGTTGTTTTGAGTTTGGTGTGGAGGAAGTTTTCAAGGATCAAGAGAGGAGGATGATACAATATGATCAAGGAGAGTGAAAGCTCTAAGTTTGGGGATGTCCCGGTGGTTCATCCCTGCATATTTCAAGAAGACTCAAGCATCTAAGCTTGGGGATACCCAAGGCATCCCCTTCTTCATCGACAACATTATCAGGTTCCTCTAATGAAACTATATTTTTATTCCATCACATCTTATGCGCTTTACTTGGAGCGTCTGTATGTTTTTTTTGTTTTGTTTGAATAAAGTTGGATCCTAGCATTCATTGTGTGGGAGAGAGACACGCTCCGCTGTTGCATATGGACAAATATGTCCTTAGGCTTTACTCATAATGTTCATGGCGAAGGTTGAAACTGCTTCGTTAAATTGTTATATGGTTGGAAATGGGAAATGCTATATGTGGTAATTGGTAGAATATCTTGAATAATATGATACTTGGCAATTGTTGTGCTCATGTTTAAGCTCTTGCATCATATACTTTGCACCTATTAATGAAGAAATACATAGAGCTTGCTAAATTTTGGTTTGCATGATTGGTCTCTCTAAGGTCTAGATATTTTCTAGTAAGGGTCGAACAACAAGGAAGACGGTGTCTTTTATGTGAGTTTTGCTGTACCGGTTCATACTTGTGTTTGTTTCAAATAACCCTGCTAGCCTAAGCCTTGTATTGAGAGGGAATACTTCTCATGCATCCAAAATCCTTGAGCCAAACAGTATGCCACTTGTGTCCACCATACCTACCTACTACATGGTATTTCTCCGCCATTCCAAAGTAAATTGCTTGAGTGCCACCTTTAAATTTCCATTCTTCGCCTTTGCAATATATAGTTCATGGGACAAATATCCTAAAAACTATTGTGGTATTGAATATGTACTTATGCATCTTATCTCTTATAAGTTGCTTGTTGAGCGATAACCATGTTCCTGGGGACGCCATCAACTACCCTTTGTTGAATATCATGTGAGTTGCTATGCATGTTCGTCTTGCCTGAATTAAGGGTGATTTACCATGAGTTGAATGGTTTGAGTATGCATATTGTTAGAGAAGAGCATTGGGCCGCTAACTAAAGCCATGATCCATGGTGTAAGTTTCAGTTTTGGACAACTATCCTCAATCTCTTATGAGAATATTATTTATTGTTGAATGCTTATGCATTAAAGAGGAGTCCATTATCTGTTGTCTATGTTGTCCCGGTATGGATGTCTAAGTTGAGAATAATCAAAAGCGAGAAATCCAATGCGAGCTTTCTCCTTAGACCTTTGTACAGGCGGCATAGAGGTACCCTTTGCGACACTTGGTTAAAACATATGTATTGCGATGATAATCCAGGTAATCCGAGCTAATTAGGACAAGGTGCGGGCACTATTGGTAATGTATGCATGAGGCTTGCAACTTGTAGGATATAATTTACATAATGCATATGATTTATTACTACCGTTGACAAAATTGTTTCTTGTTTTCAAAATAAAAGCTCTAGCACAAATATAGCAATCAATGCTTCCCTCTGCGAAGGGCCATTCTTCTACTTTTATGTTGAGTCAGTTTACCCATTTCTCTCCATCTTAAGAAGCAAACACTTGTGTTAACTGTGCATTGATTCTTACATACTTGCATATTGCACTTATTATATTACTTTATGTTGACAATATCCATGAGATATACATGTTACAAGTTGAAAGCAACCGCTGAAACTTAATCTTCCTTTGTGTTGCTTCAATGCCTTTACTATGAATTTATTGCTTTATGAGTTAACTCTTATGCAAGACTTATTGATGCTTGTCTTGAAAGTACTATTCATGAAAAGTCTTTGCTATATGATTCAATTGTTTACTCATTATATTTACCATTGCTTCGAATCGCTGCATTCATTACATGTGCTTACAATAGTATTGATCAAGATTATGATAGCATGTCACTTCAGAAATTATCTTTGTTATCGTTTACCTACTCGGGACGAGTAGGAACTAAGCTTGGGGATGCTGATACGTCTCCAACGTATCGATAATTTCTGATGTTCCATGCTTGTTTTATGATGATACACACATGTTTTATACATACTTTATGTCATATTTATGCATTTTCCGGCACTAACCTATTAATGAGATGCCGAAGAGTCAGTTGCTGTTTTCTGCTGTTTTTGGTTTCAGAAATCCTAGCAAGGAAATATTCTCGGAATTGGACGAAATCAACGCCCAGGATCTTATTTTTCCACGAAGCTTCCAGAAGTCCGGAGGAGATACGAAGTGGGGCGACGAGGCGACGCCACACTAGGGCGGCGTGACCCAGGCCCTGGCCGCGCCGGCCTAGCGTGTGGGTCCCTCGTGTCGCCCCTAAACCTACCTCTTCGCTATAAGAAGCCTTCATCGATAATAGTTCCAGTACCGAGAGCCACGATACGGAAAACCTTCCAGAGATGTCGCCGCCGCCAATCCCATCTCGGGGGATTCAGGAGATCGCCTCCGGCACCCTGACGGAGAGGGGAATCATCTCCCGGAGGACTCTTCACCGCCATGGTCGCCTCCGAAGTGATGTGTGAGTAGTTCACCCCTGGACTATGGGTCCATAGCAGTATCTAGATGGTCATCTTCTCCTAATTGTGCTATCATTGTTGGATCTTGTGAGCTGCCTAACATGATCAAGATCATCTATTTGTAATGCTACATGTTGCGTTTGTTGGGATCCGATGAATAGTGAATGCTATGTTATGTTGATTATCAATCTATCATCTATGTGTTGTTTATGATCTTGCATGCTCTCCGTTATTAGTAGAGGCTCTCGCCAAGTTTTTACTTGTAACTCCAAGAGGGAGTATTTATGCTCGATAGTGGGTTCATGCCTCCATTAAATCTGGGACAGTGACAGAAAGTTCTAAGGTTGTGGATGTGCTGTTGCCACTAGGGATAAAACATCAATGCTATGTCTAAGGATGTATTTGTTGATTACATTACGCACCATACTTAATGCAATTGTCTGCTGTTTGCAACTTAATACTGGAGGGGGTTCGGATGATAACCTGAAGGTGGACTTTTTAGGCATAGATGCATGCTGGATAGCGGTCTATGTACTTTGTCGTAATGCCCAATTGAATTTCACACTACTCATCATAACATATATGTGCATGGTCATGCCCTCTTTATTTGTCAATTGCCCAACTGTAATTTGTTCACCCAACATGCTATTTATCTTATGGGAGAGACACCTCTAGTGAACTGTGGACCCCGGTCCATTCTTTTACATCGAATACAATCTACTGCAATACTCGTTCTACTGTTTTCTGCAAACATCATCATCCACACTATACATCTAATCCTTTGTTACAGCAAGCCAGTGAGATTGACAACCTCACTGTCATGTTGGGGCAAAGTAATTTGGTTGTGTTGTGCAGGTTCCACGTTGGCGCTGGAATCCCTGGTGTTGCGCCGCACTACACTCCGCCGCCATCAACCTTCAACGTGCTTCTTGGCTCCTACTGGTTCGATAAACCTTGGTTTCTTACTGAGGGAAACTTACTGCTGTACGCATCACACCTTCCTCTTGGGGTTCCCAACGGTCGTGTGCTGAACGGAGAGACACACGTCAACTACGCGCAGCAGCGCACTACCAGTGTGAGCAACAACGTGGAACCTGCACACAACACAACCAAAATACTTTGCCCCAACTTACAGTGAGATTGTCAATATCACCGGTTTTGCTGAAAACAAAGGATTAAACGTATAGTGTGGAAAGAGATGTTTTTTGCAGTGAAATAAAAAGAGTTGTTGCCGTGGGAATTGGCAATAAAAAGAACATGTATTTGTAGTGTAAAAGAAAGGACCAGGGTCCACAGTTCACTAGAGGTGTCTCAACATAAAAATAAATAACATGCTAGGTAAACAAATTACAGCCAGGCAATTGACAGAATAAAGACCATACATGACAAGATGATTACTATGAGGTTCATTTGGACATTACAACAAGATTCATAGATCGTAATCCAACTGCATCTATGACTAATAATCCACCTTCAGGTTAGCATCCGCACCCCTTTTAGTATTAAGTTGCAATCAACATATTATTGCATTAAGTAAAGTGTGTAAATTAAACAATAGAATTATCCTTGGATAAAACATTGTTGTTTTCTCGCTAGTAGCAACAACACATCTACAACCTTAGAAGTTATTGTCACTCTCCCAGATTACTAGAGGCATGAACCCGCTATCGAGCATAAATACTCCCTCTTGGATCCACAATCACATACTTGGCCAGAGCATCTACTAGCAACGGAGAGCATACAAAATCACAAATAACATATACACAGGTCTGTAATCAATCTCAACCATAGTATTCAGTATTCATCGGATCCCAGCAAACAGAACATATAGCATTACATAAAGATGATCTTGATCATGATAGATATCTCACAAGATCTAAACCTGAATCATAATGAGGAGAAGACAACCATCTAGCTATTGCTATGGACCCGTAGTCCAGAGATGAACTACTCACGCATCACTTCGGAGACGGGCATGGTGATGAAGAGGCTTCCGGTGATGAGCTCCCTCTCCGGCAGGGTGCCGAGAAGAGCTTCAGAACCCTCCTGGGCTAGGGTCGATGATGGTAGCGGCTGATACGTCTCCAACGTATCTATAATTTCTGATGTTCCATGCTTGTTTTATGACAATACCTACATGTTTTGTTCACACTTTATATCGTTTTTATACGTTTTCCGGAACTAACCTATTGACGAGATGCCGAAGGGCCAGTTGCTGTTTTCTGCTGTTTTTGGTTTCAGAAATCCTACAAAGGAAATATTCTCGGAATCGGACGAAATCAACGCCCAAGATCTTAAAATTCCCGGAAGCTTCCAGAGCACCGAAGAGAGGCCAGAGGGGAGCCAGGGGGCCCCACCCCACAGGGCGGCGCGGCCAAGGGGGGCGCCCTCCTAGTGTGTGGGTCCCCCGTTGTCCCTCCGACTCCGCCTCTTCGCCTATTTAGGCCTCCCTGACCTAAATCCTCGACACCGATTGACGAAACCCGAGAAAACCATCCAGAGCCGCCGCCATCACGAAACTCCAATTCGGGGGACAGAAGTCTCTGTTCCGGCACCCTGCCGGGACGGGGAAGTTCCCCCAGAAGGCTTCTCCATCGACACCGCTGCCATCTCCACCGCCATCTTCATCAATGCTGTTGTCTCCCATGAGGAGGGAGTAGTTCTCCATCGAGGCTAAGGGTTGTACTGGTAGCTATGTGGTTCATCTCTCTCCCTATGTACTACAATACAATAATCTCATGAGCTGCCTTACATGATTGAGATTCATATGAGTTTTGTATCACTATTTATCTATGTGCTACTCTAGTGATGTTATTAAAGTAGTCTATTCCTCCTGCACGGTGTAAAGGTGACAGTGTGTGCATCGTGTAGTACTTGGCATAGGTTATGATTGTAATCTCTTGTAGATTATGAAGTTAACTATTGCTATGATAGTATTGATGTGATCTATTCCTCCTTTCGTAGTGTGAAGGTGACAGTGTGCATGCTATGTTAGTTCTTGGTTTAGTTGTGTTGATTTATCATGCACTCTTAGGTTATTTAAACATGAATATCGAATATTGTGGAGCTTGTTAACTCCGGCATTGAGGGTTCGTGTAATCCTACACAATTAGTGGTGTTCATCATCCAACAAGAGAGTGTAGAGTATAGCATTTATCTATTTATTCTGTTATGTGATCAATGTTGAGAGTGTCCACTAGTGAAAGTATAATCCCTAGGTCTTGTTCCCAAATACTGAAATCGCTGCTTGTTTACTGTTTTACTGTATCTGTACTGCTTGCAATATTACCACCATCAACCACACGCCAGTTGTAGCATCAAGCTATTTTCTGGTGCCGTTACTACTGCTCATATTCATTCATACCACCTGTATTTCACTATCTCTTCGCCGAACTAGTGCACCTATACATCTGACAAGTGTATTAGGTGTGTTGGGGACACAAGAGACTTCTTACTTTGTGGTTGCAGGGTTGCATGAGAGGAATATCTTTGACCTCTTCCTCCCTGAGTTTGATAAACCTTGGGTGATCCACTTAAGGGGAACTTGCTGTTGTTCTACAAACCTCTGCTCTAGGAGGCCCAACACTGTCTACAAGAATAGAAGCACCCGTAGACATCAAGCACTTTTCTGGCGCCGTTGCCGGGGAGGAAAGGTAAAAGGCATTCACACTCTGGTCCCAGGTAACTAAGTTATTTTCTGGTACCGTTGTAAGTGCTCGAAGCTATTTCCTTTAGATCCTGCAATTGCATCTTTTTGTTTCTTGTTTTACACTAGTAAGGCATAATGGAAAACAACTATGAGCTTTTTAATTTATTTCCTAAGTTAAGACATGAATTGTGTGTGATGCGAAAATTAAAGAACCTATGGAACCTCATTTGCATGCTAGTAGCAATGTTATTAGTATGAACGCAATCACTACTAATGCTATGGAGAAGTCTAAGCTTGGGGAAGCTAGTTTTTATGATCTTTTTAGCTTCCCATCTTTAGGGGAGAAAATTTGCTCTGATAATACTTTATCTCCCATATGCGATAACTCTAATGATGCTTGTGATATTTTAAATCCACCTACTACAAGTACTACTTTCAAGATACCCATGAAAATTATTGAACGTGTTATGGATAACCGCTATGAAGGGGATGGAACTGTCCATCCTGGAGATCATTTACTGTTTTTGCATGAATTATGCGGGTTATTCAAGTGTGCAGATATCTCTATGGATGAAGTGAGGAAGAAGCTATTCTCTGTTTCGCTGTTTGGTAAAGCGGCGCATTGGTATAAATTGTTGAAGAATAGTCATTCTCTTGGTTGGGAGGAAATTGTATCTCTCTTTTATTCTAAATTTTATCCTCCTCATGAAGTGCATATTGATAGGAATTATATTTATAACTTTTATCCTCGTGATGGAGAGAGTATTTCTCAAGCGTGGGGGAGATTGAAGTCACTAATGCTCAAATGTCCCATTCATGAGTTCCCCCGTAATGTTATTATTAACAATTTTTATGCAAGGCTTTCAGGACATCACAAGGACTATCTAGATGCCTGTTCGGAGGGATCTTTCACAAGCAAGGAGGTTGAAGCTAGGTGGGATCTTCTTGATCGGATTAAGGAGAATGCTGAAGATTGGGAGAACGACAAAGGTAAAGAGTCAGGTATAAATTATGATTATGAATGCATTGAAGATTTTATGGATACTGATAAATTTTGAAATATGAGTGCTACTTATGGTCTTGACTCTCAAGTTGCTGCAAATCTTTATACAGCTTTTGCCTCTCATTTTGAATTGCCTAAAAAGAATTTTGATAAGTATCATGAACCTTTTAAAGAGGCTTGCATGAAGAATGAAATTGTTGTTAATGATTGCAATAAGCATGCTCAAACTCCTAAGAATGCTATTTCCTATAAGCATGTTAATTTTTGTGGAATGCATAGACCTTGTGGAATTAATCAAATCAAAGATGAATATTGTATCCATCATATTAATGAAAAAACTAGAAAGTGGTTTAGGGCTCTAGATGATCTTGGTAAAAAAGTTTGTGCCCTCTATCCTTTTATTTGTGAACTTTGCCATGGAGTGGGTCATTTTAATTTTCAATGCTCCTCCAATGATAATTTGAACCCCATGAGTGCTGCAAATTTGTATTGTGATGATGAAATTACTCCTAATCAGCATGATGAACTCACTTTATTTTTATGGTGTGAAGAGTTATCAAGGAAAATTTCTTTGTTAGATATTAATGATCTTGATATTGATGATGTCATGCATGGGTGTTTTTCTTATTGCATTGATAATAGCCGTACAAATACTTACATACAAAATATTTTAGAAGATGACACCTTGCCAAAATATGATAGGACCGCTGTGTGTTTTGAACTAATTAATGAAAAGGAGGAATCCTCCCAAGTTTCTTCTACTGTTTCTGAAAGTAAATCAGGTTATGCGGACAAGCCACCCTTCAAGCCTCTTCCTCCTAAAGAAGGGAACGAGGAGAAGGAAGAGAAGAATAATAAGAAGAAGAAGAATAAGGGAACGAAGAAGAAGAAGAAGAAGAAGAAGGAGAATAAAGAGAAAGAGGTAACGGCATATCCCCACGTGAATGAGATAACGCTAGGTAACTGTAAGTATGTTGCTCCTAATGATTATTATGATAATGAATCTGAATACGATGATCTTCCTATGCCCTTTACATACATTAGTGATCATGATTTGAAAGAGCACACTACTTTTGATATTGCAAATCTTTGGGAAACTAATTCTGAAAATGATGATGTTAATAATTGCCATAGTATCAGTACTATCCATGCTTCCTCCCATAATGATATAGAAAGCTCTAAGCTTGGGGAAGAGGTGTTTGAAAATCCTTTTGCTACTGATCATTATGTGTTTGATACATCTCCTTTTAATAACAATGATGGTATGGTCACAGATAAACCGACTGTGAAAGATAACTATTCTATTTCTTATGATGACACTGTGCCTCCGACCTTTGATGATTATTATAAAGAATGCTATGATATAGGTTATAACTATCCTTATGAAACTTGTCATAGTTATGATTGGATTGCCAAAAACAATTCCTTTAATATGCAACTTGTTTACCATGTTCAAATTCTTGATAATAATCTTGCTCCAATTACTATTAATGAGAAGAACTCTTCTTATGCCAAAATTAATGATACTTCTATGCATATGAACCATGATAAGAATATTTTAAGTGATGGGTATATTGTGGATTTCATCAATGATGCTACTGAAAGTTATTATGAGAGAGGGAAACATGGTTATATGCATCTTAATAATATTAAGTTTCCCCTCTTTATGTTGAGAATCTTGAAGTTACTCGTGTTTTATCCTCTTATGCTTGTCACTTTGTTCCTCATGAATTCATTTGTGTACAAGATTCCTTTGCATAGGAAGCATGTTAGGCTTAAATGTGTTTGAATTTGCTTCTTGATTCTCTCTTTTGCTTCAACCACTATTTCTTGCGAGTGCATCATTAAAACTGCTGAGCCCATCTTAATGGCTATAAAGAAAGAACTTCTTGGGAGATAACCCATGTGTTTATATTACTACAGTACTTTGTTTTATATTTGTGTTTTGGAAGTTGTTACTACTGTAGCAACCTCTTCTTATCTTATTTTGTTGCATTGTTGTGCCAAGTAAAGTCGTTGATAGTAAGGTTCATACTAGATTTGGATTACTGCGCAGAAACAGATTTCTTTGCTGTCACGAATCTGGGCCTAATTCTCTGTATGTAACTCAGAAAATTATGCCAATTTACGTGAGTGATCCACAGATATGTACGCAACTTTCATTAAATTTGAGCATTTTCATTTGAGCAAGTCTGGTGCCTCAATAAAATTCGTCTTTACGGACTGTTCTGTTTTGACAGATTCTGCCTTTTATTTCGCATTGCCTCTTTTGCTATGCGGGATGGATTTCTTTGTTCCATTGACTTCCAGTAGCTTTGGGCAATGTTCAGAAGTGTTAAGAATGATTGTGTCATCTCTGAACATGTGAATTTTTGATTATGCACTAACCCTCTAATGAGTTTGTTTTGAGTTTGGTGTGGAGGAAGTTTTCAAGGGTCAAGAGAGGAGGATGATATACTACGATCAAGAAGAGTGAAAAGTCTAAGCTTGGGTATGTCCCGGTGGTTCATCCCTGCATATTTCAAGAAGACTAAAGCATTTAAGCTTGGGGATGCTCAAGGCATCCCCTTCTTCATCGACAAAATTATCAGGTCACTTCTCTTGAAACTATATTTTTATTCGGTCACATCCTATGTACTTTACTTGGAGCGTCCGTATGTTTTTGTTTTTGTTTTTGGTTTGAATAAATGCTTGTGTGGGAGAGAGACACGCTCCGTTGGTTCATATGAACACATGTGTTCTTAGCTTTTAATTTTCATGGCGAAGGTTGAAACTGCTTCGTTAATTGTTATATGGTTGGAAACGGGAAATGCTACATGTAGTAATTGGTATGATGTCTTGAATAACTTGATACTTGACAATTGTTGTGCTCATGTTTAAGCTCTTGCATCATATACTTTGCACCTATTAGTGAAGAAATACATAGAGCTTGCTAAAATTTGGTTTGCATTATTGGTCTCTCTAAGGTCTAGATATTTTCTAGTAAGGGTTTGAACAACAAGGAAGACGATGTATAGTCTTATAATGTTTGCAATATGTCTTTTATGTGAGTTTTGCTGTACCGGTTCATACTTGTGTTTGTTTCAAATAACCTTGCTAGCCTAAACCTTGTATCGAGAGGGAATACTTCTCATGCATCCAAAATCCTTGAGCAAAACACTATGCCACTGGTGTCCATCATACCTACCTACTACAAGGTATTTCTCCGCCATTCCAAAGTAAATTGCTTGAGTGCTACCTTTAAATTTCTATCCTTTACCTTTGCAATATATAGCTCATGGGACAAATAGCCTAAAAACTATTGTGGTATTGAATATGTACTTATGCATTTTATTTCTTATAAGTTGCTTGTTGTGCGATAACCATGTTCCTGGGGACGCCATCAACTACTCTTTGTTGAATATCATGTGAGTTGCTATGCATGTCCGTCTTGTCTGAAGTAAGGGCGATTTACCATGAGTTGAACGGTTTGAGCATGCATACTGTTAGAGAAGAACATTGGGCCGCTAACTAAAGCCATGATCCATGGTGGAAGTTTCAGTTTTGGACAAATATCCTCAATCTCATATGAGAAAATTAATTTTTGTTGAATGCTTAAGCATTAAAGAGGAGTCCATTATCTGTTGTCTATGTTGTCCCGGTATGGATGTCTAAGTTGAGAATAATCAAAAGCGAGAAATCCAATGCGAGCTTTCTCCTTAGACCTTTGTACAGGCGGCATAGAGGTACCCCTTTGTGACACTTGGTTAAAACATATGTATTGCGATGATAATCCAGGTAATCCGAGCTAATTAGGACAAGGTGCGGGCACTATTGGTATACTATGCATGAGGCTTGCAACTTGTAGGATATAATTTACATGATGCATATGCTTTATTACTACCGTTGACAAAATTGTTTCTTGTTTTTAAAATCAAAGCTCTAGCACAAATATAGCAATCCATGCTTCCCTCTGCGAAGGGCCATTCTTCTACTTTTATGTTGAGTCAGTTTACCCATTTCTCTCCATCTTAGAGGCAAACACTTGTGTTAATTGTGCATTGATTCCTACATACCTGCTTATTGCACTTGTTATATTGCTTTGCATTGACAATATCCATGAGATATACATGTTATAAGTTGAAAGCAACCGCTGAAACTTAATCTTCCTTTGTGTTGCTTCAATGCCTTTACTTTGAATTTATTGCTTTATGAGTTAACTCTTGTGCAAGACTTATCGATGCTTGTCTCGAAAGTACTATTCACGAAAAGTCTTCGCTATATGATTCAATTGTTTAACCATTGTATTTACCATTGTCTTGAATCGCTGCATTCATCTCATATGCTTTACAATAGTATGATTAAGATCATGTTGGTAGCATGTCACTTCAGAAATTATCTTTGTTATCGTTTACCTACTCGGGATGAGTATGAACTAAGCTTGGGGATGCTGATACGTCTCCAACGTATCTATAATTTCTGATGTTCCATGCTTGTTTTATGACAATACCTACATGTTTTGTTCACACTTTATATCATTTTTATGCGTTTTCCGGAACTAACCTATTGACGAGATGCCGAAGGGCCAGTTGCTGTTTTCTGCTGTTTTTGGTTTCAGAAATCCTACAAAGAAAATATTCTCGGAATCGGACGAAATCAACGCCCAAGATCTTAAAATTCCCGGAAGCTTCCAGAGCACCGAAGAGAGGCCAGAGGGGAGCCAGGGGGCCCCACCCCACAGGGCGGTGCGGCCAAGGAGGGGGGCTCCCCCCTAGTGTGTGGGTCCCCCGTGGCCCCTCCGACTCCGCCTCTTCGCCTATTTAGACCTCCCTGGCCTAAATCCTCGACACCGATTGACGAAACCCGAGAAAACCATCCAGAGCCGCCGCCATCGCGAAACTCCAATTCGGGGGACAGAAGTCTCTGTTCCGGCACCCTGCCGGGATGGGGAAGTGCCCCCGGAAGGCTTCTCCATCGACACCGCTGCCATCTCCACTGCCATCTTCATCAACGCTGCTGTCTCCCATGAGGAGGGAGTAGTTCTCCGTCGAGGCTAAGGGCTGTTGATGCGCGTGGTTGACGTATTGTCTTTTCGTTCGACACGCGTCCGTTGGGAACCCCAAGAGGAAGGTGTGATGCGCACAGCGGCAAGTTTCCCTCAGTAGAAACCAAGGTTTATCGAACCAGTAGGAGTCAAGAAGCACGTTGAAGGTTGATGGCGGCGAGATGTAGTGCGGCGCAACACCAGGGATTCCGGCGCCAACGTGGAACCTGCACAACACAAACCAAGTACTTTGCCCCAACGAAACAGCGAGGTTGTCAATCTCACCGGCTTGCTGTAACAAAGGATTAGATGTATAGTGTGGAAGATGATTGTTTGCAGAGAACAGTAGAACAAGTATTGCAGTAGATTGTATTTCAGTATAGAGAATTGGACCGGGGTCCACAGTTCACTAGAGGTGTCTCTCCCATAAGATAAACAGCATGTTGGGTGAACAAATTACAGTTGGGCAATTGATAAATAAAGAGGGCATGACCATGCACATACATATTATGATGAGTATAGTGAGATTTAATTGGGCATTACGACAAAGTACATAGACCGCTATCCAGCATGCATCTATGCCTAAAAAGTCCACGTTCAGGTTATCATCCGAACCCCCTCCAGTATTAAGTTGCTAACAACAGACAATTGCATTAAGTATTGCGCGTAATGTAATCAGTAACTACATCCTCGAACATAGCACCAATGTTTTATCCCTAGTGGCAACAGCACATCCATAATCTTAGAGATTTCTGTCACTTCCCCAGATTCACGGAGACATGAACCCACTATCGAGCATAAATACTCCCTCTTGGAGTTAATAGCAAAAACTTGGCCAGAGCCTCTACTAATAACGGAGAGCATGCAAGATCATAAACAACACATAGATATAAATTGATAATCAACATAACATGGTATTCTCTATTCATCGGATCCCAACAAACACAACATATAGCATTACAGATAGATGATCTTGATCATGTTCGGCAGCTCACAAGACCCGACAATTAAGCACAATGAGGAGAAGACAACCATCTAGCTACTGCTATGGATACATAGTCCAGGGGTAGACTACTCACACATCACTCCGGAGGCGACCATGGCGGCGTAGAGTCCTCCGGGAGATGATTCCCCTCTCCGGCAGGGTGCCGGAGGCGATCTCCTGAATCCCCCGAGATGGGATTGGCGGCGGCGGCGTCTCTGGAAGGTTTTCCGTATCGTGGCTCTCGGTACTGGGGGTTTCGCGACGAAGGCTATTTGTAGGTGGAAGGGTAGGTCAGGGGGCGTCGCGAGGGGCCCAGGAGACAGGTCGGCGCGACCAAGGGTGGGGCCGCGCCGCCTGCCCTACTGGCCACCTCGTGGCCCCACTTCGTTGACTCTTCGGTCTTCTGGAAGCTTCGTGGCAAAATAGGACCATGGGCGTTGATTTCGTCCAATTCCGAGAATATTTCCTTACTAGGATTTCTGAAACCAAAAACAGCAACTGGCACTTCGGCATCTTGTTAATAGGTTAGTTCCAGAAAATGCATAAATATGATGTAAAGTGTGCATAAAACATGTAGATATCATCAATAATGTGGCATGGAACATAAGAAATTATCGATACGCCGGAGACGTATCAGCATCCCCAAGCTTAGTTTCTGCTCGTCCCGAGCAGGTAAACGATAAACAAAGATAATTTCTAGAGTGACATGCCATCATAACCTTGATCATACTATTGTAAGCATATGTAATGAATGCAGCGATCAAAACAATGTAAATGACATGAGTAAACAAATGAATCATATAGCAAAGACTTTTCATGAATAGTACTTCAAGACAAGCATCAATAAGTCTTGCATAAGAGTTAACTCATAAAGCAATAATTCATAGTAGAGGCATTGAAGCAACACAAAGGAAGATGAAGTTTCAGCGGTTGCTTTCATCTTGTAACATGTATATCTCATGGATAATTGTCAATGCAAAGTAATATAACAAGTGCAATATGCAAATATGTAGGAATCAATGCACAGTTCACACAAGTGTTTGCTTCTTGAGGTGGAGAGAGATAGGTGAACTGACTCAACATAAAAGTAAAAGAAAGGTCCTTCAAAGAGGAAAGCATCGATTGCTATATTTGTGCTAGAGCTTTGATTTTGAAAACAAGAAACAATTTTGTCAACGGTAGTAATAAAGCATATGTGTTATGTAAATTATATCTTACAAGTTGCAAGCCTCATACATAGTATACTAATAGTGCCCGCACCTTGTCCTAATTAGCTCGGATTATCTGGATTATCATCGCAATGCATATGTTTTAACCAAGTGTCACAAAGGGGTACCTCTATGCCGCCTGTACAAAGGTCTAAGGAGAAAGCTCGCATCGGATTTCTCGCTATTGATTATTCTCAACTTAGACATCCATACCGGGACAACATAGACAACAGATAATGGACTCCTATTTTATGCATAAGCATTCAACAATTATTAATTTTCTCATATGAGATTGAGGATATTTGTCCAAAACTGAAACTTCCACCATGGATCATGGCTTTAGTTAGCGGCCCAATGTTCTTCTCTAACATTATGCAGTGCTCTAACCATTTTAGTGGTAAATCTCCCTTACTTCAGACAAGACGAACATGCATAGCAACTCACATGATATTCAACAAAGAGTAGTTGATGGCGTCCCCAGGAACATGGTTATCGCACAACAAGCAGCTTAATAAGAGATAAAGTGCATAAGTACATATTCAATACCACAATAGTTTTTAGGCTATTTGTCCCATGAGCTATATATTGTAAAGGTAGAGGATAGAAATTTAAAGGTAGCACTCAAGCAATTTACTTTGGAATGGCGGAGAAATACCATGTAGTAGGTAGGTATGGTGGACACAAATGGCATAGTGGTTGGCTCAAGTATTTGGATGCATGAGAAGTAATCCCTCTCGATACAAGGTTTAGGCTAGCAAGGTTATTTGAAACAAACACAAGGATGAAGCGGTGCAGCAAAACTTACATAAAAGACATATTGAAAACATTATAAGACTCTACACCGTCTTCCTTGTTGTTCAAACTCAATACTAGAAATTATCTAGACTTTAGAGAGACCAAATATGCAAACCAAATTTTAGCATGCTCTATGCATTTCTTCATTAATAGGTGCAAAGCATATGATGCAAGAGCTTAAACATGAGCACAACAATTGCCAAGTATCACATTATCCAAGACATTTTAGCAATTACTACATGTATCATTTTCCAATTCCAACCATATAACAATTTAACGAAGAAGAAACTTCGCCATGAATATTATGAGTAGAGCCTAAGGACATACTTATCCATATGCAATAGCGGAGCGTGTCTCTCTCACACACAATGAATGTTAGGATCCATTTTATTCAAACAAAACAAAAAACAAAAACAAACCGACGCTCCAAGCAAAGCACATAAGATGTGATGGAATAAAAATATAGTTTCAGGGGAGGAACCTGATAATGTTGTCGATGAAGAAGGGGATGCCTTGGGCATCCCCAAGCTTAGACGCTTGAGTCTTCTTGATATATGCAGGGGTGAACCACCGGGGCATCCCCAAGCTTAGAGCTTTCACTCTCCTTGATCATGTTGTATCATCTCCCTCTCTTGATCCTTGAAAACTTCCTTCACACCAAACTCAAAACAACTCATTAGAGGGTTAGTGCACAATCAAAATATACATGTTCAGAGGTGACATAATCATTCTTAACACTTATGGACATTTCACAAAGCTACTGAAAGTCAACGGAATCGAAAAATCTATCGAACATAACAAAACAGGCAATGCGAAATAAAAGGCAGAATCTGTCAAAAACAGAACAGTTCGTAATGACGAATTTTATCGAGGCACCATACTTGCTCAAATGAAAATGCTCAAATTGAATGAAAGTTGTGTACATATCTGAGGATCACTCACGTAAATTGGCATAATTTTCTGAGTTACCTACAGAGAATTTTGCCCAGATTCGTGATAGCAAAGAAATCTGTTTCTGCGCAGTAATCCAAATCTAGTATGAACCTTACTATCAACGACTTTACTTGGCACAACAAAACACTAAACTAAGATAAGGAGAGGTTGCTACAGTAGTAAACAACTTCCAAGACTCAAAATAAAAAACAAAGTACTGTAGTAAAAACATGGGTTGTCTCCCATAAGCGTTTTTTCTTTAACGCCTTTCAGCTAGGCGCAGAAAGTGTATATCAAGTGTTATCAAGAGACGGAGCATCATTATCATAAGCTCCCCCATCTGTAGTGGTACTAAGGGCTTTGTCAATTTTAGGCATATAATAATATTTTTTTGGTTTAGGCACTTTAGACACATACATAAACTTTTGCTCCTTACCCACATAAGCTTTCTCCTTATATTTAAGAGAAGAAAAGGTTGATCCCAAGGTTCCCATAGCATTTTCAAGTTCACCAATCCTATCGGTTTGATTATCATGGACAACACAAGTTCCTAGGACACTAATTCTTTCATCAATTCCTCCTAAGGATTTATCAAGTTCATCAGTTTTATCAAGTAACATTTCCAATTTAGTTTCAACACTTGGAAAATTTTTCTCTATGGTTTCCAATTTTTTCATAACATCTTCAAGAGAGATTTCAATTTTAACTTCATCAACAGGGGGTATTCCAAATAGACTCTCAATAATGCAGCTAGCTTCTAATGCAGGAGTACTTAGGAAGTTACCTCCCGCGAGACAATCAAGAACATACCTATTCCAGCTAGAGATACCAACATAAAAATTCCTGAGTAAAATAGTGGTGGAGTGTTTCTTAGTGCACCTATTATGGGCGTTACTAATTCTATACCAAGCATCTCTTAAGCATTCTCCCCCTTGTTGCTTAAACGAACGAACTTCAACTTCAGGGGATTACTCATTTTAGCAATAGTAAATAAAGCAAACTAGATAAAGTAAATGCAAGTAACTAATTTTTTTGTGTTTTTGATATAGCAAACAAGATAGCAAATAAAGTAAAACTAGCAACTAATTTTTTTTGTATTTTGATTTAGTGCAGCAAACAAAGTAGTAAATAAAATAAAGCAAGACAAAAACAAAGTAAAGAGATTGAGATGTGGAGACTCCCCTTGCAGCGTGTCTTGATCTCCCCGGCAACGGCGCCAGAAATTTTGCTTGATGCGCGTGGTTGACGTATTGTCTTTTCGTTCGACACGCGTCCATTGGGAAACCCAAGAGGAAGGTGTGATGCACACAGCGGCAAGTTTCCCTCAATAGAAACCAAGGTTTATCAAACCAGTAGGAGTCAAGAAGCACGTTGAAGGTTGATGGCGGCGAGATGTAGTGCGGCGCAACACCAGGGATTCCGGCGCCAACGTGGAACCTGCACAACACAAACCAAGTACTTTGCCCCAACGAAACAGCGAGGTTGTCAATCTCACCGGCTTGCTGTAACAAAGGATTAGATGTATAGTGTGGAAGATGATTGTTTGCAGAGAACAGTAGAACAAGTATTGCAGTAGATTGTATTTCAGTATAGAGAATTGGACCGGGGTCCACAGTTCACTAGAGGTGTCTCTCCCATAAGATAAACAGCATGTTGGGTGAACAAATTACAGTTGGGCAATTGACAAATAAAGAGGGCATGACCATGCACATACATATTATGATGAGTATAGTGAGATTTAATTGGGCATTACGACAAAGTACATAGACCGCTATCCAGCATGCATCTATGCCTAAAAAGTCCACCTTCAGGTTATCATCCGAACCCCCTCCAGTATTAAGTTGCTAACAACAGACAATTGCATTAAGTATTGCGCGTAATGTAATCAGTAACTACATCCTCGAATATAGCACCAATGTTTTATCCCTAGTGGCAACAGCACATCCATAATCTTAGAGATTTCTGTCACTTCCCCAGATTCACGGAGACATGAACCCACTATCGAGCATAAATACTCCCTCTTGGAGTTAATAGCAAAAACTTCGCCAGAGCCTCTACTAATAACGGAGAGCATGCAAGATCATAAACAACACATAGATATAAATTGATAATCAACATAACATGGTATTCTCTATTCATCGGATCCCAACAAACACAACATATAGCATTACAGATAGATGATCTTGATCATGTTCGGCAGCTCACAAGACCCGACAATTAAGCACAATGAGGAGAAGACAACCATCTAGCTACTGCTATGGACCCATAGTCCAGGGGTAGACTACTCACACATCACTCCGGAGGTGACCATGGCGGTGTAGAGTCCTCCGGGAGATGATTCCCCTCTCCGGCAGGGTGCCGGAGGCGATCTCCTGAATCCCCCGAGATGGGATTGGCGGCGGCGGCGTCTCTGGAAGGTTTTCCGTATCGTGGCTCTCGATGCGGGGTTTCGCGACGAAGGCTATTTGTAGGCGGAAGGGTAGGTCGTGGGGCGTCGCGAGGGGCCCGGGAGACAGGTCGGCGCGGCCAAGGGTGGGGCCGCGCCGCCGCCCTCTGGCCACCTCGTGGCCCCACTTCGTTGACTCTTCGGTCTTGGAAGCTTCGTGGCAAAATAGGACCCTGGGCGTTGATTTCGTCCAATTCCGAGAATATTTCCTTACTAGGATTTACGAAACCAAAAACAGCAGAAACAAAGAATCGGCACTTCGGCATCTTGTTAATAGGTTAGTTCCAGAAAATGCATAAATATAATGTAAAGTGTGCATAAAACATGTAGATATCATCAATAATGTGGCATGGAACATAAGAAATTATCGATACGTCGGAGACATATGATACGTCCAATTTGCATCACTATTTTGTATCATAATTTGCTGTTATTCATTGATATATTTCATATTTGGATACAATACTTATGTTATTTCATCTATTTTGCATGTTTCATCATTATTGGAGGATCAAGCACCGGAGCCAGGATTCTGCTGGAAAAAGCACCGTCAGAACGCAATATTTCGGAAGATCAACTGTGGAAGGAAATTATACCAAAAATCCTATTTTTCCAGATGATGAAGGAAGCCAGAAGGGGGAGCTGAGAAGGCCCAAGGTGGGGGCGGACCACGTGCCGGCGCGGCCCATGGCTCCGGCCGCGCCACCTTGTGGTGTGGGGGCCCCACAACCCCTTTCGCCTCCTTTTCTTCGCGAAACCCTTCGTCCCGAAGACCTAAGCCACAGGGGGTACCTCGCGAAGAGCCACAGCCGCCTCTGCGGGGCGGAGAACACCAGAGAGAAAAGAGCTCTCCGGCGGGCAGGAATCCGCCGGGGAAATTCCCTCCCGGAGGGGGAAATCGACGCCATCGTCACCGTCATCGAGCTGGACATCATCTTCATCACCATCATCATCATATCCACCATCATCACCGCCGTCTCCACCGCTGGACATCGTCACCGCCGTAGCAATTTGGGTTTGATCTTGATTGTTTGATAGGGGAAACTCTCCCGGTATCGATTTCTACTTGTTGTTGATGCTATTGAGTGAAACCATTGAACCAAGTTTTATGTTCAGATTGTTATTCATCATCATATCACCTCTGATCATGTTCCATATGATGTCTCGTGAGTAGTTCGTTTAGTTCTTGAGGACATGGGTGAAGTCTAACTGTTAGTAGTGAACTATGGTTGAGTAATATTCAATGGTATGATATTTAAGTTGTGGTGTTATTCTTCTAGTGGTGTCATGTGAACGTTGACTACATGACACTTCACCTTTATGGGCCTAGGGGAATGCATCTTGTACTCGTTTGCCGATTGCGGGGTTGCCGGAGTGACAGAAACCTAAACCCCCGTTGGTATATCGATGCAGGAGGGATAGCAGGATCTCAGAGTTTAAGGCTGTGGTTAGATTTATTCTTAATTACTTTCTTGTAGTTGCGGATGCTTGCAAGGGGTATAATCACAAGTATGTATTAGTCCTAGGAAGGGCGGTACATTAGCATAGGTTCACCCACACAACACTTATCATAACAATGAAGATTATTTAGCCGTATGTAGCGAAAGCACTAGACTAAAATCCCGTGTGTCCTCGAGAACGTTTGGTCATTATAAGTAAACAAACCGGCTTGTCCTTTGTGCTAAAAAGGATTGGGCCACTCGCTGCAATTGTTACTCTCGCACTTTACTTACTCGTACTTTATTCAACTGTTACATCAAAACCCACTGAATACTTGTCTGTGAGCATTTACAGGGAATCCTTCATCGAAACTGCTTGTCAACACCTTCTGCTCCTCGTTGGGATCGACATTCTTACTTATCGAAAATACTACGATACACCCCTATACTTGTGGGTCATCAAGACTATTTTCTGGCGCCGTTGCCGGGGAGTGAAGCGCTATTGGTAAGTGGAATTGGTAAGGAAAACCTTTTTTGTTTGTGCTGATTTTATTTCTCACTTTCTGCTATAAGTCATTATGGAGAGATCTTCTCTTCAATTTCTATTTGGGAAATCTACTACTACTGCAACGGTAGTGGATGAGGCACCAGGTGAGGAAGTGATACCATATAAAATACCTATGAAAATTATTGAACGTGTTATGGATAACCGCTATGAAGGGGATGGAACTGTCCATCCCGGTGATCATTCTTGTTTTTGCATGAATTATGCGGGTTATTCAAATGTGCGGTATTGCCATGGATGAAGTTAGAAAGAAACTATTCTCTATATCGCTGTCCTGGTAAAGCGGCGCATTGGTATAAATTGCTGAAGAATGGTGATTCTCTTGATTGGGAGGACATTGTGCCTTTATTTTATTCTAAATTCTATCCTCCAAGTGAAATTCACAAAGATCGTAACCGCATATATAATTTCTGGCCTCATGATGGAGAAAGTATTGCCCAAGCTTGGGGGAGATTGAAGTCTTTAATGCTCAAATGCCCCATTCATGAGCTTCCTGGTAATGTTATTATTGATAATTTCTATGCAAGACTTTCTTTTCAAGACAAGACCTTGCTGGATACTTCTTGTTACTGGATCATTTACACGCAACAAAGAAGAGTTTAAAAGGGACCTTCTTGATCGGATCCAAGAAAATCGAAGGTTGGGAGAACGACAAGGATAGAGAATCGGTATAATTTATGATTATAAATGCATTGAAGCTTTTATGGATCTTGATAAATTTCGTAATATGAGTGCTACATATGGTCTTGATTCTCAAGTTGCTGCAAATCTTTATAAAGCTTTTGCCTCTCATTATGAATTGCCTAAGAAGAATTTTGATAAGTATCATGAACCGTATAAAGATAAAATTGATTCATCTATTAATAAATGCGTTGTAGTTGAAACTGCTGATCATGTTATTCCTGAAGCTTATATTGAAAAAACTCCTTTCCTGCTAAAATGAAGGAGTACTGTTATAAATAGTGCGGTTCATAAAAGTGAAAAGAAACCGTAGAACACGAAGAACAAATAAAAGTTGAACCTGCCGTTGCAATAGTTAAAGATCTTGTGGTGAAAATGTGGAGGATGGTCATATTATTTTCTCGTGAAGATGCTTCTAATATTGTTTCACATCCTAATAAACCCAAACAAGTTAGTGTTCCTATGCTATCTCGTTAGAATTGGTGATCATTGCTATTATGGTTTATGTGATATTGGTGCAAGTGTTAGTGCTATTCCTTATGAGCTTTATACGGAGATTATGCACGAAATTGGTTCTTGTGAACTTGAAGATATTGATGTGGTTATTCAGCTGGCTAATAGAGAAACTATTTCTCCAATTGGTATTGTTCGAGATGTGGAAGTTCTATGTGGTAAGATTAAATATCCTGCTGACTTTTTGGTACTTGGTTCTGCTGCTAGTGATTATTGTCCTATTATTTTTGGTAGACCTTTTCTAAATACTTGTGGAGCTATTATAGATTGCAAGAAAGAGAAAATTTTGACTAAATTTGCTGGTGAATCATATGAGTTTAACTTCTCTAAATTTACCAAAGCTCCTTATAAAGATGATTTGCCTAATAATGATTTTAAAATGGAACAGTGTGCATCTATTGTTCTTGTTCCTAATAATCCTTTGCAGCAACATTTGGAGGATAGCGAGAGTGAAGTTTTTAGGAAAGAAAGAGATGAGCTTGAGGAAATTTTTCTTCGCCAACCTATTCTTAAGCATGATTTACCGGTGGAAGATCTGGGTACAACACCGCCACCAAAGGAAGATCCTGTCTTTGATTTAAAACCATTGCACGATAATCTTAAATATGCTCATATTGATGATAAGAAAATATATCCTGTTATTATTAGTTCTAAGCTTACGTAGTTTGAAGAAGAAAGGCTATTGGAAATATTGAAGAAACACCGAGGCGCTATTGGCTACACTCTTGATGATTTGAAGGGGATTTCTCCTTCTATTTGCCAACATGCTATTAATATGGAAGATGATGCAAAGCCTGTTGTTGAACATCAGCGTCGTCTAATTCCGAAGATGAAGGAGGTAATAAGGAATGAGGTATTAAAACTTCTTGAAGCTGGTATTATATATCCTATTGCTGATAGTAGATGGGTTAGTCCTGTGCATTGCGTTCCCAAGAAAGGAGGAATGACTGTTGTGCCTAATGATAATGATGAGCTCATCCCTCAAAGAGTAGTTGTAGGGTATAGAATGTGCATTGATTTTCGAAAAGTTAATAAAGTTACTAAGAAAGATCATTACCCTTTACCATTTATTGATCAAATGCTAGAAAGATTGTCTAAAAATACTCATTTTTGCTTTCTTGATGGTTATTAAGGTTTTCACAAATTGCTGTTAAAACTAAAGATCAAGAGAAAACCACTTTTACTTGTCCTTATGGAACTTATGCTTATAGGCGTATGCCTTTTGGTTTATGTAATGCTCCTGCTACTTTTCAAAGATGCATGTCTGCTATTTTTCATGGCTTTTGCGAGAGTATTGTGGAAGTATTCATGGATGATTTTTCCGTCTATGGGAATTCTTTTGATAGTTGCTTGCGAAACCTTGATAAAGTTTTGCAGAGATGTGAAGAAACTAACCTTGTTCTTAATTGGGAGAAATGCCACTTTATGGTTAATGAAGGAATTGTATTGGGACATAAAATTTCTGAGAAAGGTATTGAAGTTGATAGAGCTAAAGTTGAAGCAATTGAGAAGATGCCCTATCCGAGGGATGTTAAAGGTATTCGTAGTGTTCTTGGTCATGCTGGGTTTTATAGGAGATTTATTAAAGATTTCTCCAAGATTTCAAAGCCTCTTACTAATCTTCTTCAAAAAGTCGTACCTTTTGTTTTTGATGATGATTGTAAGGAAGCTTTTGAAACTCTAAAGAAAGCCTTAACAACTGCTCCTGTAGTTGAACCTCCTGATTGGAACTTACCATTTGAAATTATGTGTGATGCTAGTGATTTTGCTGTAGGCACTGTTCTTGGACAGCGGGTAAATAAAAAACTGAATGTTATTCATTATGCTAGTAAAACTCTTGATGCTGTAGTCTTTGCTTGTGATAAATTTAGATCTTATATTGTTGATTCAAAAGTTACGATTCATACTGATCATGCTGCAATTAGATACCTTATGACAAAGAAAGATGCTAAGCCGAGGCTTATTAGATGGGTACTTCTTTTGCAAGAATTTGATTTACATATTGTAGATAGGAAAGGTGCTGATAATCCTGTCGCTGATAATTTGTCTAGATTGGAAAATATTGCTTATGATCTTGTTCCTGTTAATGATAGTTTTCCAAATGAACAATTGGCTGTAATAAAGGTGAGCTCGCGAGACAGTCCTTGGTATGCTGATTATGCTAACTTTATTGTTTCCAAGTACTTGCCTCCAACCTTTTCAGCTCAGCAAAGGAGGAAATTCTTTTATGACTTGAGGCATTATTTCTGGGACGACCCACACTTATATAAAGAAGGAGTGGATGGTATTATGCGAAGATGTGTTCCCGAATATGAACAACAGGAGATATTGAGTAAATGCCATGGTAGTGCTTATGGAGGACATCACGCCGGAGAAAGAACCGCGCAAAAGGTTCTACAATCAGGTTTTTATTGGCCAACTCTCTTCAAGGATGCGAGAAAGTTTATTTTATCTTGTGATGAATGCCAAAGGGTTGGTAATATCTCCAGACGTAATGAAATGCCTATGAATTATACTCTTGTTATTGAACCATTTGATTGTTGGGGATTTGACTTCATGGGACCTTTTCCCTCTTCAGAAGGTAACACTCATATACTTGTTGCTGTTGATTATGTTACTAAATGGGTGGAAGCAATACCTACAAAAAGTGCTGATGGTGAGACCTCTTTAAGAATGCTTTTAGACATTATTTTTCCTAGATTTGGAGTGCCTAGATATATTATGACTGATGGAGGTTCTCATTTTATTCATGGAGGTTTTAGAAAAACTCTTGCTAGGTATAGTATTAATCATAGAATTGCTTCCGCTTATCATCCTCAAACTAGTGGGCAAGTAGAATTATCAAATAGAGAGATTAAATCTATCTTGCAAAAGACTGTTAATAAAACTAGAAAGAATTGGGCTAGTAAATTGAAGGATGCACTATGGGCTTATAGAACTGCTTATAAAAATCCCATGGGAATGTCACCTTATAAAATGGTTTACGGAAAAGCTTGTCATTTACCTTTAGAACTAGAGCACAAAGCTTATTGGGCTGTTAGAGAATTAAATAAAGATCCTAAACTTGCCGGTAATAAGAGGTTGTTGCAATTGAGTTCTCTAGATGAATGGAGAAGTGAAGCTTATGAAAATGCTAAACTCTTTAAAGAGAAAGTTAAAAAATGGCATGATAGAAGGATTATCAAAAGAGAATTTAATATTGGGGATAAAGTCCTATTGTATCGGTCTCGTCTCAAATTCTTTGCAGGGAAATTACTCTCGAAATGGGAAGGACCATATGTTGTCGAGGAGGTGTATCGTTCAGGAGCAATCAAAATTAGCTCTCTCCAAGGCAATGCCACGCAAGTGGTGAATGGACAAAGACTCAAGCATTATATCTCAGGTGATTCCTATAATGTTGATGTTGATATTATTCGAGTGGAAACACCGGAGGCTTTCATTAAAGGGCAAATTGACAGTCCGCCAGAACTCGACTTTGAATAGGTAACAGTACTGGTAATGAAAAGTACGCAATTTACTTTCCGAACAATATTTTTGCTGTTTTTGGAAAATATGAAAAATTACGAGTTCGAAACGGAGTGGAAAAGACGCACGAGGGCGTGCCACCATAGGCCGGCGCGGCCTGGCCTGGGCCCGCGCCGCCCTATGGTCTGGCCACCTCGTCGCCCCTTTCCGACTCTGGTTCGATCTGGTACTTTCCTTTTGTCGTGAAAATTTTTGCTGTATAATCCCCCGGACCCCTGGAGGTCCGTATATCGTTCTCTCGACGTGTTTAGTTTCGGATTGTTTACGCCGGGATCTGTTTCGGTTTAGAAGCACCATGGTCTCCAAGAACAAGGGCAAGGAGTTTCCGGATGAAGATAATCGAGATCTTGGGTGGAAAGAGGAGGACAAGGACGTCAAGGAAGAGGATGAAGAAGAGGTGGAGGAAGATTCGCGCGCACACCCGCGTGCTACCATCGCAAGCATCAAGGTGGTGGACAACCCTTTTAGTGCAAACAAGAGCGCAAGAATTCACCTTTGGAGGAGCGGTTCCACGTCATTACCTAGCTCCGAAAACATCTTTATCAGGCATTCACCATCCCTTCCACAATCTAATTTTCAATAATCAAATTGAAGGGACTCCCAAGGCAGCATTGCCTAGCAATTGGGATATAGATCGCTCTAACACTGCAGGAAGGAGGAAGCCTGAGGGTGAAGAGTGGGGAAATAACTCCAAGAGTTGGGACTCGCCGTCGGACAGACTTCTTAACCGCGTCGAGCACAATTCGGAGATGATTCGCAATCTCACATACAAGATTGATGAGCTTCAGGAGTTTATTGAGAAGCTTGTCAGGAATTCATCACCACCATCGCCGAAGGAGTAATTCATCATCGGTATTGGCATCCCCTTGGTTTGTTCCAAGCTTGGGGGAGTGCCGCGGTATCACATTATCACTACCTTTTACTTTTTACTGTCAAGTAGTGTCATATCATGAGTAGGGAAGTTATCATATAAGATGGGTTGCAGTTTGGAAGTATCTCTCCTTTAGTTGGTTGTCTATGTATCCCTTGGTGTGAGTTATCGTTATGGAATATTAATGAGAAGTCTTATCATTTACATATTGCACATCTTATTTTAGTTTGCAATCTCTATTATATGATTTACCTTGTTGTTAGTATTGGTATCACTTTGGGAGCATTGAATGAATCTATTTGGTTTTGGCAAACTTAGCATTGGTCAATAGCAACAACACTTTGAGGTTTAAGTAGAAAAGAGAAATACATGTAGTTGTTTCATTGTCTTTCTTTCTTGTTAGCTCATAGCTTATTATTCTGAAGTTAAAATTGTTTGTGCTTACAAGGAAGATGCATGATTGTTTCTATCACATGTATATTTGTTTGTTTCCCTCAACTCTTATGCTTGCTAATTAACCTTGCTAGCCAAAAACCTGTACTGAGAGGGAATACTTCTCGTGCATCCAAACCTTAGTCCAAACCTATGTCATTTGTGTCCACCATACCTACCTACTACATGGTATTTTCTGCCATTCCAAGTAAATACTTCGTGTGCTACCTTTAAACAATTCAAAACTTATTATCTCTTATTTGTGTCAGTGTTTTATAGCTCATGAGGAAGTATGTGGTGTTTATCTTTCAATCTTGTTGGGCAACTTTCACCAATGGACTAGTGGCTTCATCCGCTTATCCAATAATTTTGCAAAAAGAGCTGGCAATGGGATTCCCAGTCCCAAATTAATTAAACTAAATAGACACTCCTCCATGGTATGTGATTAATGGACGGCACCCGAAGGATTCGGTTAGCCATGGCTTGTGTAAGCAAAGGTTGGGGGGAGTGTCATCATCATAATAAAACCAAAATAAAAAGGCACCCCTTCATGGTATGAGATTGTTGGCAGGCACCCGAGGATTCGGTTAGCCATGGTTTGTGAAAGAAAGGTTGGAAGGATTGCCACACAAAATAAAAATAAAATGGGAGCCGCTCTTTGGAGGTTGTCTGGCAAGGGGGTTAGAGTACCCACTACCAGTCGTTGACAACAACAAACACCTCTCAAAATGTTACTTTTATTATCTCTATATGATTTCAAAACTGAAAAAGCTCTAGCACATGATTTAATCCCTGCTTCCCTCTGCGAAGGGCCTGTCTTTTACTTTATGTTGAGTCAGTAAACCTATTTCCCTCCATCTCAAGCAAGCATTTGAGTAGTTGTGATCAAACCATTATATTGTGATTTGCTTCATCATGTCTTTTATTCTTCTTTGTTTAGTACAAGTTTTATCTGAATGAATATAACTTTGCAAGTTATCAATGATTATGAGGAGACTATTATGATTGAGTATGCAAGTTGTGCCATATAAACTTTAACATGAGAGCGCTGCTCAATAGATAAATATAACCTGTTAATTGTTCTCTGACCAAGAACGAAGTTTGCCATCACCAACTATGATTTCTTATGCACCTTTATTTGTGATTACCTTATACTGGTTTCAAGTTGAGTTATATGAGGAAGTTGTTTACTAGAATGCCTTGTGTGAATGAATATGATACTTCTTGTCCGTATTTTATTTATCGACTCTTCACTCCATAAACATGTGGTCCTGTTTACTGAGTTCAGTTTCGCTTGGGGACAAGCGAAGTCTAAGCTTGGGGGGAGTTGATACGTCCAATTTGCATCACTATTTTGTATCATAATTTGCTGTTATTCATTGATATATTTCATATTTGGATACAATACTTATGTTATTTCATCTATTTTGCATGTTTCATCATTATTGGAGGATCAAGCACCGGAGCCAGGATTCTGCTGGAAAAAGCACCGTCAGAACGCAATATTTCGGAAGATCAACTGTGGAAGGAAATTATACCAAAAATCCTATTTTTCCAGATGACGAAGGAAGCCAGAAGGGGGAGCTGAGAAGGCCCGTGGGGCCAGACCACAGGCCGACGCGGCCCATGGCCTGGCCGCGCCACCTTGTGGTGTGGGGGCCCCACAGCCCCTTTCGCCTCCTTTTCTTCGCGAAACCCTTCGTCCCGAAGACCTAAGCCACAGGGGGTACCTCGCGAAGAGCCACAGCCGCCTCTGCGGGGCGGAGAACACCAGAGAGAAAAGAGCTCTCCGGCGGGCAGGAATCCGCCGGGGAAATTCCCTCCCGGAGGGGGAAATCGACGCCATCGTCACCGTCATCGAGCTGGACATCATCTTCATCACCATTATCATCATCTCCACCATCATCACCGCCGTCTCCACCGCTGGACATCGTCACCGCCGTAGCAATTTGGGTTTGATCTTGATTGTTTGATAGGGGAAACTCTCCCGGTATCGATTTCTACTTGTTGTTGATGCTATTGAGTGAAACCATTGAACCAAGTTTTATGTTCAGATTGTTATTCATCATCATATCACCTCTGATCATGTTCCATATGATGTCTCGTGAGTAGTTCGTTTAGTTCTTGAGGACATGGGTGAAGTCTAACTGTTAATAGTGAACTATGGTTGAGTAATATTCAATGGTATGATATTTAAGTTGTGGTGTTATTCTTCTAGTGGTGTCATGTGAACGTCGACTACATGACACTTCACCTTTATGGGTCTAGGGGAATGCATCTTGTACTCGTTTGCCGATTGCGGGGTTGCCGGAGTGACAGAAACCTAAACCCCCGTTGGTATATCGATGCAGGAGGGATAGCAGGATCTCAGAGTTTAAGGCTGTGGTTAGATTTATTCTTAATTACTTTCTTGTAGTTGCGGATGCTTGCAAGGGGTATAATCACAAGTATGTATTAGTCCTAGGAAGGGCGGTACATTAGCATAGGTTCACCCACACAACACTTATTATAACAATGAAGATTATTTAGCCGTATGTAGCGAAAGCACTAGACTAAAATCCCGTGTGTCCTCGAGAACGTTTGGTCATTATAAGTAAACAAACCGGCTTGTCCTTTGTGCTAAAAAGGATTGGGCCACTCGCTGCAATTGTTACTCTCGCACTTTACTTACTCGTACTTTATTCAACTGTTACATCAAAACCCCCTGAATACTTGTCTGTGAGCATTTACAGGGAATCCTTCATCGAAACTGCTTGTCAACACCTTCTGCTACTCGTTGGGATCGACATTCTTACTTATCGAAAATACTACGATACACCCCCTATACTTGTGGGTTATCAACGTATCAGCTGTACCGGTAGCTATGTGGTTCATCTCTCTCCCTATGTACTACAATACAATAATCTCATGAGCTGCCTTACATGATTGAGATTCATATGAGTTTTGTATCAGTATTTATCTATGTGCTACTCTAGTGATGTTATTAAAGTAGTCTATTCATCCTGCACGGTGTAAATGTGACAGTGTGTGCATCGTGTAGTACTTGGCGTAGGTTATGATTGTAATCTCTTGTAGATTATGAAGTTAACTATTGCTATGATAGTATTGATGTGATCTATTCCTCCTTTCGTAGTGTGAAGGTGACAGTGTGCATGCTATGTTAGTTCTTGGTTTAGTTGTGTTGATCTATCGTGCACTCTTAGGTTATTTAAACATGAATATCGAATATTGTGGAGCTTGTTAACTCCGGCATTGAGGGTTCGTGTAATCCTACACAATTAGTGGTGTTCATCATCCAACAAGAGAGTGTAAAGTATAGCATTTATCTATTTATTCTGTTATGTGATCAATATTGAGAGTGTCCACTAGTGAAAGTATAATCCCTAGGCCTTGTTCCCAAATACTGAAATCGCTGCTTGTTTACTGTTTCACTGTATCTGTACTGCCAGCAATATTACCACCATCAAGCACACGCCAGTTGTAGCATCAAGCTATTTTCTGGTGCCGTTACTACTGCTCATATTCATTCATACCACCTGTATTTCACTATCTCTTCGCCGAACTAGTGCACCTATACATCTGACAAGTGTATTAGGTGTGTTGGGGACACAAGAGACTTCTTGCTTTGTTGTTGCAGGGTTGCATGAGAGGAATATCTTTGACCTCTTCCTCCCTGAGTTCGATAAACCTTGGGTGATCCACTTAAGAGAAACTTGCTGCTGTTCTACAAACCTCTGCTCTTGGAGGCCCAACACTGTCTACAAGAATAGAAGCACCCGTAGACATCAGCGGCCACGGAACATTTCGTGGATGGAGGCTCGGGTATCTAGGGGTGGTTTGGCCACCTCCTGGCTCGGCCCTGTCTCTCCTCCGGATTCCGTCTTCGTTACAGTAAAATAGGAACTTTGGCTTTTGTTTCGTCCAATTCCGAGAATATTTCCTGTACAACTTTTCTGAAATACAAAAACAGCAGAAAACAGGAACTGACACTGTGGCATCTTGTTAATAGGTTACTTCCAGAAAATGCATAAAAGTGTCACGAAGTGTAAAAAAACATATATAAATTGGTGTAAAACAAGCATGGAGCATAAAAAATTATAGATATGTTTGCAACGTATCACCTATCAATCCTATTAAGCCCTGGGCCAGGATGTCACAGTGGCATGGAATCAAATCCTAGCTGCTCTGCTCCCCACCTTTTTTCCTACCCGATTTTGCATGAAGCATGGCTAAATTTAAGTATCATTGCCGACCCATCGTGGCTCTAGAGCGCTAAATGGCGGTCGACCAGTCAGATATTTTTTGCATTCGGGTTGAGCATGCTACTTAGGTGGGAGAAAGGATAGACGAGGCGAAGAAAACAAACTTATCCAAGCAAGGCTCTCTACTGGGAGCAGTTGGTGATGGTACTTACAGTTCAGCGTGAAGGGTGAGAGGGATTACTAGTTCCCGTCGACGAGAGGCATGTGTCGGCTTGTTCTTCCTATCTCTAGATCTTGTCTAGAATGGTTAGCGCTCCAATGCATCGAATGGAAACGATAGAAAGGAATCCTCGTTAAGAAAAAAAGGAAAGGTAAGAGGTAAATATGTTTGTGTCCCATTTAAAAGTTTGCCTCTTTTTCCCCCACGAGCCGCGAAGACGTAAAACTTGGATAGTGATACGAAAGATGTGAAGGTTTTTAGTAGGGTCATCTTCCATGGACCCGGTTCCTCGCTGCATGTTTGCATCCCCTGTCACCCGCGATAGATAGGATTTCGACTAGGTCACCAGAGAGAGAGAGAGAGAGGTGGGGAAGAAGCTTACTGCAGGCATTCTGCACGGACGTTTGTCGTGTGTTATAGGGGACGACATGCATTTCGCCGAAATTTCTAGTTCGTCGTGTTCTGTAAGGTGGTGGCTAAGCCACCTCATGTCGTCCTCTTCGTGTTCAGGGGGCTACTCCCACGGCGTCAGAGTCCGCGTCTCCCGTTTGGCTTCTCGTGGGCCTGGACCACGAGTGATCCCTTTCGCTATCGCATATAGCTCCTGGACGGTATATGGCATCCTACTGCATGAACTTACATAAGGTTGGTTCACTTTGAAGCCCTTGAAAGAACTTGTCAATGATGCCGACTTACAAGGCTTTCGAATGACCATCTTTCTTGAAGGAGGATACAAAAGATGCAAGTCCCCAGGAACTTCTGATATCCTCGCCTTCCAGTCTGGACTTCGTTCGGGACCATGGACCCTCCTGATCCATGTGGCGGGGCACCATTCCGCTTGCCTACAGGCGCATGACAAGGCACCAAGGATACTCCCAAAATTTTCTCAAATTAGCTCTTCGGCCAGCTTCGTTCTCTCTTTGGGTTCTCGGTCGGGACTGAGTGGAAAGTGGATGGATGGTGAGCTCGCGCAAGGCGAAATTAGGGCATTTCCAGCACCCGACGCAAATGGACAAGAAGTGTCCGTTTAAGTTGGTGTGGACAAAAAAGGGGCTTCCCTCCATCCCAGCAAAGCCGCCACAAAGTGACCGATCTGTTCGCGGCGACGCATTACCAGCCCAATTTTGGGCTCGAAATGCATCATGGCAAACAAAACACGGTCAACGCTCGCGTCCGCGCTGTTCTCCCTCGGGCCCGCTTAGCAGTGACCGCGGCCGCTTCGCCTTCCTAGCGTGTCAAGGTCGGATGTTTCTCCACACTGGCATGGAGAAGTTCGCCTACGTCCACAACCTCAAGGTCGACTGCCTGGTGAACTTCTGGTCGAAAGGCAACGACGAGCTCATGTTAAAGGTGTTCGACGATACATCCTGGCATAAGCACAACCACGTCGATAGTGGCGACGACAACATCAATGAGCAGAAGCCTATAGTCCATGTTTTTGGATGTTCTTTCAAAGTCAACATAAGTCTGTAGTTTAGATTTTCTCAATTTTTCAGTGACATGAACCATGTAGAGGATGAAGCTTATGCAATATTTTCTATCTAAAATTAAATTTGTTGGAAACAAATGCGTCCGACCGCTGCGGCGACCCAATCCAAATGGACCAGCGTGGATAATAAGGGCATCTCCAACGGGGCGATGCAAACGGACGCTGAGCGACCGTTTGCGTCTGTGGAGACCGAAAATGCGTCTGGGCCCTGCTCCAGCGGGGCAACGCAAAGTGACCGGGCCATCCGCGGCGACGCAAACCTGTCCCAAATATGCACCAGGTTTGCGTCTCCGCGGACGTCGCGCAGTCGCGCGGAGCGTCCACCTTTTCTTACCTGGTCCCGCATGTTAGGGACAGCGAAATCAAGATCTTCCATTTGCTTCTTTTTCCCCTTCTTTGCTGCCCTAGTGCGACGCCACCACCCCAACCCCACCCGCCGCTGTCCCGCCACAGTACTCGCCGTCGGCTCGGTTCGCACCGCGCGGGAGAGCAGGATCGTAGTCGGGGTAGGCTCTGGCGCGCACCTGTCGCCTGTTTTGGGGCCAAACTTTGCCGGTTGCGCCGCCCTACCTCGTCGCCCACGACCTGTTCGGTCAATTGCGCCTGTAGGTTTCTTACTCGTGTTTTCGGGGCTATTGTGCACGACCATTGATCCACAGTTCGTACCCAAGCAGATGGACATTTGGCAGATGCTGGACAAGTTCCGCACGAAGGTCGTTGACTCCTCTTCCGACGAGGAGTACGATCAGTCGACGCAGACATTGGCTACTGCTGCGGCCTCCATCCTCCATGAGTAAAATTCAAGCCAAACGCCGGTGCATCGGGGCTCAGTCAAGGGCCGCTTAAAAAACATGTCACGCAACAAAGTGGAAGGGCACTTTCGGCTCCACAGGGACTACTTCCACCGCACCGATCTGGTGTTCAAGGAAAAAATGTTCCGGCGCCAGTACATGATGTCAAGGGACCTATTCATGGTCATTCTACGGGGAGTCAGAAACTACGACCCCTACTTCCAATGCAGGCCCTATGCAACAGGTGCGCTAGGCTTCTCCTCCTACCAAAAAATGCTCCGCAACTATTCACATGCTATCATATGGAATGGCTGCTGATATATTCGATGAGTATCTTCGAATGGGTGAGAGCACCTGCCTTGAGTCCATGTATAGGTTTTGCCGAGCCGTGATTTCCGTGTTCGGACAATATTACTGTAAGGATCCAACTGTTGAGGATACAAGGCGGCTGTTGTCTATCAACGAGTCTAGAGTGGAAGAACTGTCCATTTGGATGGTAGGAATGATTGGCAACATAGATTGCATGCACTGGAAGTGGAAGAACTGTCCATTTGGATGGCAAGGTCAGTACAACGGGCATGCGGAGAGACGGACTGTCATTCTTGAAGCTGCCATATCTCAAGATTTATGGATTTGGCATGGCCGGTTCCAACAACGACATCAATGTGTTGCACCGATCACCGGTTTTCAACAGGCGTATGGAAGGCAAAGCTCCACGGGTGAGCTACGAGGTCAATGGAAATGCATATGAAAAGCCATATTATCTTGCTGATGGCATCTACCCTGACCGGGCCACACTAGTAAAGACTGTCCATAATCCAAACTCGGAGAAGACGAGGAGGTTTGCCAAGATGCAAGAGGCTTGCAGGAAAGATGTGGAACGAGGATTTGGTGTGCTTCAAGCTCGGTGGACAATTGTCCGTCACCCGACAAGAACATGGTCGTTGAAGACCATGCATGAGGCGATGACATGCTGCGTGATCATGCACAACATGATCGTTGAGAACGAGCATCCTGATGGCCGCAATGAAAACCAATAGGATTTCCAAGATGAGCTGGTTACGCCAATCCATGGGGCATTATCTTGGGAGGACTATCTGCATATGAATGTAGAAGTCACTGACGAGGCCGTGTGCAAACGCCTGCAGACGGATCTGATTGAGCATCAGTGGGCATTGGCTGGCCATGAAGACAATGCCTAGAGGAATATAATGTTATTTTCATGTAGACTTGTTAAAATTTGGATGTAATAACTGTGACTTCGTTGACATTGTTTATTTTGTTGTTTTCAAACATCCTAATTCATGCCGACGCGCAAATGCGTCGGGCCGCTAGAGGCACCCCCAGGCGCAAACGGACGCGCGGATAAAAACGGTCATTTTCGCGTCCGCGGGCGATGCAAACGGACGCACGCGGACAATTTGGGTGTCCGATTTTCGTCGCGTTGGAGATGCCCTAAGAGCATCTCTAGCAGAGCCCGTAAACGGGCCAAAACCAAAAAATAACCGCAGTTTAAGGGTTCAAGCTGAAAAATGGCGCCGATCAGTTACCGTAAAAGGCCCAAAACCAAAAAACTTTTTTCGGGCCGAGATCGAAAACCCAAATCGGCTTGTATTTGTAGGGACCGCTTGAGCGAACCGAACGCTTGATCTAGGGTGCGCTGAAATTTCAGCTGACGCAACTGCTCGCTCTCTCCCTCCCCGCGCTGCCACCACACTCCGCCGCCGCACCGCCTGGTTCGCCCAAGCACCGCATCCCAGAGCTAGCGCAGGTCACCCAGCACCCCGCCCGCTGTTCCTCGCCCAACTCCGGGTGCCACCGCCGTCGCCGCTCCGTCCAAATCGAGGATGAGCTCGGGCGACAAGTTCGTCGATGTCGATCTGTCAGATTCGTCGAGCTCGGACGATTCCGACCTCGATGAGCTGCTCCAGGACGACGAGGTCGAGTCCACCATGCTCCTCCTCTCCGTCAAGGAGCTGGAGGACCGCGCGAAGCTGCTGAATCAGAGGCGCGGGTCCGTGATAGGCCGGAACCACATCCAGCAGAATCGCCTCCTCGGCCACGAGCAGTTGATGGAGGACTACTTCGCCGAGGTACCTACCTATCCGCCCATCTATTCCGTAGGAGGTATCGCATGCGGCGTAGCTTGTTCATCTGAATCGTCAAAGCCTACGAAGCCAATTCGAATTACTTCAAGCAATGTAGAAATGCCACCGAGGTGATGGGTTTCAACGCATTCCAAAAAATCCCTGCTGCCATGAGGGTCATTGCGTATGACATCCCTGCGGATTACACCGACGATTATCTTCGAATTGGTAAAGATACTACATTGGAGTCAGTGCGCATGTTTGCTCGCCTGGTTATCAAGTTGTTTGGGCCAATCTATCTTCGAGCTCCCAATGAGGATGACACCAAACGATTGATGGAGATAAATGAGAAAAGAGGTTGGCCGGACATGCTTGGTAGTCTTGATTGTATGCATTGGACATGGAAGAATTATCCAAAGGCATGACATGGACAATACTGTGGCAAGAGCAAAGATGCAACCATTGTATTTGAGGCCATTGCATCACAAGATTTGTGGATTTGGCATTGTTTTTTTTGGTTTGCCGGGACACTCAATGACATCAACGTGCTGCAAAGATCCCCTTTGTTTGCCAAATTAGCAAATGGGGAAGCACCCACTTGCAACTACAAGGTCATGAACAATAAGTACACAATGGGACATTACCTAGCCGATGACATCTATCTGGATTGGGCAACTTTTGTTAAGTCTGTCAAGGATCCCCAAGATAGAATAGAAGTTGAATTTGCCAAAGCTCAAGAAGCAGCTCGCAAGGACATTGAGAGAGCTTTTGGTGTTTTGCAAGCAAGGTTTGCCATTGTTTGTGGCCCAGCCCTATTTTGGGGCAGAAAAACTCTTGTCAACATCATGACATGTTGTGTGATTTTTTCACAACATGATCATCGAGGATGAAAGAGAGTTGAGCTTCTCTGCTTCTATGACCATGTTGGCACCCGAGTGGAACCCCAACGCAATCCGGATCACATTGAAGCTTTCCTTGAAACTCATCGGTAGATTGAGAATGCCAGTACCCATGACCAGCTCGTTTATGATCTGAAGATGCACCACTGACAACGACATGGCCGTCGCCTTTGATCCTACCATTCCATTCATTTGTTTGTCACAGGTATCGTTGTTGAGATATTTGTTCATTTGTCCAATTTTTCGAAAATTGTTGTAATTTGGTTAAGACATTTTTCATTTGTTCATTTTTCCAAAACTGTTGTAATAATTTGGTTCAGACTATTGTTTATGTGTTGTAATAATTTGAATGATTATTTGATTAATTATGATCCATTGTTAGAGATGCTCAAAGCCCGATTTTGTTATCCGCGACAACCAGAAAAAAAAGACCCTTCGGGCCGCTGGCCCTGGCTCAAACCGACTCCAGCCCGGATATGTTACGGGCCACACCAGCCCTTGAGCTAGAGCCAAACAAGAGTAGAGCTTCCGCCCGCCGTCTCCACTCTCCACTCCGATGGAGGCGTCCGGCTAAACCCCCCTTTCAAATCTCTCCCCCGACTCCCATCCCCGCCGCCGCCGCCGCGGCCTCCACCACCACCGCCTCCCCGCTGCCGCCGCTACCGGCAGCAACTACCAGTTCCTCACTACTCCCCCTCACGCAAACCCTAAACCTCGCGGACTCCAGCCATGCCGAAGGTCTACGGCACGGGGGTCTTCGAGTTCCGGCACCCCCGCGCCGCCGAGTACCCGCTCCCCGCCGATGCCCCTCCGGCGGCGGCGCCCGCCTCCACCGGAGGCTCCATGACGCTCCTCGACATCCAGCGCGACCGCCTCACCTGCGTCGTCGCCGAGCACTGGGGCTCGCCGCCCGCCGCCGCCGCCGCCTTCGACGCCGACCTCGTCAAGGAGATCTACACCAAGGAGCTCCGCGTGGCGGGCCGCGGCCGCAAGACCGTCCCGCTCCAGCGCGTCATGATCCTCGAGGTCAGCCAGTACCTCGAGAACTACCTCTGGCCGCACTTCGACCCGGACCGCGCCTCCTTCGAGCACATCATGTC
This sequence comes from Lolium perenne, assembly GCF_019359855.2. Taxonomy (NCBI): domain Eukaryota; kingdom Viridiplantae; phylum Streptophyta; class Magnoliopsida; order Poales; family Poaceae; genus Lolium; species Lolium perenne. The sequence goes on along the minus strand of NC_067247.2, from coordinate 248,447,468 downwards.
CATGATCCTCATGGTCAACGAGAAGGTCCGACCCCTGCCCGAATTGTACCAATTATTAATGGCAGCTTACTTGCCTGACCTATTTCTAGGGTTTCTGACTCGGCTTGGGTGGGATTTTCTGTGCAGTTTCGGGAGAATGTGGCTGCGTGGACTTGTTTCCATACCCGGAAGGAAGCCTTCAAAGGCTTCCTATGGCGGGTTCTCAAGCTCAAGGATGAGGTGCGTGTTCAATTTGCTGCTGCACTTGTCCAGTTGCTCCTTAGATACTTCGACTTGTACTCTAGTAAAACTGAGCCTCTTTAGGCTGGAGTAGCATAATTGGCAACCCAGCGAAATTTTGTTTTGGTTCTTGATGTGTCTCTTCAAGTAGATTTTACTGTGAAACCTTGTCAACGAATGCGGTATCGTCAGATCACTTGGGGGTCAGATTTGGTTAGGATGAGCTAGATGGTTGTTAGCAATCACTACAGTAACAAGCTCAGTATGACCAAAACAAATTTTGCGTACCTGCGCTTGAGTGTATGAGGTCCAGTCAGTAGTTACTGGCCTGAATAGTTTTCTTTGTCTTCTTGGTAATATTAGCTATGCTGACAAAACATGAGAAGTTTGGTAGTCAGAAATGATGCTGTTTTGCTGAGGACAGTTTCTCTAATTTTCTTTGGAGCACCATTTAAGAGGGATATCTTGTTAGATACTTGTTGGTATTTTTTTTTGTAGTTTTGTCCAGTTTCATGCTGATTCTTATGTGTTAATTCAATTGGTACCTTCGTATTTTGGATGTCTCCTTAAGCAATTACGTATACATCTTCTCACACTTTTCTGAATCTTCTCATCCTTATGCTGTCTTGCAGGATAGGACCATTAGTATGGCAGAGAAAACAAATTACCTCTTGTTCATGATAAACGCCTTTCAGGTACCCATCACAGGCTTCGGCTAGGATATTTTTTTATCACATGTAGATGTTTCGATTTCAATTGAAAGGAAATTATGAGTACCTTTCAAATACCATAATGTGCGGTGCTATGTTGTTTGTCATGAATTTCTACATAACTTCCTATTGAATTGGTCTATGCACCGGTTGTTTGATGTTAGGGCTCTGTGCCCTAATGACTTCAAAACTAGCTCTGCAGAGGCTGCTCATTTTTTTTAAATCCTGTTTGTTGTTTAATTTGGGCATACTATCTGTGGCTCATTAACTCATGCCTTACTGCAGAGTTTGGAGGATGAACTTGTCCGGGAAACTATACTCCAGGTAGTAAGCTTAAAGTTGTGGCATACTCTCTCTTTTGGACGGCTTCAGGTAATTAAGTTCTTCTCCCCAAGTTAGCTTTTTCTGCCCTTCTTATGGTTTCTCATGTATGCTTCAAACATCTACAGATGGAACTTTGCCTTAATCCTGAATTAATTAAGAAGTGGACCAAAATCAAAAGAAAAGAAGCAAAGGAAGCAAAAAAGGCAGGCCAACCTTGTAATCCTTCAGAAATGCTTGAGAATAAGTTCCTTAGGAACCTAATTGAAGAATTTTTGGAGGTGTGCCTTCGAAACTCATTGAACTCACTGTGATGTCACTAGATATAAATTGTGCTAACCTGCACCTGTGGAACTTCTGTAGATTCTTGATTCAAAGGTCATATTGTCCAGTCAAGATGGTGGTGAAGAATCTGTCTTTAACGAGTCACTTAGTGGGCAGGTTGATGATTCCAGTGTCTTGTATTGTGAAAGATTCATGGAATTTCTGATTGATATGTTGAGCCAGCTTCCTACTAGAAGGTATGCATACATTTTTGTTACTTCTCTGGTAGTATCAAGCAGCATCGTTGATTAGCAAACTAGTAGATTGCACTCTAAGTTATTCAGCCTTCATGAGTTCTCATTTAGATCTAATAACCTGAGAACTTGACATCCAGGGAAGTCGATCTGCACAACTCTGCCTTTTCTGATTGAAGTAGGTTGAACCTACAAGTCCTTGTGCAATTGCATGTACACACTTTTATAAGCTTTTAGGATCTATAATTTTTCAGTTCTCAAGTCAATGGGGCAGCCCATTCAAATTTTTGGACAGGTGCAATTATTAAGAAGAACTGTCTCTTTTGACCATGCAACTTTTGAAGTCCTTTTGCATTGAATGAAGTCCTAAACAGAAGTTGTTAGGTGTCTGATTCTCTCCACCATGAGCATTTTGTAAATCAACATATTTCACTCGTACGGTGTCAATATTTTTGTTGTTTCTTGTATCCATGTCGTGTCACAACTAACAACCGGACATTACTTGGTGATTTGATTTTGTGATTGTTCCTTTCATATCCATGTAACTGCTGTGGTCTCTAGTACTGCTCAGCCTTGCAGATTGGATATGATAGAATAGTTACGTTTTGGTTTCATAATTGAGATGCAACTGCATTAGCTATTTGGTAAGACTCTTGTTAGGAAATAAGATCTCACTAAGATATACTACATTTTTTAGTTTGCCAAGATTGTTTGGTAAGTCTCTTCACAAGGAGATTCATGCACGTGCATCTGGACAATCAAATAATAATCAGAAGTTATCTAGACTCCCTTTCTTCTCAGAGATGCATCGGTCATCAGAGCCTTGAGATATGGCATGGGAAGAGAACCTTATGGCTGACTAGTGCCTCCCTTGGTTCTTGCACTCAAACCTAATCATAAGCATGTTTTTGACCCCATTTAACATCTTTGTGAAGTCATATCATTTTTTTTTAGCAACATGTAACTACATCCATGAAGTGAAATATCTTGGTTCACTTAAATCTTGCTCAGTATTAGCAACATTAGCTTGTCTCTGTATGCAATTATGTATATATGTTATCTAATAATGTTGTTCAATATACAGATTTTTAAGGCCTCTTGTCGCTGATACCGCTGTTGTTGCTAAGTGCCACTTAAGCACACTATATACTCATGAAAAGGGGCGCCTTTTTGCACAATTGGTGGACTTGCTGCAGTTCTATGAAGGCTTTGAGATCAACGATCACTCCGGAACACAGCTTAGTGATGATGATGTTTTACAAGCTCATTATTCCCGTTTCCAAGCTTTTCAACTGCTAGCATTTAAACAAGTGCCTAAGGTGTGTACCTTGTTATTGGTGCGGTGCAATTTGCTCACACTGATTTCCTGATAATACTAGTGTTGCTGAAGGCAAATAGTAATATTCTCTCTCCATTTTTCTGATTGTTGCAGTTGCGAGACCTTGCCTTGTGTAATATTGGTTCAATTCATAAGCGTGCTGATTTAACAAAGAAGCTGCTTGTCTTGTCAGATGTGGAACTGCAAGATCTTGTTTGCAATAAGGTGAGCAATTTTACATGTTTACTTTATTTCTCTCTGCTTATTGTCTCTTTCAAAATTTGTCCTGGTATCCTTGACATGCATTAGTCCAGATATATTTTTTCTTTCTATTTGTCAAGGAAGTATTTTTTATTTTTTTCCCCATTTTTAGAAGGTATATTTTCTGAGTTTTATGCTGTTCAACATACACTTTTGATAGAATGGAAGCATATCTGTGCAACCACCGCTTGTATAAATCGACAAAACATTTTATACATGTTCCTGAATTTAACTATCCATTAGGGATTAAAGGACATGTATAATCAAGTAAAATAATGTAAAGCAGATGTCTAGTAGAGAAGTCATGTTCATGGCAAGAACCATTATTTACTTGCACGCGCAACTAATGACACTGTAAAGTATGAATGTTTAAGTAAATTTAGCTTTTAAAACCACTCTTCGTAGTTTCATCATTTTCTCATACTTATCAGATTATTTTACGTATGAAACGGAAAAACAGGAATTTGAAGTACTAATTTCTTTCTATGAACAGCTTAAAATAATTTCGGAGGAGGATCCATGCAGTGGAAGGCGTGATTTCCTTATTGAGGTCCTTGTTGCTTTTTTTGAGAAGCGCCAATCCCAGAAAGAAGCAGTTAATGCACTTCCCCTTTATCCTAATGAACAGATCATGTGGGATGAGAGCCTTGTTCCTAGCATCAATTATTCTGGAGAAGGCTGTCTTGCCTTACCAAAACTCAATCTCCAGTTTCTGACACTTCATGATTATTTGTTGAGGAATTTCAATCTTTTTCGTCTTGAATCAACATATGAAATTCGTGAAGATATTCAGGAAGCTGTTCCTCATCTACATGCTTATATCAATAATGAGGGAGACACTGGCTTTCGTGGATGGTCCAGGATGGCCGTTCCTATCAAGGAATTTAGGATCACACAAGTGAAGCAACCTAACATTGGTGAAGTTAAGCCTTCTGCTGTAACAGCTGATGTTACTTTTAGCATATCAAGCTACAGACCACAGATAAAATCTGAGTGGGATGGTTTGAAAGAGCATGACGTGTTATTTTTGTTGTCAATCCGCCCATCTTTTGAACCTCTTAGCCCTGAGGAAGATGCAAAATCAACTGTGCCTGAAAGGCTAGGATTGCAATATGTACGTGGATGTGAGGTGATTGAAATTCGTGATGAGGAAGGAGGACTCATGAATGACTATACAGGAAGGATAAAGAGAGATGAGTGGAAACCTCCCAAGGGTGAGATTCGTACAGTTAAAATTGCCTTAGATACAGCACAGTACCACATTGATGCTACTGAGGTAGCAGAGAGACATGGAGAAAATGTGTATGGCACATTTAATATTCTAATGAGAAGGAAACCCAAGGAGAATAACTTTAAAGCAATCCTGGAATCTATACGTGATCTAATGAATGAAACATGTATAGTTCCTGAATGGCTGCATAACATATTCTTGGGTTATGGAAATCCTTCTGCCGCGCAGTGGACAAACATGCCTGATCTTCTGGAAACTATCGATTTTAAGGACACTTTCCTTGATGCTGAGCATGTTGTGCAAAGCTTTCCAGCTTTCCAGGTAAACAGCATAATCTGATCTAGTTTTCTCAAGGTGGGCGTCATTTTCATTTCATCTTTAATCCGTAATATTCTAATGATTTAAAATATTCTTAGGTCACATTTATCAATACTGATGGTACCGAAAACATGCATCCAAGCCCTCCCTTTAGGATTAAGTTGTCCAAGAAAATGAGGGAAATTAGTCATGCCTTGCCTGGCAATGTAAACTCCTCTGAGATAACAAGCAAGAACAATATGGTCGATGATGAAGGGTCTAAGAAAGAAAAACTAAGGGTTGAGACTTACATTCCTGCTGATCCAGGGCCATATCCTCAAGATAAACCTAAACAGAACTCAGTGAGGTTTACACCCACTCAGGTATGTTTCAGATCCTCAGCTTAATCATCATTTTCAGTTGGTGCATATCCTCCAGACAGAACTTACCAGGATATGTTTTAAGCCTTTCCTATGTGTATTCAACCTCTTGGACGAATCGAACATGTAAATGGGTGGTTATTAGGGAGGACATATTTAGATTGTAGCAGCTAGTATTGACACTTTTAGCATGAGAATAGAACATTTGAACTGGTTGTGGACAAAAAATTGGATTTGAGTATGAGTTACCTGCAGATCCAATTACTAAGGAAACTTAACATTTCTAGTTATTACACCCAGGCCATAATTTTTTTTATGGAAAGCCAGAATTGGAAAATTTATTTGTAGCTATATGATTGACTTATTCTGGGATACCTAAAACTACTAGTGATACTTTTAGCATGACAAAAGATCATTTGAACTGGATATAGTACCAAAAAAATGGATTTGAATATGATCTATGATTTACTTCTACATTAAATTCAGGAAACTCCACATTTCCAAAATTCAGCTATTACATACCCAGGTCAGCATTGCAACATTGACTTCTAGTCTATGATTGGCTTACCGGGGGATACCTAACACTACTCTTCAAGAACTCCCAATATGAATACAGATTTTGGCATTTTGCCACTTTGGATAATTTACGTATGTTTTCTAGATTTCTGTTCGTGTACTAATTAGTAGGAGTGATCACTAGGATTCCTTGGTGTGGGCTTGAATATTTTTACTTATTTATTAGTTTCTATTATTTTGCATTTTTGTACTTGTATGTAATTAAATGCTGCTTCTTTTGAGATTAATGAAAATCTGATCCGACTTCAGCTTTTGATTGCTCATGAATGGTAACTATCTATTTGTAGATCGGTGCTATAATATCTGGTATTCAACCTGGTTTGACAATGGTTGTTGGTCCTCCTGGTACGGGAAAGACAGATACAGCTGTGCAGATATTAAATGTTCTGTATCATAACTGTCCTTCACAAAGAACGCTGATTATTACCCATTCCAATCAAGCTTTGAATGACTTGTTCGAGAAGATAATGCAGGTACTGTGACTGGGCCAGATATTCTCTGAATTTTAAACATACAGTAGCACTTCTCTAGAGTTACTGCGTATCAGTGCTTGCTTGATCCATGCGTTCTTTAATATGGATTACTTGCTAGCTGCGGGGGTCGCAGTATATGATTGGAAATTACTTGAATATTTTGCTGCCATCCCTTTCAAATACACGTTTCTTATTATGTTCCTGGCTATATAAGATGTTGTATCAATTTAATTTGGACAGAAGTAGAGATAATCTCTTGTTCCTTGAGGGCCTCGAGATGAAATGTCCATGAAATAGTGCCTACATATGACGCAATGCTGTTTCTTGACTTGTTTTAATTTTTTTTGACTGTTTGAGTTCTGAGTTACTTGATTTACTTCACGATGAACAATATATCTACATATCGAAATATATCATATGCTTTCTGATTGTCTTGCTGCATGTTCGTTTTTCGGCTGGTTGTCTGATGTTAACTTCTACATATCGAAATATATCATATGCTTTCTGATTGTCTTGCTGCATGTTCGTTTTTCGGCTGGTTGTCTGATGTTAACTTGGTTCTTCAGAGGGATGTGCCCGCGAGGTACCTTCTTCGTCTTGGTCAGGGTGAGCAAGAGTTGGCAACTGATCTCGATTTTAGCCGTCAAGGTCGTGTCAATGCTATGCTGGTTCGGCGACTAGAGCTCCTTGGCGAGGTTGCAAAACTGGCAAGATCCCTTCATCTTCCTGAAGATGTGAGCTACACATGTGAAAATGCTGCATATTTTTGGTTATTACATGTTTATGCCCGCTGGGAACTATTCTTAGCTGCCTGTGCGCCAAACAAAGAGAATCCCACTTTTGTTAAAGACCGTTTTCCATTTTCCGAGTTCTTTTCGGATACCCCACAACCTATATTTACTGGTGAGTCATTCGAGAAAGATATGCATGCAGCCAAAGGTTGTTTCAAACATCTTTCCACGATATTCCAAGAGCTGGAAGAGTGTAGGGCTTTTGAGTTACTAAAGTCAACAGCGGAGCGAGCAAATTATCTGATGACTAAACAAGCCAAGATTGTTGCCATGACTTGCACCCATGCAGCATTGAAGAGAAGAGACTTTCTTCAACTGGGTTTCAAATATGACAATTTGCTGATGGAAGAAAGTGCGCAGATATTGGAGATAGAAACTTTTATACCAACGCTCCTTCAGCGACAGGAAGATGGCCATGCTCGTCTCAAACGTTGCATTTTAATTGGTGATCACCATCAGTTACCGCCTGTTGTGAAGAACATGGCTTTTCAGAAGTACAGCCACATGGACCAGAGTCTCTTTACAAGGTTTGTTCGCCTTGGTGTGCCTTACATTGAACTCAATGCCCAGGGACGTGCCAGACCTAGTATTGCTGAACTTTATAACTGGAGATACAGAGAACTGGGAGATCTGCCTTATGTACGTGAGGAAGCTATATTCCATAAAGCTAATTCTGGATTCTCTTTTGAGTATCAGCTGGTTGATGTTCCTGATTACCGTGGCAGAGGCGAGTCTGCTCCTTCTCCTTGGTTCTACCAGAATGAAGGGGAGGCTGAGTATATTGTTAGTGTTTATATTTATATGCGTCTGATAGGATACCCTGCCAATAAGATTTCAATATTAACTACTTACAATGGTCAGAAGTTTCTTATCCGTGATGTTATCAACAGAAGATGCAAGCCATGGAACATTGAGCCACCTTGCAAGGTAATTTAGAACAATCCAGTAATTCAGCTATATTAGGTCAATCAAACATTTGGTCAGTTTTCAACTATTTTGTGCAGACATTTAACTGTGATATGTTTTATTTAGGTTACCACGGTGGATAAATTCCAGGGTCAACAAAATGATTTTATTTTATTATCTCTCGTCCGGACCCGATTTGTGGGTCATCTTCGCGATGTCAGAAGACTTATTGTGGCAATGTCTCGTGCTCGTCTGGGCTTGTATGTGTTCTGCCGCCGTTCCCTGTATGAACAGTGCTATGAATTGCAGCCAACGTTCCAGCTTCTACTCCGAAGGCCAGATAAGCTTGCCTTGAATCTTGAAGAGTGCACCCCGTTTACAGAGCGACCTTTGGGAGAAGCTGGAAATATTCATTATATTACTGATGTTGAAGATATTGGACACCTAGTGAATTTCAGACTGGAACATCTTCGTCAGGTACTTTTGCCCTACATTTATCCAGTACCAAGCCTCTGCTTTGTAAAATTTAATATGCTGCTTATATTGATTTTTTTTTTTTGCGAATTTGATATATTAAAAAATTGACAACCTGACCTCCATTCTTTCTACAACAGATGCAATCAATGCAATATTTTGCACCTCATACAGAGTCTGTTTCAAACCCTCCTGAAACTGTCAATGGTGGGGTAGTTTTGCCTAATACGAAGGAGGGCATGGAGGAAGAAAATGGCGACGCGTCTGCTGTGTTAAACAATGACAAGATGGATGAAGATACTTCTGAGGCGAAGGACGACATGATGCAGGAAGCAAGTAAGATGGATGAAGGTAATGTTGAGGCAGGTGATGTGGCTATCGAAGACAAGATGGTGGAAGAAAGTGCTGACGAGGCTAAGGACAAGATGGTAGAAGGAAGTGCTGACGTGGCTATCGAAGACAAGATGGTGGAAGAAAGTGCTGACGAGGCTAAGGACAAGATGGTAGAAGGAAGTGCTGACGTGGCTATCGAGGACAAGATGGTGGAAGGAAATGCTGATGAGACCAAGGACAAGAAAGAGGAAGAAAAGGCTGCTGAGGCTAAGGACAAGATGGAGGATGAAAATCCTATGTCAGAGGACCTGTAGCTAGATTGAGCTGATGTAGTTATTTGGCTGGTGAATGGCGCCCTTCATTTTTGCGCACCGACTCTTCGCTAAGGTTTGATTTGTGACAAACATTCCACTGGGTGGCCTCATAAGGGTAACACGCATCTGAGTCATAGCGGAAAGCGGAACCAAGCCATACAACAACGTATGGTCCTGCCACAAGAACATGTCTGTCAATGCCCTTCGTTTGAACCCCTGTGACTATGCATGAAGACATGTACAAAATGCTTCTGCTAGGATTCTCCTCCCAACTGTTTTAACGTAGCTATTCCAGAGAACGGCTGGAACATTGGTGCTATGATACCTTTTGTATACTAATGTTCTGTAATTTGGGCACGATAACATGCATTATTTTTGCAGCTTTGAGCCTAGGGCCCCATCCTACTGTTACCGATGTCTTCTGACAATGCTTATAAATTGAGTTAACTGAGGTTTTTCAGGGTTTGAGTGTATGTGTAAACATAAAATTCTGTACGAGATCTTTTCATGTAATTTAAAAGTCTTCCCTGCATGTGCTATGCTTTCTACGGTGATCTAGTCAATCTTAATATTCGTGACTTGTAATCTTTGGATGAAGTTGTGCCCTTATTTCATTGATGCATTGGATTTTGTCCTGGCATATTTGGATTTCTACTTGCTAAGCTGTTACGTGTTGTGAAGTTTGACTGCTTACTGCTGAGAAGAACACATTTCTGCTGACCTGATGTTTGAGACATTTCCGCAGCCCTGCACGCTGAACTTGTTGTTTGCTGTTGTTTGTCCGAATTTCTAATCTGCTTATGGAAGTAATTTGATGGGAGCACCTGTTCTGCCGTGACAGCGAAATGGTTTACCAACAGTTCATATCATCGATGCAGAATACAGGGTTGTGAGCCTGCAGAGCTGAAGGGTTTCCTGGAAGGTGTGAAGTCGTGGCATGACAGTTTTCTGCACCCAACCAGCGACTCAACCGCGAATCAAGACCTCGTGTTCAAAATGGCTGCATTTGTAGGAAATCCCCGGGGCTGCTGTAGGTGGTAATGTCGGCGTAAACTGACATTGTTCCGCACGTGTGACGAGTGGTCAAACTAGTGAAGGTGATTTCCCCGCTATGCTAAGGCGCATCTAGAACAAAAATAGAGATCAAGAGGGACCATATATGCAAACACGTTATAAAAATCGAGTGTTGGTCGTTGGTGGATAAACGTCAACTGTTAGTCTCACCCTAGGTTACCAGAAGGAGATCGATCGCTGTCAGGGCAAGAAGATTACACGGTCGTACAAGTGGCTAGCCGCCACCTCTGTAACTCGTGAGAACTGCCTGATGATCCATCTTGTTGGTCGACACAGATAGTCGCATCCTGTCTAATTTTGCTTTGCTCTCTGAGTTTGGGGAACTGATTTGCGGCTTTCCAGCGGTAGCTGCAAGGAGGGTGCGCTGTCCTGGCAAGTGCCATCTATTCCACCCACAAAAATGAAGTACTAGTACAAAGCTGGTCGCTGTCACTGGCCGGTGGAAGCCTCAGGCCGATGTGTTGGTCAATGGGTACTTACATGGGTTAATCACGCCACGGCAGGTGGAGAGATTTGGGCGTGTGCTTGGTTTGCAGCACCAGTTTGCCCAACCCAATGTTGCCACATACCTCTTGCCAATAAACTGATTTGTCTGATTTCGTCAAGAGAATTGGCTGCCGGACGTGTTAATTCTACCCCATCCGTTTCATATCCTGTTATCGTGGTTTTAGTTTGAATTTAAACTACAGTTATCATAATAATTATGGAATAGAGGAAGTGACCTTATGGTGATAAAGATATTTTTTTCTTTCTATATTTTTTTTCGAAATGGGGGAAATATCGTTCCAGCTTCTGCATCCAAAGGATGCACACGACTTTTTTTAATTAGATTATTCACAAAACCTTACAAGAACAATACAAAAAATCAACCTCGAAGCCACCTCACTAAACCTACAGTGGGATGAAGGGGGTGACAATACACCAACTAACATCATCCAAAAACCGAGTGCCTTCCCAAACCGCCCAATAGTAGGTGAGAAGCACATCCAGTCAAGCAGACTCTCCGCGCACGCCAACGCATACGCCACAGAAGTTGCTACCGCCGTCTTCCTCGACTCCATCTTCAAGAGAGATCATCGCATTAACCTTGCAAGACCTGCCGTCGATGCCACCATAATGCCAGACGGCTCCACCATCCTGCACGCATACATCATCCCGCATCCGTCGTCGATGCCTTGCAGCACCATGCCACCGAGACTCAACGCCAACAATGTGGTAGATGAATACCACTCCAACAACATCCGCCAACATCCAACAGCTGCTCCAAAAATGATGCCCCAAGAGGTAGAACGACGCAGGGCGCGCCGCCATCGTCCGATCCGGGAGACCCGTACCTAGGGTTTCCCCCGGAGCAGCACGAATGAGAGACCGCAGACTGCGACGACGATGCCTTCAAGAAGGTAGCGGCGCAACACGTCGCCATCGTCCGCCAACCGAGGTCGGAGCACGGTTTTCACCGGCAGCTGCGCATCCCCAACTCGCCGAGTGTAGAGCCAAGACGGGCAAAGATGACGCCTTCGACAAGGTAACGACGTCGACCGACGCCGCCATCATCCGCCAAGACCGAGGTCGAGGCTCAGTTTTCACCGGCCGCCATGACACCCCGGACTAGATCTCGCCACCACCCTGCCGCCCACACGGCTAGGGCCACGGGCCACCGCTCGCCGCGAAGAAGACGACACCGCTGCCACCATCCGGATCCGCCGCTCCGGCGTCCAGGGCCCCCGCCGAGACCACCACCAGTAGTCCCTCCAGCACCGAAGGCCGCCGCCACCGAGCCGCCAGATCCCGAGAGTCACCCGCCGCCACGGACGGAGGAGCGGCTGCCGGAGTTGCCGACCAAGGGGGAGACGCGTCGGGGTGGAAAGCGTCGCCGGGCAGCGGCCTCTGCCTCGGCAAGCCCAGCCCGGCCACCTTCCTTCCATGCGGCTATGCTAGGCGCCGAGGGCCGCAGCCGAGGGCCAAATCCCCGCCGCCCCCTTCACCGGCGCCGCGGCCTTCGGTCGGCAGCACCTCGGGGGGCGACGAGGAGGGAGAGAGGGGGGAGGACGGACGGGGCGGCGGCGGCTAGGGTTTGCCCCTCTCGGTCACCTGGAGGAGCGACGCGAGAGGAGCGGGGGGGGGGGGGGCGAAAGATTATGGTTTTTGCGTGGTATCTTCGTAGGGGGTAGTTCTTACTAAAGACGATCTTGCAAAATATAATTGATATGAATGTAAAAGGTGTGTCTTCTGCCATCACGACGAGACTATTAAACACTTAATCTTCCAATGCTAGTTCGCTAGATCTATATGATTAGCCATCCAAACCTTATACCTACCACGTAGCGTTGCGAATATTTTTGACAACTGCTTGGGGAGGGGGGGGGGGGGGGGGGTTGGATCATGGGTTTAAAGTACTACCTCCATCCCAAGGCTTAAGGTTTTTTTTTTTTTGGAAAAGTCAAAACAAGTAAAGTTTGACCAAAATTTTAGAATAATCTATCAATAAATATGATATTTTGTAGATAGCACATGAAAATATATTTTATTATCTATCTAATAATATTAATTTTGTATTTGACATGTTAATGATTTTTTATAAAAACTCAGTCAAACTTAACATAGTTTGACTTTCTGAAAAAAATATAGGCCTTAAGCCTTGGGATGGAGGTAGTACTTATTAGGGTGAAAGGGCTTGCCATTATTTGGTGTCTATTGCCACGTAGAAATGATAAGGTTTTTAATGATAAATATTGTTCTCTCTTGCAGGTTTTCTACTGGTGCACTGTTTTGCTCCATTCGTGGGCATCTCTTTAGCTTGTGGATAACCACGATCTATTTATAGAGGTGTCTACACTGTTGGAGGATACGCCGAAGGATTTTTTCTCCCAACATGAATGTCAGTGTAATCTATGGATTGGACCTCCATCTCCTTAGGCGCTCATATAGACTCAACGATGATCACTTTTATGATGCCCTTTATTTTGTGTTTCCTTTCGTATCTTTGCACGTTTGGATGTTCGTGCGTCTGTGTGCATCTCAGTTATGCAGAGACCTGATGTACTAGTAATACATAGATCTTTTAAGTAATAAATCACCCTTTATATTAATAGAAGATCTATCGCATTGCACTCGACTAAAACAATAATGCAATTATTTTTTCTTTATTAAGGAACGACGTACATTGTGCAAGTGGCTGATCGGTGGCAGGGTAATCTAGGCGATGGACAAACGAATGTACCAACTTGATATTCCCTCCTCTATATATTAGTTGTCGCTGATTGAGTAATTCTTCCACCTCTAAATACTTATCACATGTTTAATGGACCTAAACATATTTTAGCCTATTTTTGCTTAAATCTATGATAAGTATTCAGGGCTAGAGAAAATACTTGGAGATGGGTTCGCGGAAGATGGCGGAGGCTATTTCTGGGACGTGCACAATGGTGCGCACTGATGATTTGCTAGACTGGTTGTGCTTGTCACCCGACAATGAACGGCTTGGGAAGACATTCAGTTTTCTAGATGATGTGCGTTGGTGTGAGGTCAGGGCACTGGCCCTGTTCTTTATCACCCCCTTCATACATCTTGTAGATAAATGAGCTGTCGCCGGAAAGGTGGCTTCGAGTAGTTGATCTTTATCTTTCGTATGTAAGAATTTGTTAAATAATCTAATAGAAGAAAGCGTGCGCATTCTTTAGATGTAGAGGCTACCTGGATTGTCAGAGCGAATTGGATGATCGGGCCAAGGGCTGCCCTATCTTCCCATCGCCCTCCTTTCCTTAATATTCACCGTCGAGTTATTAAAGCCATCAACTAATTCAAAAGGGTATCTGTTGAAGGCAGTCCCACCGGTTCTATTTATTAAGCTGCAATGGCGAGCGGAGCTATGCTTCCATATGAAGAAAAAAAAACTAAATCAGCGACAGCTATATGTAACGGAGGAGGTAATGATTCGTCCGTTTAACGTTTGGAGGACGAAATACGGAATCATTTCTACCTGGCAGAATCACATGCACGGCAGCTCGATCAATCGGAACTTAACCACTCCTCGTCCGCGTTAGCTGCGAACATGCATGATTAGCAGTATCTCTCGAGAGCAGCGGAGACGACCGGACTCATTCGTGGGGCAGTAAAGCGACCCACACATCATTCTCCCCAGGACTACGCGCACGTCGATTATTGCGCGTATCAACACCAACAACGCGCTCGGGACGTACAGTACCATCTTTTTGGCAGATCTAGTAAACCTCCAAATCTTTTTGGATCAACGCCCACCAAACTGAAGACGGTAATGATGATGGATGCTCGATCGTATGGGTATTGTAATTGCAAAATTATTAGGTGTTCGGCGTTAGTTCATTGCAGGTATGTTCTGCGTTAGTTCCCATGCTGGCTAATTGGGTAATGGGGCCACGTTACGTACGACATGCATGTGTTGGTCGTAGGTGCAACCGACGCCATCTCTAGCTATACGTGGTTGAACCAACATGCACCCTCCAAAGCCTGCTGGAGAGCTGAGGGGGTGAGAACACGCTCATCAACCATTTTCACTAACAGGGACATACAGTGAGTGGAGTAGACTAGTGAGCCACAAGATCGATTTTATTCTCACTGTTCAAATTTCAATGGTCAATGTTTTATGTAACCTTTACAGGTTTACTTGCATGTTGTGCATCGACTATGATAACAAAACCGCCACAATGTTTTTTTTTTTTAGATTCTCAGGGAGACAACCTCCCCGGCTCCATTTCATGCAAAATGAAACCAATGTTCGCCACAATGTTTTTAAAATGCAAATGTGTACCATTCTGAAAATGGTTTGCGCATTTTGAGTTATCCATATAGTAGTTCAGATTCAAGAACTAAAAACACAAATAATTGAAGAATACAAAAACATATGGAAATTAGATTAACTAAGTGAATAGATATGGGTTTAACAAACGAGATATGTCTTTTCAATGATTGCAGGGAAGAAACCACTCCTCTTTTTATTTACCTTGCATTCCGAGCTTAGTGAAAATAAAAGTACATAACAAAAAAATATCAACATATACAACACCAAATGCATACAAAATAAAAATATTTTTAGGGCGGTTCTAATGCAATGGATTTTTATTAAATATGTAGTCTAAGTTTATAGCATTGACTTCAAGTAAAACCTATAATGCATGGAGTATAGATTTTTTTTCTTCCGAAATGGTATGGAGTATAGATATAACTGCTAGAAGAACTGTATATGATCGAAAAGGAGATGTGATTGCAGTCAGCCATTCTGACCATTGAACGAACCAATCTTTCCTGTGTTTTATTTTCCAGTAAAAGCTTAGAAAAAAGGCAAATGCAAAAACATTCAAAGAAAACGACCTGATCTAAGAGAACAAGAGAAAACTATGTCGGACCAAATGGACTTTTGACTAATATATCATTAATTATGTGTATTCCATAAATTCTAGAGATGTGGTCTTATATACTACAATTTTATTTGAATTTAATTGCAATAAGTTTTTATATGAATTAAAATAGAGCAAGAAACTACGATTAATCCAAGAATAGTAGAATAAGAAGGAAAAACCTTGCCCCTTTCAATTTATCGTAGGTAAATGTTCAGTTCGCCATGTTGATACCTTGAGTTCCATACACACAGGTAAATACACTACTTCACTCACGCCTTTTCTTTTTCCTGTTCTATATTCGATTAGATATCCAACACCCAATAATGCTACTACCTCCATTTGTAAATTCACGACTCTCCCTAGAGACCATGATTCAAACGTTTATAATTTTGAATTCTAATATATAAAATAATTGTTAGGTACTGATAAGGTGAAAATATTACTATTAGATCTATCATGAAAAACATTCCATAATATTGGATTTAATAAGTTTTCACTAATATTAACGTGGAATTGTCAAAGGTACATGTGCCAATGGACAAAATGTCATCTACTTATGAGCGGAGAGGAAGTATATCTTACATTCTTACATGTTAATGGTCAATGTTTTTTTGAGGCCTTGGCCTCACCACGTGGATAGGACCTGCAATGTTGGGATTTTAATGGGTTACTCTAACCATCTTCTAGGCAAGTAAAGTAGGTATTAATCTACTTATTAAAAGGTATTTTTTGATTATTTACGTTTAAAGAATAATGTATGAGATGCATAAAAATAAGGTACACATTAAAGGATACAGTCTTGCTAATTGTTTAATTGATTGTATAAATATCTTTTTTGCTACTCCATGTTGTAGCTAAAAGTGTTTATAGAGTACACCATAAATGTCATAAAACGTGCAACCAAACAAATGCGGCAGATGTAAAAATGAGGAAAAAGTTATGATCTTTGCAGCAAGCATGCATGACTAAAGTTACCCTAATCTCCTAGCACTGTGCGTGACTGACCATTTTCCTCAGTATATATGTAAATCCCCTCCTTCATTTTTCAGATTCTCCTATATGAGATTTTGACTGTGGTCTTAGAGCACAATGCACAAGCAAAACTAGTAGAACACATTAACATGTACTCTATAACTATTTTAACATGATGCACATCTATGATTTTTTAAAGGAAATTTTGAAGACGCACATGCAGTAAAGGCTATATTCAAGCACCTGCTACAAAACTCACTATCTTCCACTAGTAGGGAAAGGCCCATCTGTGAAGCACCTAAATGCCTATTCTGTGGCGCATGAGTGATGCGTCACATAATTCTCGCCATAAAAAATAGATTTCTGTGGCGCACCAGCCCATGTGCCATATTAACTTCTGTGGCGCACAGTTTTCTCAGTGCGTCACAGAAATAGGTGCGTCACAGAATTAGTTACATGTATACACGATTTTGTACTGCTTTCTATACACATACATGTTATATACATCAATATACAGATATTACACAAGTTATATACATCGATATACAGATATAATATAAATAGCATGTATATTGCACATATATAATATAAACATCATCACCACATTACTTAGAGCCCGATCGAGATACACATATAGTCTCGATTCATACAAATTTTTACATACAAGTCTTAATTCATACAAAGTTCATCATCTCGAGATACAAATAGATGAGAATCACTACGAGCATCATCGCGATGAAAGTGGTCTTCATCCGGTTCCTCCTCTGCTCCCTCCTCTCCCCCGACAGGGTCGCTTGCACCGCCCCCGAGTGTGTAGTGACTAAAATGGAAGAAATATCAAAATAAACGAAGAAGGTCAACACAAATAAGAGTCAACTAGGATCGAATAAATAAATACCTCATACATTGTTGGTCAAAACAAATATTAACATTCGGGGATGGCGTAAGTGAGACCAAGTCCGATGCACAAGAGTTTGATATTTGTGCCATCTTACCAGGCTCACTTACGCCACCCTAGAGTGTACGGTGACCAAACATTCTAATCATCGGCACTATCTCGAAGAAAGACCAAAATAAACGAAGAAGACCAACTAGGATCGAATAAATAAATGCATCATACACTGTTGGTCGAAACAAATATTAATATGCAAGGATGGAGTCAGTGAGGTCAGGTAGGATGCACAAGAGATTGATATCCGTGCCATCACACGAGGATCACTGGCTCCACCCTAGAGTGTACGAGTGATCAAGCATTTTAATTATTGGCACTAAAATGGAAGAAAGACCAAAGTTAATGAAGAATGTCAACTAAAATACGAGCCAGTAGTATCAACTAGATAGCATATGCCTCATACTTTATTGGTCTAAACAAATATTAACATTCAGGGACGGTGTAAACGAGGCCGGGTAGGATGCACAAGAGATTGATATTTGGATCATCACACCAGGCTCGCTTGCACCTCCCCCGAGTGTACAGGTGACCAAACATTCTAATCATTGGCACTAAAATGGAAGAAAGACCAAAATAAACGAAGAATGCCAACTCAAATACGAGCCAAATAGTATCAACTAAATAGCATGCCTCATACTATGTTGGTCGAAACAAATATTAACATTCAGGGATGGGGTCAACGAAGCCAAGTAGGATGCACAAGAAATTGATATTTGTGCCATCACACCAGGTTCACTGGCCCCACCCCAGAGTGTACGAGTGATCAAACAATCTAATCATCGGCAAGGAGGATTTGAAGGATTATTTCTCTTAGTATTAAAACAAAGGTGCTATTCACAATCATCACAGGGATTAAAAGCCAAGTCATAGTATTTGTTCTTAGTTTACAAATTTATGCCGCAGCCTATGCATCATTGGCTAGGCTAAGATAACAAGCCTATATATGTTCTTATTAGTGTAATTGTCCAACAACAATTCTAACCATGCATGGGCTGGGTATCATCACCTTGCACCACACATAAATAAAAGTCAGATGATCAATGATCATCTATATCCAACAACCAGGCCACCATAAACAAGCATACAAGCTTATAGAGCAAGCCAACCAAGTAATACATAAACACAACAAAGCCATATCTAGCAAACTAGCAAGCACACATCAGGAAATAAATGAAAGCAGTCAAATTCATCTACCCTTCAACTAGACCTTGTCTAGGAGGATTTGAAGGATTATTTCTCTCAGTCTTAAACAAAGATGCTGTTCACAATCATCATAGAGAATTAAAAGTCAAGTCATAGTATATGTTCTTAGTTTACAAATTTGTGCCTCAGCCTATGCATCATTGGCTAGGCTAAGATAACAAGCCTATATATGTTCTTATCAGTGTAATTGTCCAACATCAATTCTAACCATGGGTTGTATATCATCACCTTGCACCACACATAAATAAAAGTCAGATGATCAATGATCATCTATATCCAACAGCCAGGCCACCATAAATAAGCATACAAGCTTATAGAGCAAGCCAACCAAGTAGTACATAGCCACAACAAAGCCACATCTAGCAATGAGGCCTCGCTACTGCCAACTTCAAAACAGTAGCTACTGCCAACATGTGAGCATGAGCATCATTTCATGAATTTAAACCAGTAGCTTTACATCAACCATAACAATTTTATTTTCATTTGCATTTAAACCAGTAGCATCATTTCATAAACAAGTAGCTATTGACAACTTCAAAATTTGCATCATTTGCTACTTCCAACTTAAAAATTTGAACCATTAGCTTTTAAACAAACTTCATTTGCTAAAATTTGCTACTGCCAACTTATTCATTTTGCTACTGCATTGTTCAAACATTTTGCTACTACAACTACTTCATTTTCAAGTACTACCAAATCAACCCTAGCAGTAGCATTGTTCAAACGTTTCCAAATTTGAATTTTCAAATTATCAGAGAACATTAGCTAGTAGCTAATTAACGGAGAACCTATCGAGAACATTTCCAAATTTTCAAAGAACATTAGCTAGCAGGGGAGAGGGGAGGGGAGACTCGGAGCTCGCCGACACAGGGGAGAGGGAGGGGGCCATAGGGGAGAGGGAGGGGGCACAAGGGATATCACCGACGGCGACGCGCGGTGCGGGGTGGTCGGAGAGGGAGGGGCCATAGGGGAGAGGGAGGGGGGCACAAGGGATCTCACCGATGGCGGCGCAGAGGACGTCGAGGCGGGGATCAGTGACGGAGATCGGGGTGGCGTCGGAGCCCGGCATTGACCGCCCCCACGCCCTCCTCCTCCTTCCCACCGAACCCTCGCCTCCGCGTCGCCATCGCTACGTAGGGTGGGGGATTTGTGAGGGTGGGGTGGGGGATTTGCGTACATGCAAATATAAGTATTGGGAGCACATTATTTTTGTGGCACATCTTTCTTGGTGCACCACAGAATGCCTTATTTTTGTGGCGCATCTACCTTGGTGCGCCACATAATGTCTTATTTCTGTGGCGCACGTGGTCCTGTGCGCCACAGAAATAGTGAAACCAATGATTGGAGCTGGCAGGGTGTGGGGGCTACCTTATTTCTGTGGCGCATGCGTCGCGGGTACGCCACAAAAATACGCTATTTCAGTGGCCCACCTTGTCTGGTGCGCCACAGAAATAGTTTCTGTGGCGCTCACAAAACTGGTGCGCCACATAATAACATCCCACCTATAGCTAGTTTTCTACTAGTGCTCACGTAGTCAATCTATAATTTTTTTTCATAGATTAAAGGTCCATTTTTTAAATGGACTAAAGGCTCAAATTCGAAATTGATGGTAAAATATGATCTATACTAGTAGAGAGACGCGTGAGTGCATCATAAATATCACGCCAGCTGAAAAACAAGGACTGGTTATTTATGAAATATCGTAGCAATTAATGTGTACTACCTCCGTTTAAATGAACAAAGCTTATATTTTTTCCCAAAAGTTAAACTATAACACAATTCTTTGTTAAAAATCATCAATATTTACAGTTCATAATCAACACCGTTAGATAATCATGAAATATAGTTTCATATGACATCTATATAATAACATAGTTCTTGATATTTTTTTAAAAGTTTAGTCAAACTTTATTTAGCTTGATTGTTCAGAAAAAAAGGTTTTATTTATTAGTACGGAGGGACTATTACTATGATCGCATCTTCCTATTCGATACATACAGCTAGCTAACTGCCGAACGGTATGGCCGCGTATCTGTTGACTACTCAATCAGTTAAATACGGAACAGTTCCAACAACAAAATATAGCTAAAATTGTTCAAGAGGAAAAAACCTTAATAAAAGAAAATGGTAGGGAGATAATAAGCTAGCTAGGAGCTAGGTGCAAGTATACTGTTTGTTGTGTTGCAAAGGGATCGAGGCAGCCAACAGTGGGGGAGATCGATAGTTGCATCCAAGCTAATTAGCTATGGGTACTACTCTCACAATCACTGTCATGCTAGCCACATCGCCCTTTATATGCTGCGATAGATCTCGGCCCATGGACAACATCTTAGCCTTTTTGACATGCCCACGCACACAAAAGATATTTTCGTTAATAAGCAGCGCATACGGTTACAGACAATTTTTTTTTAAAAACAGAAACATATTAACTTTTTTGATTGCATTCGCAAAAACAAAACTTATTGTGATTGAGCAGCCAGATTTAACCATTATCATTTAGTTCAGAACAATATACATTTGATGTGGTCAACATGGAAAAGAATGGGACGATAACATGGATAATATTTAAATATTTCAACTTCTATGCAGTCAGCTAACATGGATATATGTAGTACGTAGTATAATGTTTTAGAGAAAATGCAGTATGTCCTAATTTAAATTAATAAGACCTTAACATCCGAATCGAGCTGTAGGTAGGGCGCCATGGTACATAGACACCATATAAATAAAAATAAACAAGCAATTGAGACACGCGTTTACAGCGTACACTAGTTCAATCCAAGAAGAATGCAACATGGTCCAAGGATTTATGCAGTTAACAAGCCATGTCACCGTTTATGCAGTAAACTTGTTCGAGTGCACCCATCAATTTTTCTGTAGCTTCACCTCTCAAAATCGAGAACGGAGAAAAATAGCAAATACAAATGTAGAGCCTAGGAATTAATGCCGACCAACTTTTGCAAAATAAATTAGGTCAATAAATATTAATCTAACAATGGTCGAGTTAGTGAATTTGTGTTCCATCTCGGACCACCTCGTTCTCGCTTGACACCCCTTCCTCTTTTCGAGGGGTGTTTCTGGGCGGCAACGAGATGGCAAGCTCATAGCGCCTCGATTTTCCTTGGTAAGATGAAGATGGTAGTCGAGGTCCTCCTTCGTGTTGGTTGCGTCGTACATATTTGTGTTTTCATGCTTTGTGTTGTTGCTTGCGTCGTACATATTCGTGTTGGCATGCCCTTGAGTTGGCATTCGCTCTTGCGCCACACTTCAGCGTGTGCGCTGTTCTAGCTTTGCTAGTTGCTGTACTTTCCAGGCCTAGTTTTACTTATAATATCAATGAAATGCAACGCTGTCTGCTTTTCATGAAAAAAAGTCAAGTTTTTGAAAATAAATTACAAACACTACTCTTTGAAAAAGGGCTAACTAGTTTGATTGACAAAATCATATATGATGTTCATGTCACTATTTATGTCTCTTTTGGACATGCATGAGTCAGATATGTTGAAATATAAAAAGTTCAAAGATCTGTTAAATTGCTGGTCAAATTAAATGTACCCCTTGAAACCATGTAACTATTTGCTGAAAATGACCTGTATATTGTGACACAGGCAGAGTTTGATCTTGACAACGTACATGTATGCATTGATACCACAAAAAAAGATCAATTTATACTTGCTAAAAGTAATCAAATTTCCTTAATACAGAAAATAACACCTACAACGACTCTACCTTTTGTCCCTCCAAAATTGACCACAAAGGCACAAACACCTCAACAAGAGCAAAGAAAAGTAGACGCAAGAAAAAAGAAAAAAGAAAAGAAAAGTTGGCAGCTTCTTCTCCTCACGGCCACCACTCCCCATATCTCCAGTCCTCATCAACCTTCTCCCCCTCCTAGCTTGTTCATCAGCAATCCACCCACATCAAGATCTCCAATATTCCACACCAAACCCTATCTATCTACCAGTCCATCCGGTACGCACCTCTCTCTTCTTCCTTCCCTGACCCCCATCGATCGTTCCATGGCGTCCACCACCAGCGACAGCCTCCCCTCCTCGCCTTCCCTCCCTGGCACCGGCACCGGCACCGACCAAGAATTCTCGTCCATCGACCACCACAGCCTCTTCCTCCCCTCCTCGTCCTCGCCCGCCAGCTTATACCTTGATCACGACTCCTCTTCCTTCCACGGCTTCTTCCCCACCTCCTCCCCCACCCACATGCCCCCCACGCCGGCACCGGCTCCTCCACCTCACCCGCCGGCGCCCTCAAAGCCGCCCAAAAAGCGCCCTAGAGCATCCCGCCGTCCCCCCACCACTGTGCTCACCACCGACACTTCCAACTTCCGCGCCATGGTTCAAGAGTTCACCGGCTTCCCGGCTCCACCCTTCGCCGCCGGGCCGCCCCCGTCCGTCCGCCCTCGCCTGCTCGGAGGCGCCTCCGCCTACGGCCCATCACCCTTCCTGCTGCGACCGTCTCCTCTCAAGTATCCGCAGCACAACCCTGCACTGCTGCCCACCATGGCCACTTGCACCACCACCGCTACCCTAGCTAACGACGCTACTACCAGCGGCGCTGCCAACTCTCTCATGGACGCGCTCGCGCTGTTCGCAAGGAGCAACGCGATGCCAAGCGCCGCCGCTGCCGCTGCTACGACGGCCAGCGGATCAGGTACTGCTGATCAGTACGGCAGCGGCCACCACGGCCACGCCATGGGAGGTTTCAACTTCAACCCGTTTGACGACTTCGAGGCTGCGACGGCGGATGGCGAGAAGGCGGCGAGCGGCGGCCATGCTGGGTTCTTCTCTTCCTTGGGCGGCGCCGGAGATAAGTACGACCGGCACTAGCTGTAGCTAGTACGTAGCGTACGTACCTCTCTTTCTCTCTGCGTACGTGTGAGCGAGCTGATCGATCGACTAGTCCGATCCTTCTGTGATCTGGATGGAGATTAAGATGGAGGAGCAACTAGCTAAGTGTGGCTAGCTTCTACTACTTGGCCACTACTACTATTGGCATTTGGCAGGCTGCTTACTTGTGACACAAAAAAGTGAGTTTTAATTCCTTGTTTTTTGTATGATGCGTGCACATAAATTTGGGTAATCTTTTTGAAGTCTCAGATCTCTCCCATGTTGAATTTTTGGTGCAATTTAGTGGAAGTAATACATGCATTCCCTTGCCTGATTTTATGAATGCTAGAATATATGTTGTACACTTTTATTTTGTTCGGTTCCCATCGCTAGCCGAGAAATTGTCCTTGTCGAGATGAGATGAAATGAGCCAACTCTTCTCCTGTTCTCCTTTACCTTTCGGCCTAGTCTGGATCTATTCCGTACAGTGGAAGATATATATGCTGCCTTTTTATGCGTCATTGAGAATTGGATTTGTAGGATGGCTGGCTAAGCAATCAGCTCATCTTGTTTGTAAACACTTTCTGTATTTCTATATATGTACTCTTTGGTAAATTATACTATAAAACTCATGGAGAAGTTCAATACGAATGCATGAACTTATCTAAGTACATTGTGCTCTAGTCTTCTGTTGAATTTATTCATGGTTGCTTTCACAGGCAATAAGATTCAAACACACAGATGTAAATATGAATGTGCACCGCGTACTTATCCAAATGTAAGTAAGATGGATTGTTACGCAGAACCAACCAAACAAAGTTGTATTTACAAGCCATATCAGACCAACATTTTTCTAGGTATAGAAGTTGCCACAGTTAGTTTTTACGCAATTAGATATTGTAAAAATTAGATAGGAGGAAATATTTGTTAAAAGTTCAGCGATGCATCCAATAATGATTACGAGAGCTCCTCTCTATATACTAAATCAACATAGTGCGACCAACGATAGGCACACGAAGGAAACTTGGCACATCTCGAACACCATGCCATGGCCATTCTGATCAACCTAGCAACGGGCATATGTACTATCCATTTTGTAATCTTCTGTCTAGCCTACCAACTTCATGGTGCATTCATATTTTAAACTCAGGTTAGATGTGTTTCACTCCAAGACCTAACCCTCTGCATATTCAAAGTCCAACTGATTGTTTGTGCATATATTCAACACCAGATTGAACATATACACGTGCTTCCTCTTTTTTTAGATTTTGTTTTGTTATATTCCTTGCATACATGTATGCATCCTGCTATAATTTCCTTCATTCTCAGAGAAGTTTTTTCATTGTTATGAACTGCTATTTTTGTCACTTACTTATTATTTTTTACAAGTATCTTCAATATGTTCAAGTCAAAAAAAAGTCCATAGTACATGCTTTAATTCAATTGGCAATTTGGCCACATTGGAGATTATGCTGTTTTATTACCTAAATACTAGCTAACTTTTATGCTAAAAAATACTAGTTAATGTAACTACTCCCTCCGTTTTTATTTACACTGCATTTTGGCTTAAGTCAAAGTCAAGGTTTCTAAAGTTTGATCAAAGATAGAGGAAAAAAATATGAACATCTATAATTGCATATTTACATAACATAAAAATACATTTCAAGATGATTCTAATGGTATTAATTTTATATTTTAGATATTAATACTTTTTCATAAATTTATAGTCAAACTTTGTAAATTTTGACTTTGACTAAACCTAGAACGTAGGGTAACTGTAAACGGAGGAAGAACATTCATTTTTGGAGCTCCTGCTATTTTATCCCTTAGCCACTTTCTTTAACGGGTCATTACGTATTGTTGCACAATAGCATACTCTTTGAATGTAGTCTAAATGGACCTAAGAAAATCTTTTTCGGTGCATTCTAGATCAACAAATTCGCCTTGAGAAAGCAAATAATCACGACTAGGGACTCTCTTACTGAAAGTTAGAAAGACAGTACTATAGCATATTTAATCAGAAATTATGTATTGGGGTCGACGTATAGCCATTTACCATTGGTTGGGAGTATGTACTTTAAAGATCTTAAGTACAAACAGTATGCCCATATGCTCAACTATTTAGTTCGGCGTACTTTGTGCCATCACGTGTGCATAGGTAACTTATTTAATACTTGATGTACGCATGCATAGTGCTACCCTTTCCCCCCCCCCTCTCTCTCTCTCTCAACTATTTTCTGGGTTATGTATGAACTATAATAAAACTGAGAAATCGAAGTGTTCACGTAAGACAAAGCCACAAAGGTATCAAAATGATTCTCTCTTCTTTTGAGATCGAGGGTGCTGTATCAAAATGATTCTCATACCTATTTATTTATTGCAAACTTTTAGCACAAGCTTTAGTTTCATATTTTTTTAATATAAAGCTGCTCGGGACATACAGTGTGCTACAAGGAGACAAATGGATGAGATGATCATCTTTTGTACCCTGAAATGATGAAGTTTGCTGATCTTGTTGAGAACAATTGCAGAACGCAAGGCTAGAGGCAAGTGGATGATCCGCCCCCATTTCTTTTTGACACAAAAAAGCATATACGTGTGCATGAATACTTGTTATTGCATATATGGATGTAGCACATAGAAAATATTTGTTTTTTCTTAAAAATGGAACTAACGAAGAACTTTTTGCTAACATACATGAGCATGTTAAATCAAAAAGGCGAAATTAGAGATTATTGGTTACCGTCAAATTATCTATATGGTCGCTCTGCTGTCTTTTTCAGCTTAATTTGACCATTATTGGCGTCATATTAGGGAGTCCAATTCGGAACAAATCGTGAAACCAACAATATGCCAATAAACACTTGTGTTCCTAACAAAGGGTGTTAGTGTAATTCCATATATAATGATACAGAGAGATCCTATGCCACATGCATCTATGATCTATTTTTCTGAGCGAATGCCATGGGTTTGTTACTATGTTTGAAACTAAATAAAGCATCTATGATCTATTTATTGGCATATCTCTCGCTTACATTTTCTTAGAGCGGTGCTTTTATTTCTTCAATACATGATGTCCTTTTTTTGCTAAAAAATTCCACCGATCTATTAATAATCATCCATAGTAGTACACAGATTAAAAAACTAATAAAAATTACATATTGGTCTTTAGACCACCTAGCGATGACTACATACACTAGTGCGAGCCGAAAGTGTGCCGCCTTCCTCGCTCCTCCATCACAGGATCCGGCCGAAGCTTGTTGTAGAAGAACTTGTTGTAGTAGACAAACGAAAAAGTCAACAGAGGAGCAGCGCACCAGAGAAGCGACCATCGCCAAAGATGAGATCCGTAGATTGGAAGAGTCAGACCTAAAGCCACACAAACGGAAATGAAAACCGATTGTATCTGAGGAGATCCTGGGGTGTCTCATGTCTTAATAGATATGTACATGTGAGCAACAATATACATTTATCGTAGCTAAGCTCTTTCATTAGCTTAACAGTTTAGCTTTTTGTGAGTTATCATACATGCTACACATATCTATATCTTGATGAACTGTGCGTCTGGCAAAGGTGTCATCCATACAAAAGAAATCCATGATTGCATCATCTAGCATTGTTTGCCACATACATCTGTCTCCTACATATGGTCTCCCCTACCTCATCTACTCAAAAGGGAAAAGAAATATTACAAAACAAATCTGGAGCTGTGACTGTAGTGACTAAGAAATATCTGACTTTCACCTACCACGGAAGGATCCAAGTTACAAACTTTTCACACCGAAACTGAGCTGCAACATCATGCATGCTGTATATGTTAATAACTTTACAATAAATTCCATATATGTCTTCATTGCATATAGAAAGACATTGCCATCTTTCAAACTGTCATTAGTAGAAACTAGAAGTGTATATCTAGCAACTCCAACAACTGCAAGCACAAACTAGTCGTGACAATACTTTCTGAGGCATGATAATAGATGGCTGTGTGAAATTAATGGTGCACATTTTCTTTCACCGGAAAGGGAACAATTTTGTTTTCTCCCTCTCTCTCTCTGCATCAATCATATAAATTATATGAATGTCCTAATTTCTCTAAGTAATCAATTCTGCAAGTATCACATGATCAGTCAATCTAGAAGTAGCTAACCCAAACCCTAATGTGTGTGTGTAGAGAGAGAGAGAGGGAGAGAGAGAGATTGTTTGGTAAGTAGTAGAAATGTCAGGCGGGACAAGATGCAGGATCGGGAATGCAGCCAGCACACCTATAAACCCATCAGAAAGGCAGGGGCCTTTTCCACACAAGGACTTGCATTTTGAAAACTCATCCGCTAGTGGATGAACAAATCGATTGCGCTGGACCCACACGGCCACACCGACCTCTCCCTCTAGACGTGTTCCTGTGATGATTGCCTACCCCTGAATCCGCCACTACCATTGGCTAGGCTACTATATATAGCAGCATCTTTTGCAGATGGAAATGATGATGCCCCGTGCACCTTGGCATATTTGCACCCTGGGCTCTCTTGTCAAAAGTTGGCCACCCTTCCGCCTCGGATCACTGAGCCCCTGCAGATTATTGGGCTTCGAGTTGGCCCAACGACCACTTGCAAACAGCTAGGGCATCTCCAACGCGGTGACGAATGGGTCGAAACCGACAAACCGCGGCCTAACGCGGCGATGCATCGCAAATGCGGATGACCGTGGTGTCCGGGATGATCCAAACTTGACCTAAATCTGAGCCAGA
Source organism: Lolium perenne (assembly GCF_019359855.2). Taxonomy (NCBI): domain Eukaryota; kingdom Viridiplantae; phylum Streptophyta; class Magnoliopsida; order Poales; family Poaceae; genus Lolium; species Lolium perenne. The sequence continues at coordinate 248,419,182 of NC_067247.2, read as the reverse complement.
TTTGCGGCGTCCGGTCGCGTCCGCCTGCTTGCCTCCCTGGTCCCAATTATTGGTGGGGGGTGCGCGTCCTATTAAATGTGGACTAGGAGGGATCTATCCTTGTCCAGTCCACTTCCCCGCTACACTCCACAACTCCCCACGCACGCGCAACCGCCGCCATGTGTAATATCCCAGGTTTAGAGGCTACAAAATGAGAGAACACCAGAGTGTGCATTGCATTCATGCATAGAAAATCCATGAAATTTTCGCGTTTTCAAATAAAAATTGTCACAGTAACTGAAGTTTCACTTGACTTGCTGGAATTGAAGTAGATCATCAAGTCAAGCGCTATAAACTTCACTATGATCTTTGCTAAAACCTTGTTTTTGGTAAAGATGATTTGATCTAAAGGTTAGATCAAATATGAATAGCTTTACAATCACAACCCTTTAAGTAAGGATCAAATACCAAATCCTATAAAGGATTATAACATGGTATTCCTTATAACAACACATTCTTTAAGAATCAAACCCCAACTTATTAACACTTAAAAGTTAGCAACTACCTTTGTGTGTAATTTAATCCACTTCTAAACTTATTACCAAATAAGGTAAACCACAAGGTCTAAAGTGCATAAAAGCCACACATTCTTATTTAAATCATAACTTATTAAATATATGGAATATCCTAAAACTAAATCTGTTTACATTACGAATTATAGTTCAAACTATTTGAATAAAACTAACTATGAGTATTTTGAAACTCATATGATCATGCCTTGGTGAAATCAAACCCAACTATCCAAAATCGAGGAATAACCTTCAACCTTGACCTTTTGACCAATATTATAATATAAATCCAATCCAATATGATATAGTAACTCATCCACAATAATAAAACCATACACAAGATATTTAGTAACAAATGCCACTTGCCATCCAAAAATAAATCATATGAGAGGATAATCTCTATGTCACATAGGATGAAAATATCTACATGACTTGCATCCCAAGCTATGCCACCTCGTGCTCAAAGGATTGCTATGGATGAGGGCATGACAATCAAGCACCTTACTCATAAAACCAAAACAAGAGTCACCCACCTATGTGTCATGATACTAGAGCTTTCCCAAGCCTATAAAAGGAGCCACACCCTTCATCCATTTTGATCATCTTGTAGCATGATACAAGGAAACCAACACATAGAGCCATCCATACATTAGCTAGGATCAAGATGAAGAAGCTAGGAGGTGGAGGCATATCACAAGATGCAGGTTTATCAGATTTCCTGAAGAACAAGCTACAGAAGATACCAAAGTAGAATTCCTAGGCAAACCATATATTTAGATAATCATATCATCATCTCTTGAGTAGGACCTTAGGCTATTCCAAGATATTTAAAAGTGAGAGAGATTATAGATGCTAACCATAGCCATATCTATCCTAGAGAATACTAGAGTAGTATTAAATCCTACTTGTTCAAACCAACCTTTAATTCTGGAGGTGAGAGCCGTATTCTGTTAGTCAAACATAACTAAAATCCTGGTCCACATTTGAGTTCCAATACATGTATCACTTGGAATTATAAGTAGAACCCTGACATACCTCATGCCCATTTATACTTCAATTAGTGAAGCTTATGCAAAACTCTAAACCATTTCATATGGGATCAACTACACATAAAATAATATGTCCTAACTTGTGTATCATGGATCACAAGTATAAACCTAAGCTAGAATATAATTTAAGTGATTTGAATTAAGCCAATACCCAATTATATTTTGCCTTCCAAGTAAATTGTTTAGTTAACCAAATAGGAATAATATATTATAGTTTGGACCATCACCCTAGTAAGTGAATTAACCATGATGAGCTTGGGATTTATTTTAAGTAATCCAAGCTAGAAATTGCTAAGCAAGATTATTAAATATAAGGTTTATTCAATCATCTTCTAAAACCCTTAGAAATAACTATCTACATAAAATAATGAATCCACCCCATCCTCATTACCATTCATTTTAAAACTCTAGCCATAATAAAAATATATGTGAACAATCCATATAGTTAAGTACTAACAAAATCTAATTTTATGTTCACCATGCACATGTTATAATTTTTCAAACCACTTAAATAGATTTGGTTTCTAAATGAAACGGAATTGAGACAAACACTTAAATCCATGTCTATTTTATAGACCTCACAAGATATCAATTTAATCCTAAATTAACTATTTGTTTAAAACAACAAAACTATGCAGTGATCATTATTATCAAATTGTATTCATATTCAAATAATTTAGAACCTGCAAAACAAAACAGAAATCAATTTGAATTCAAATAGCAAATTCAAAACAGAAAATAAAAACAGAAAATAGAAAAGAGAGAAAAGGAGAGGAGGCTCACCTGGCTTACCTTGCCAGGCCAAGCCAGCACTAGAGCAGCCCAAAACCAGCCCATCATCACCACCACGTCGACCAAGCCCACCAGCAGCTCGGCCCACCATACCCCTTTGTCCAAGAATATCAGCGAGAGGGGAGAACATCCTCATCCTCTTCCTCTCACGGGAGCTCGACAACACGACGAGCTGAGCCACGTCCCGGCCGTCTTCGTGGACTTCGTGAGCACGTCGCCAACCGTGAGGAGCCTATAAATACCCTCGAAGAACCCTAGCTTCCCGTTTCTTCTTTTCTCCCCCATTTCTTCTCAGGCCAAAACCCTAGCTGAGCCGGCCATCTCGTCTCATCGTCGATTGAGGCACCCCAAGCACTTCCGTTGTCACCATCGTCCTCCCCGACCTCGACTTGCTCAGTTCATGCAAGGAATCGAGCCGAAGACCTTTGAAGCGTCTTCACCGAGCCCTCTTCTCCGGCGCCGATCACCGTCGTCGCCGTCGATTGCGACCACCATAGACCATGCCGTAAAGCCCTCAGTGCTCCTAAGAGCTACTCGTTCCGCTGGTGCCCCCGGCCATCTCAATTACGCTTCATATCATCACCGCACCGTGAGCCCGTGAGCGCCGCCGCTTCGCCTCATTGTCGATCATGCTCCGGCGACCATTAGGTAGCGGCGATAGCATCACTAGCTTCCTTATCGCGTGCTGAGGAGAACGGTAGTCCCCAATCGTCCGGGGGAGGTCCGAATCGCCGGCGCCAACCATGTCTGACCGCCGACAGTGAGCACCGTTGACATGTCCCCGATTTTGACCTGGTCCACGCTCGCGTGGCATCTGACGTGGAAACTGGTCCACCAGTCAGTGACCAGGGGTAGACTCTATCACGGTACGTTTAGTATTTGTTGTTTAATTTAAATACCAGTAAATAACTAAAACTTTGTAGTAATAAATAAAATTCATTTTTCTTCAGAAAATATAAATAATATATCAAAATGCTCACAAAAATAATCTCTATTCAATAAAAATCTAAAATAAAAATGTGTGTCAAAATAAAAATTCACTTATTTTAAACTTTATTAATTATGTCTTTTCATTTGTTTTAAACACAATTTGAATTCAATAAATTAGTTAAGTTTAAAAATTAAATAATAGCTATTCAGTAAATAAATAAAATGATAAGATTAATTTTCTTAATCATCTTTTCATTAACTTAAATATTAGTGGTAATTCATAAACCGTAATTTGTAAATTACTATTTCCCATTTTCTTTAAATAATAGTAAAGTAAGAAAATACTAAAAGCTAATATTATTTTGGTAATTCAAAAATTGCTTACTTAAACAATTTTAGTTAACAAATTATTATTTCAAAAACGTAATAACTAGAAAACCCTAGTTTCTAATTAAACCCTAAATAGTGATTATCTTAATTAGTAAATCTTTTAAAAATTAATAAAATGCTAAGACCATTATTAATTTGTTTCAAAGTAATTAGTGACCACACCTCTATTGTCAATTATTAGTTTAAGAATTGTATCATAATTTAGAAACCTAATTCTATTATATGCAAGAACCTTGATCCCGTTATTTCATGTAATCATCCTAAATTATATTCAACTCTAAAACCCTTGTTGTTTATCACATGTGCTTATATGAACTTCACCTTTACTTATAGAACCTTAATAAGCAACAAATGAATGCATGCTCATGATACACTAAACTAAAACCAATTCACATGAAGTCATCATTTTATGTCTTTACTCTTGAATAAACCTTATATAATTCAATAGTGCCACCTAGATGCAAACCCTAGCTTGTTAATCCGATTAACACCATTGATCACCATTCCTAGATACCACACCATTGAAATCAACCTTAACCATCATGATTTAGAAGAACCATTGTGATTCACCATTATACCTACCTTGTGCAGTAATTCACTTTACATTCTCCTATTCAACTAAACCCTACTTGAAGATAATAAACCACCTAGATTAAGAACCATTATTACTTACTTAGTGAAGCAAATGAGAAGTTATAGTAACCCTAACTCATAGCATCACCTATAATCAACCATAATAATAAACATATCAATTTGCTGCATATTGACCCATTCTAAATAAGAACCAACCAGTTCCTAGTAATGATCTAAATGAATTCCAATAGTAAACCTTAGAAGCACATAGCTCCCATTTATAGTAGTTCTTGTTCTAATTTAACATATTCTTCAAAAGTTATTCTTTTGAAATATAACAACTAATCATCAACCATGCATTAAAGAACTTAAAACTGACCAGTACTCTTTATATGTTATGCAACCACTATTCTTTGTGTGCATGATTGTTATAATGCCTTATATAACTTGTTTATGATATCAATATAACCAAACCCTAATAAGAACATTGTTTGAGAACCATTCTAAAAGTGCAACACACCCTAAAGAAATCTTTACAACTCACCCAATCCTAAATCATCGGGGTTAGGTTACGCTCGGGACGATTGCATCTCATACAATGCATTATAGCATCTTTGCCAGTTCTTTAAACATTGTTCTTACCGGACAATGATGGTATTTTAGAATTTGGAATTCTCACATATCGAAGCTTTTGCCTGCATAATCTTGCAGTCAAGAAAGACAAGTTCATCGCTTGCTCATGCCATTTGATTTTTTTATCAAACTATATGCCAAGTACTATACTTATCACTCCTGCATTGAAAAGCAAATTATTATTTTACAATTATGAATATGACTATGTGGTGGGAAATGGAACCATGGTATGTGTTGATTGGTGGAGGTTCCATTGCAAGGGTATTACTCATCTAGGACTAATTACAATTCCGTCTAGTGATTCTAGCGCCATACATATCGCGTTAACCATAAGATCTATAATGGCTCTGGGGAAGTCAGCTGTATCTTTTCCTCTCGCATATCAACAGACTAGTGATAAGGGTTGCCTGTATCGGTCTATCTATTGGTAAATGTGAGGACAATGGTCCATAACGGTCTACCATTAGATATAGGAGAGGGCAGACTTATTAAAGGTCTATGATGGATTGTAAGGGTTGTTCGGGTCGGTCTATCTATGGTGTATACGGAAGGGCATATGAATTATTCGGAACGGTCCACCTGCTTATTGGTATAGGTGAGAACAAATGCCTGGGCCGGTCTCTCCATAGATAAAAGGCAGGACAAACTTACAAAAGGGTGGGTCTGCGGGGTCGCGGAGAAGGCAGTGATTGACTTGGTTCTTATACCTGGCCTCACACCAAGGACGTGTGGACGGAGCCTGCAACCCGGTTGGCAACAAGGTTAAGTTCTCTTATGGGAAAAGTAACGCACCTCGCAGAGTGTATTGAATTGTGGCTTGTCACTCCCTGTTCCGGGAAGGGAACTACGAATGCGGCAGGAAAGGAACTCCATGAAGTTCTGGTCAACCTGTGAAGACTGACGGGCATAGTTTTCAGAATAAAATAAATATTTTGAAGAAATGTTTATGAAAACTTGCATTGCCTATGACTTTCTGATTTGTGGCTGTAGCTAGTGCATGATACACCTATTTTCTAATATGAACTTGTTGAGTATGCTCGTACTCATCCCTCTTTGAATCCCATGCTTAGTTATGGAAACACTGGAGGAGAAACTACCGTAGAACTCGAAGAGAAAGGAGTCAACTGCAACAAGATGAAGAATCCAATCAAAGAAGTCAATGGAGTCAACTTCTGCATCAGCTAGAGTGGAAACTTAGACTAGTAATAGAAGGGAACTTTTCCCTAATCCTAGCACCTAAGTAGCTAGAATTCTATAGCAAGCCTAGTATCTCTAGAGCTAGAGTTAACAATGAGTTAGTCTACGAGTTGTTCTTCTGTAATTTATTTAAAGTTTTACCTCACTGTAAAGTAGGAGGCTGTGTTGGTCTTCTGTAAACAGTTCATGTATCCTTCTATAGACATTCCTTGGACTCGCATATGTTTCTGTTGTACCACTCTGGGGGATGTAATATGAGTGGAACAGTGTTTCACTTGTGTTATGTCAACGACGTGCGTACTACACCATGCAGTGGTATGCTGTGTCACCACACCATGGCCACGAAGAGGGCTTTTGCTCCCGGCGCCAATGACGACGAGGCCAGCAGCAGCCACCATCCTCCGCCGGCGCTAAGGGCAGGGGGACACCGTGGCGGTCTCTACATCGGAAAGGCCGCCCGTGTCGGCGCGGCATTGGCACAACCCGCGCCGCTGGTGCCGAAGCCGGAGGACGACGACGACCCGAAGATGCGCGTCACTCTGGGCTGTCCAACGCGGAGGACGAGGTCAACTGGCCGCATCTCGTGGCGGTCATCCGCACCTCCGTGATGGAGGAGGAGGCCCGGCAGGCGGTCTAGGACACCGAGGCATGGGCGTTGCTCGACCAGGCCCGCCGGGAGGAGGAAGCGAGGCGGCGGCGCAAGGAGGCCAGGCTCTGGCGCGAGGAGGAGAGGCGCCAGGAGGCCAGGCGTCTCGCGTGACAGGAGAGGAAGCTCCGCCTCAGGGAGGAGGCGGAGCTCCGGGCTGCTGCGGCGGAGCAGCTGGCGGCTCCGGACCCCCACTCGGCCTGGGAAGAGGCCCAGTGGTTACCGTGGCCGGATTCCCCGACGCAGTCGAGCCACTAGGCTAGGGTTTTATATTTTTTTTTAAAGTTTAAAGCCCATATAGAGGGCTTTCTTTTGTAGTTTATATTTACCCAAAATAGGTCATATGTATAAATTTGCCCAAAATAGGGCATATATTTAATGAAATATTGTTTAGGTTTAATTTTTTCGTTTTTTATTTTTTGTTGTATTTCACTTACGGGGTGCGTCCGCGCGTTGGGCGCAGTGCGCAACCCAAACGGATCGACGGCCAAGTCCACGTGTCCGCGCGGCCACCCAAAAGTCCCAAAACGAACAGCCCAACAAGTCTGTTTTGACCGCCGCGTTGGATATGCGCTTAGTGCATGTCCAGAGCGATCCGATCCATATCAGACATCACATCCGATGTCCGTGTAGGTTGGGTCGTGGACAGAAAGCACGGCCGCAACGAGAAAAATCTTGAAATTTAAAAACTAGACAGAAACCCTAGGCCTATATCTGTCCTCATCAGCATCCTCATTGGTCAGGTCGACGAGCACCGACGCTGGCAACGTATATGGCCATAGGACCATTGGCGGCGCCGAAGCTATTGTCGAGGCCAGCGTAGGCCACTGGTCCCATGGAGATGCTAGCGGTTGAGGGGTCGACACGGGAGGGCCGGTGCAGCCCGACGCTGTGGTGTCCCCGCAGCCATGGCAGGGCACCCCTACACGAGCGCGGACTCCTGCAACTACACGACGAGGCCCTGCCACTTGCTCACCTCCTACAGCTCTGAGGCCATGATGACTAGTCGGAGAGCCTCCACCGGGGCTACATCAGGCGACATGATGCGGAGTTCCTCCTCCTTCTTCACCGCCGCCAGTTTCCTATGCTCCCATGCGAGGAGGAAGAGGTAGTCGAGGGAGTCGTTCGGGACCTCCTCACCTAAGATCTCCTCGCCGAAGAAAAGCTCCCGCTCGACGGGCTTGCCCGCCATGCCGTTGGGTCTGCTGCTGCCACGCATCGGTTGTAGTTGTAGACCTTGTCGTTGAGGAAGCCCGTGTCGCACACGTGTCAAACTCCCATCGCCTGTATGTGTCGCACACGTACGAGTTGGTGTTCTACGTGGGGACGGTGAGTAGATGTGGCGGCAGTAGCACTCGACGGTGGCGAATCTCATTGTGTTGCGCACGTCCTTCCGTGGGGATCGGCGGCACCCGCACCCGCTGCGAACTGAGCAACCAGCCAGTTGGGAGGTGGACGTCATCCCACCCCACCAACGTCTTTGTGTTGCGGAGCACCCACGCCACTTCCACGGTGATATACGTGTGGTTGCACTTTGGTTTGGGCCTTGATAATGACCTAGCCTCTTTCTCGTTCTTCGTCTTCCGGAACGACAATGACTTGCACATGGTGCTCGCTGGGGTAGTTGTCGGTGTACCGGGAACATGTTTTGCTTGTTCTGGCAATGGCGAGATGGATGGTGGACAGGTGGGTGCTGCCACAAGCCCTTAAAAAAGAGTGGTCGACGCTAGCATTGATGGCGGCCGCTAGGTCCGCACGTGCGTGGCCTTGATGTTGTCGCAAAAGTCCGGCTCACTGATGGTGGCGATAGAAGCCGCCAATACTGGTGCACACACACAAGGCGAAGCAAGCCATTGATGGCCAGAAGCTAGCGGATGAGCAGACGCTGTCTGATGGGCCCAAAATCATAGCGGGAGGTCACGCGTGCAGCTCGCATCGCGTCTACGCCAACTTATTACTAACCTAAATTTGGGCTAGAAGTGGATCGGTACGTGCACCTTGATCTATTTGCGTCGGGCCGCTGGGATAGGTTTTCGTCATCAGTCTGTCCGCAGCAAACAAAACAAATCGCCTCCGTCCGTTTACATCAAGCATCAAGCGCTCGCTAGAGTAGAGATGCCCATATTAGTCGATCCATCAACCATGCAATTAGGAGTGAAAACGGAAATCATATATTTTTACGTAGATTTTTTGGCTATTTTTTTTTTGTCTTATGCTACGCATACCACTTTTCCTTTTGCCAGATAGTCATCGTATATTGACTCGATGTTGAAATAGCTTATGCTAGGGCAAGTACCTATACACCACCGATTTTTTCTAAGTGCCATTCTGATATATTTTTTATATATAAAAGGTATATTAGTGTTGTTGTAGCTGTAGAAACTACGACAGAAAGGGGTAGCTTTCCCTGTATGGCAACGATACAATGTGACTAGAGAATGCTGTAATCATTGCTGAAATATAAGAGGGTGCATTTGCTACCCACATGGGTGGCTACGCAGTACGCACGTCTAGATTATGCAGTGATTCAAGCCGTATTAAGCTTCCTTTGATTTATAGGATCTGGATCTGTATAAAAATTATGTAAGATTTAGATCTTGTTGGAAAATTTTCTACACAAGTTGTTTAATTTATAGAAACTAATCTTGTAGAAACTAATCTTATAGAAATCTTGTAGTGTAAATCCTATAAGAAAAAACATTAGCTCATACCTCATGAAAAAATTCCTTCGCTACAGTCAAACAAAGTTTATCTTCACATAAGATTTAAGTAGACATGACATCCCAATCTTATGATTTTCCTATTCCTATACTTTTCTTTTCCTATGAATCAAAGGAGACCTTAACATATTTTAGCATGTTTTTCTTGTAGAAGGCAGATTTCTAGTGTAAAAAAGTGGTTTTAAAATTTTGGTATGAATATTTTTTTGTCAAATTCAACTCACCAACGTAAAAAAAAGTGGTTTTGTATTCTCTTTAGATTGTACTTTCCATTTCATTAAGATTTAAAAATCTGATTTTAAGGTATAAATTCCATGAAATTACACTTTGATCCTTATTGATCTCTTCTAATGTCTTGTTTTTAATTAGGATCATTAGAAGAGTGTGAAAGAGCATAGAACCCCTATGTGTGGTTTTGGTAATTAATGATAATCCCTATGTACTAATATTTTCATTGAGTTATATTTGTAGAAGTTGTCCATAAGCAATGCTTGAACCATATGTTGGCTTCAAGGTTTCAATAAGAAGAAATGAGGTGCAAGTTCAAGATGAATCAACTCGAAGAGATCATATGCTTGAAGCTTGCCATTCATATGATGTTCATGGATATGTGAAGATGCACCGAAGAAGAAGCTCTCCCATAGTGGAGTATGGGGGAGAAATTCGCTAGACTTCATCAAGCAAGCACAATCAAGAAAGGCGTTCCATCTTATTGCGGTCAAGATCATCATCATTTGAGCTGAAGTGGAATGCAAGGTTAATGTTTGCTCCTGATAGGGTTTTTTTCTTACCGGTCTCATAGTTTAGTTGGGAGACCAATTTATAGGATAGTGGTCGTACTATCAAGAGGGCCATTGAATGGGTAACTCGATCATATCGTTCGGAGAGATCTCAAACCGTTGCATCCTTGCATCATCTTTCTTGGTTGTTATTTGGATCTTATCCATGTGGTGTTTTAGAGCTTATGGTTATTTCCATGACAAGTTGTAGTTCATTAAAAATGGATTTCGCATATATCACGTGTTGCGTTTTCGAGTTTGGCGATTTTCCCGTGCCGCTCGCTCGGTTGTTGGCCCTCGCGCGCGCCGCGCTGCCTACCCGCCCGCTCGCCTCTTCGCTGCTTCTACTGCTTGCTGCGCACGGTCGGTAGTACCGCCTTTAGCAGGCCGGTACTACCGGCCCAAATCGGACCAGCCCAATGGGGAGAGAAACTGGGACCCCTTTTAAGGCTTTCTTCCTCCTTCTGTTTGTTGTTGCGTCTTCCTCTCTCTCAAGCTCCTCCACCGTTGTTGTTGACTCTTTGAGCTTGATATCTCTCATCCAATGATTATTGCATCTATTTGAGAGATAGTTTGAGGAGATCTAGATCCATGATGGGGTTCGTAGCATAGAAAACAAAAAATTTCCTACCGCAAGACGAATAAATCCAAGATCTAATCTATGGAACACCCAAGATCTAATCTACAAGATCGGAGCAACGAGATTGATGTGAGACTAACCCTCGAAGATTTCCAAAGCCTACGAGATTAGATCTCGTTGTTGGTGTAGACGACCGTCCCCAGTGCTCCAATCCGGCAGCACTTCCGTACTCGGTCGCGCGTACGGTGTCGATGAAGCCCTTCCTCTCCCCGTTCCAGCGGGCAGCGGACGTGTGGTAGATCTCCATGGAATCCCAGCAGCACGACGGCGTGGTGGTGGTGGTGGAGAAGAATTACTACAGGGCTTCGCCTAAGCCTGCGCAGCGTATGGAGGAGGAAGAGAGAGGGGCGGCCAGGGTTCCTGGATTGGGGTGTGGTGGCCGGCCACCCCCTCCCCTCTTTATATAGGGGGAGGGGTCGGACTAGGGTTCCCCCTGGGGCCCACCACTTCCTTGGCCGGCGCATGAGGGGGGGGGGGACTTTTCTTCCCCCTCAAGCCTTCCCCTTATCTCTTCATTTAAACACTTTATTTTAGAGATAGATCTTATCTCTAGATTTAAACCATTTAAATTAAGAGATAGATCTTATCTCTAAGGGGTAGGCCGGCCTGGGCCCACATGTCATAGTGGGCAGGCCCCACCATGCCATGTGGCGCCTATGTGACCTCTCCCGGGGTGGTGGGCCCACTGGTGGCCCTCTAGAACCTTCTAGAAGCTCCGGTCAAAACACCAGACTTTTTCCCGAACCCCGGAAAATGACTTCCCTTATATGAATCTTATTCTCCGGACTATTCCGGAGCTCCTCGTGATGTCCTGGATCCCATCCGAGACTCCGAACAAAAACTTCGGACTCCATCTCATATTCCGAATCTACTTATGCGACATCGAACCTTAAGCGCGTCACCCTACGGTTCGTGAACTATGCAGACATGATCGAGACTCCTCTCCGAGCAATAACCAATAGCGGGATCTGGAGATTCATAATGGCTCCCACATATTCAACGATGACTTAGTGATCGATTGAACCATTTACATACGATGCCAATTCCCTTTGTCACGCGATATTTTACTTGTCCGAGGTTCGATCATCGGTATCTCCATACCTTGTTCAACCTCGTTACCGATAAGTACTCTTTACGCGTACCGTGGTATGTCATCTCTTATGATCCAATCATATGCTTGCAAGCTAATCAGACGAAATTCCACCGAGAGGGCCCAGAGTATATCTATCCGTCATCAGGATGGACAAATCCCACTATTGATCCATATGCCTCAACTCACACTTTCCGAATACTTAATCCCATCTTTATAACCACCCATTTACGCAATGGCGTTTGATGTAATCAAACTACCCTTCCGGTGTAAGTGATTTACATGATCTCATGGTCCAAGGACTTAGGCAACTATGTATCGAAAGCTTATAGCAAATTGAACTTAATGACTTGATCTTATGCTATGCTTATTTGGGTGTGTGTCCATTATATCATTCACCTAATGACATAACCTTGTTATTAATAACATCCAATGTTTATGATCACGAAACCATGATCATCCATTAATCAACAAGCTAGTTATACAAGAGGCTTACTAGGGACTCCTTGTTGTTTACATAACTCACATGTATCAATGTTTCGGTTAATACAATTATAGCATGGGATGCAAACATTTATCATGAACACTAAGATATAATAATAACTAATTTATTATTGCCTCTTGGGCATATCTCCAACAGTCTCCCACTTGCACTAGAGTCAATAATCTAGTTTACATTTGAAAAGATATAACACCTTGGCCTTCTGGTGCTTATCATGTTTTGCTCACGGGAGAGGTTTTAGTCAACGGATCTGACACGCTCAGAAACGTATGTATTTTGCAATTCATTTGCGTCTCAACGCATCACTCATTTTCCAAATGAGTCGGCATTAATTATATATGCTTAGTCCTCTGGTGGAACCTTAATTCCGTGGTCTGAAATAAGTCACTAATATTGTCACACACAATATAGCTTCAAAGTTCTGACACTATCGGAACTACACCAAGTTCTCAAAGAACTCCTCGACTTAACATCCTCAGTCATTGTCAAACAATAACATACTCTGCCTTCATTTGTAGAATCCGTCACAATATTTAGAACTCATCTAAATCTAGCATAGACATATTCTAGCTCATTGTGCTACCCTTTTAAATAACACTTAGCCTAATTGAGATTGAAATTTTACTTTTATATGTGACCAAACTAATATCGGTGCAACACTTTACAGCGATTTGTTTGTCATTACGTACACATATATATATCCTTGGTTCTTCTAAAGCACTCAGGGATATTCTTACTGTTGTCCAATGATCATTACGTGAATCATTCTGGTGTATGCTCGTAACACTTTAGAGCACAGGACATCTGACTTTGTACATATTATTTGTGATTTAAAATCACTCATGTGTTTTTACTCATCGAGTGTCAAATATACTCAAGTCTTGTTAAACCTTCACATGGAAAAGAACACATTCTTAATATTTTTATATTGAACTACTTCAATATTCATTCTATGTACTTCGACTTAAACTTATTATGTGTTTCAATCTATCTTCATAGATCTTGACACTAAATATGTTTCAGTCCATATCCTTTCATTGAAATTAATTCTCAGTGAAACCTTTTAATCAAGTATATAATTACATCATTTATAACCAACTATATGTCATCTACATAAAGTATTATAAATATGTCTCAGCGCTCCCACTTAATTTCTTGCAAATGCAAGCATCTTCATCGTTTCTGATGAAAACAAAAAACTCTTTGACTATTTCATCCGGTGAAGATTCCAACTCCGTGATACTTACTTCATCCATTTGAAGTTCGTATACCTATCTAGTATTCCATGGACTAGCAAAACTCTTGGTTGTATCTTGTATACACCTTTAATACACACTTCTGTTAAGTAATGTATTTTGCCTTCCTACTAGCATATCTCATAAAAGAAATATGTATCGATTACTAGAATAATCCACATAGACTATAAGCATTGCTACGGAAGATCTAATCTTATTGTAGTCAACTCTTTGAACTTTGTCGTAAACAACTTTTCAACAAGTCAAGCTTCTTCAATGATATTTCATCCAAGTCCATCAATTTTATAGATCCATTTACTTTTAAAAAGTATTCATCTATCTTGGATTTCATGGCGTATAGCCATTTTAACGGAGTCAGGGCCCATCATAACTTCTTTATTTGTAGTTGGTTTATCATTGTTCAAAATCAATCCTTTGTCCACAAATCATTTATTTGATCACAAAGTAAACCATACCTACAAGGTTCAATAGGTACTTCGATCTCCATGGTTAAAACACTTTGTAGTCATGGGAACCATGATCGTCGTGGCCGCTTCCGGAACCATTTCCGATGCTGCGCTACTCTGATCATTACGCTCAGGTTCATGAACCTTATCAAGTTCTATTGTCCTCCCACTTAAATACTTCGCTAGAAAACAATTTCTTGGAAATAAGCAAGTAACATTAACAAACACTTTTGTCTTTTACTTCAAAGTGGGAAGAATTCCCAATCCATTCTCTTGGGATAACCAACAAAGACATTCATCCGGTTTTGGTTGTAAACTCATTTACTTATACCAAAATTTTAAGAAATGACTATTAGGGTTTATACCCATGCCATAACTTGTATGGTGTCATTTCAACGGATCATGATGATGCTCTATTCAGTGTAAAAGCGGTAGTCTCTAAAGCATAATCCACAAAAATATAATGGCTTCATTTTATTTTATCTCATCATTGATCCAACAAGGTTTGGATACGTCTCTCGAACACTTTATCATCACTATGATACTCCAAGAAACGTGAGTTGTAGAACAACTTCATAACTCTCTTATATGTTCGCTAAAACTCGTAATTCAAATATTTCCACTATGATCCAATCATAGATATTTGACTTTTCTATTACGATGATTTCCACTTCATGCTGAAATTTATTTGAATCCATTCAAATGTTTCAAACTTCTTCCTTATCGAATATATCCACATATATATACTTAATTCATTGTTGGAAGTTTTCATGAAGTAGAAGAATCTCCCGCACACAACTATGCCCAGTGAACCATTTACATCATCATGTATGTTTCCACTAAGTTTAGTTGCCCGTTCAACGCTTGGCCTATGAACGGTATTTTAGTCATTCTCTTTAGAAAAGATTTGCAAGCGCCAAATGATTCAAAAATCAAATGACTCCAACAATCCGTTTGCATGGAGTTCCTTCATGCGTTCCTTTCTAACATGACTTAAATGGAGGTTCCACAAATAAGTGGAATTCAAATCATTTGCCTTATGGCATTTTAGCGTCAGTGTTATGCATGTGTGTTTCACCATAAAGATTTATGATAACTTATCCATCATACATAGAATACTGTCAAAATTTGAATAACTCATTGTTTTCATTTGACCAGAACAAAACAACAATTATGAAGTTCTTTATTATAAATCTGAAGGGCTAGATAGAATGCCAACGACGAACATAATAACACTTTATTTTTGTTCCATACGTGCATTCCTATCATATTCCTTTTCAGTCACTTAGGCCATTGTATTCTTGTATTGCGTTGTTTTGTATGACACTTCATACCAACCAATATGGTACAGATACCCAAGAATTTCATTGTGTGACCAAACTAGGAATACATTTATAACATTTATATCATTTATATACACCTGAGCTAGACTTTCTAGTCTTTTCTTTCTTTTTGCCAAAATATCTTTTGTAGTTTCTCTTTTAGCTTTTCTCATTCTCGGAAAACACTTCACCTTCAATAACTTCTAGGTTTGTTGGTCAAATACCAATAACCTTGAGGTTCTTATTTTGAAGTTTGATCATCATATGACAAGTGTTCCAGATTTCACTATTAGTAACTTTGTAATATGATGAACAATTTCACTAATAATTTTATCCATCATAGCATGACGACTTTCCGAGACCATGTATGTACATGCTAGGCTCGTAAAATTTAACCTCAGTATTCGCATGTGCAAATCTGGCTTGCACTCGTTGTATGCACACGTAGAATCTATAACACCCGATCATCACGAGATGCTTCGAAATGACGAGTCTTACCAACGGTGCATACTAAGGACGATCATTTCATGGATATGCGAATATCGTTAGTGCCCCAATAGTTGGAGGATTGGGACGCCTGGCGTCTTCAACCTTCATACATTCCCATAAAACTTATGAGTTTATGTAGTCTCACCAAATTATATTTTATCATCTTGCAACAAGGTCTTAGATATCACATATATCTCATACCTCGCTTATTTCTGAAAGCAAAATTTTCAGCTCCTTACTTTTCAAACAGATTTGAACTTCAAGTTTCACGGAGACAAGATGATTCTAGGTACTAATTGAAACCATTGTTCTTTGAATCAGCAATGTGAGGTTTACTAAAAGTTTGCAATAGGACTTAATCATTTCTTGATTCTTTAACAATACGGTACCAATCCGTAAAGTTTCTTGTCAGACTTAACAGTATTTCTATCTCAATTGCAAGACTAGCGCATGGTAGAAAAACGGATGCCAATTCTACAAACTTAATCCAAAATACTATTCAGACTATGTTCATGATAATTAGTTCATGTTTTAATCTAATTACTAATGAACTCCCACTTAATACAACATCTCTCATAGTTGTTAGGTGATACACGATCCAAATCCACTACACCAAAACCGATCATCACGTGAGATGATGTAGCTTCAATGGTGAACATCAACATGTTGATGATATCATCCATATGACTCGTGTTCAACCTTTCGGTTTCCTGTGTCCCGAGGCCATGTCTGTACATGCTAGGCTCGCCAAGCAAACCCAAGTATTTCCGCGTGTGCAACATGGATTACACCCGTTGTATGTGAACGTAGAATCTATCACATCCGATCATCACGAGATGCTTCGAGACGATGAACTGTAGCAACGGTGCATACGAGGGGAGAACACTTTATTATCTTGATATTAATGTGAGGGATCATCTTATAATGCTACCATCGCGATCTAAGCAAGATAAGATGCATAAAGGATTAACATCACATGCAATTCATAATATATGATATGATATGGCCTTTCTTCTTGTGCTTTTGATCTCCATCTCCAAACCACACGAGCATGATCTCCATCATCATCAGCATTGCACCAAGGTCCATGGCGCCGCTTCATGGTTGTCCATCACTTATAGCTACTATAACAACTACTTGAAATAAAGCTATTACATGATGAATAGACACGCAGGTCTTTAACAAAAATTAACAACAACCATTAGGCTCCTGCCGGTTGCCATGTTACAATAATGAACATCTCATACATCAAATATGATCATCATCACATGGCCATATCACATCACCAAACCCTGCAAAAACAAGTTAGACGCCTCTAATTTGGTTTGCATATTTTACGTGGTTTAGGGTTTTCGAGTAAGATCCAATCTAATCTACCTACAAACATGAACCACAACGGTGATACTAGTGTTGACAATAGAAAGTGCAAATTGAAATCTTCACTATGGTGGGAGAGACAGACACCCGCAAAGCCACTTATGCAATACAAGTTGCATGTCAAGCGTGGAGCAAGTCTCATGAGACGCGGTCATGTAAAGTTAGCCCGGGCTGCTTCATCCCACCATCCCGCAAGATGCAAAGTACACAAACTAAAGCAACAAAAGCATCAACGCCCACAAAACCATTGTGTTCTACTCGTGCAACAGATCTATGCATAGACATGGCTCTGATACCACTGATGGGGTTCGTAGCATAGAAACAAAAAATTTCCTACCGCAAGACGAATAAATCCAAGATCTAATCTATGGAACACCCAAGATCTAATCTACAAGATCGGAGCAACGAGATTGATGTGAGACTAACCCTCGAAGATTTTCAAAGCCTACGAGATTAGATCTCGTTGTTGGTGTAGACGATCGTCCCCAGTGCTGCAATCCGGCAGCACTTCCGTACTCGGTCGCGCGTACGGTGTCGATGAAACCCTTCCTCTCCCCGTTCCAGCAGGCAGCGGAGGTGTGGTAGATCTCCACGGAATCCCAGCAGCACGACGGCGTGGTGGTGGTGGTGGAGAAGAATTACTGCAGGGCTTCGCCTAAGCCTGCGCAGCGTATGGAGGAGGAAGAGAGGGGGCGGCCAGGGTTTCTGGATTGGGGTGTGGTGGCCGGCCACCCCCTCCCCTCTTTATATAGGGGGAGGGGTCGGCCTAGGGTTCCCCCTGGGGCCCACCATTTCCTTGGCCGGCGCATGAGGGGGGGGGGACTTTTCTTCCCCCTCAAGCCTTCCCCTTCTCTCTTCATTTAAACACTTTATTTTAGAGATAGATCTTATCTCTAGATTTAAACCATTTAAATTAAGAGATAGATCTTATCTCTAAGGGGTAGTGTAACATCCCAACTTTTCAAACAAAGAAGAAATTAAAATTCCATTTTTTCAAAAATGAGAACCAACAAAAACTTTTATTACCTAGGGTACTATGCATAGTGCTCATACCCAATACTTGTGTTATTGCCATGATTGTTTGTTTATTACATTGAACATAATTCCAAAACCCTAAACCCTAACCTTCTCAAAACCAAATAGGTCAAATATGAAGAAACTAAAATAAAATAAAAAGACATATGTGGGCATATAGCCCTAGTATGCAAATCTTGACTAATACCCTTCTTACTTTTCTAAATAGTGGTGAACCATTGTTAGACCCCACTAAATCCTAAACCTCACCCCTCTTCTCACCATCCAGTATAACCAAAAATCAAAAGAAATGAAATTAAATAAGAAAAGGGCCTATGTGCCTAGGGCTATTTTTGGTAAAACTTTTACCTAGGCTTTTCTACCTTGTTTAGATGTTTTGAAAACCTCAACAAACCTAACCTAGTACTTACCAACCAAATCAAGTGAGAAACAAAAATAAAATAAAAATATGCATAGGAGCATATGTGGCACTTAGCCATATTACCCAATTTTGACCTATGCCCTCCTACCTTACCCAAATGGTTTTAACCCTTTACCAAACTCAATCTAACACTAAATAATCCCTACACCATGCCCTTTGATCAAATAAAAAGAAAAGGAAATAAAAATAGAAATACACATATGCGCCTAAGGCTATATTTGAAAACTAGGTCTAGGACAAGATCTACCTTTGCTAGATGGTTTGAAAATATTAAGAAACCCTACCTAGTACTCAAAAAATCCAATCCAAGGTGAAATAAAAGAAAATAAAGAAAAATCAAAATGTCCATAGAGGCATATGAGAGGAATTGGCAAAAATGTAAATTCGAGCAAATGACCTCAAGACTTGGTATGAATGGTTGGATCACTACCCTATACCATTTCAAAACTCAACAACATCATTTGGGTCAAGAAAAATCAAATCAAAAATCAAAGAAATACAAATTCCAAATTGCATGTGATAATGGTCACTTGTGCCATTTTTAATATCTTACCCACTTTGAGCCCTTTTATTAAGAGTTTCTTAAACCAAACCTTGCCAGCTCTTTGCACCTCCTCCAAGACCTCATGAAAGTGAACAACTTGGTCAAAGTCAACCTTGCTGGTTCAAAGTCAAACTCTCAATATAAGCATGCCAAGATGCCACTTTGAAATAGATTCTAGATTACCCAAATATTTAGAATTGTCACAAATCAATTCCAAAACCCAAACCAATGCCACCATTTGATGCCAAACATTATTTAGAACCCAACCATGCAGAATTTTGGTCAAAATTCAACTCACAAGAGACTTTTGCTTGCCATGTATGTGGAGCACATAGAATAGAATTAGGGTACAACCACTATTTAACCACTATTCACCACCTCACCCTCTCTCTCTTGTGATCATCCATAGTACATTGTACCCCTAACCACTCTCAATGACCTCATCTAGCCTTGCCATGATCACCTTGACACAAGGACACTCCATGTCATTGCATATGTCACACACATGTTGACATTAATTAATCCATTGTGCACACCCTAGACCCCCTTCACCTTGCTCACCATGTCAAAACCACTTGTCTCACCGCACTCATGCTTGCCATGCCCTCAGAGACAAAGAAATATGCACACAAGATCACAAAGCACCACCATGCCGACCACCATGGTCACCACCTTGCCCAAACCTGCTCCCTTCTTCCCTTCCCTCTCTGACCTTGTCAACAAGGACGACCTCATCACCCTGTACCTGCTGGACATGATCACTGGCCCAGGAGAGGACGAAGACGCCTGGAACGCGACGTGGTCACCCCGACCAGTCACGCCAGAGCGCGCACCAGCAAGGTCCTGGACGCGCCAGTACCTCCCCTCGCCCTCGTCACTCCGTCCTCCTCTCGACCTCTCCCTTCACCCACCTGCTCACCTGGACGTCAGAATCTCCTGGACATCGCCATTGGTTCGCCCGCGCTCTGTGCATGACGACCTCGTCGACCTCTGCCGCCACGGCCTGTGAGGATGATGACGTCTCCCGAGTTGCTCCGTCCTCCTCTGGCAGCTCCATGACGCGCGTCAGCACCGCCTCGACGTCGCCTACAGGACACCACCATCCCTCTGGCCCGACGTGACCTCCCTCGCCGTCGTCATCGACGACCTGCCCCGCACCCCACGGCCTCGCCTCGACCCTATAAATAGAGCCCCTCCCAGCCTCTTCCAAGCACGCCAATCCACTCCCCTCCTCTCTCTGATCCTCCTCCGCCTACCACCTCTCCACATTGTCGCCGGTAGACCCCCAATCGCCAGCTCAAGTCCGCGGCGGAGCTGCAGAAGGCGCCGTCGATTTCGTCCATCCCCGGAGCTCCCACTACCACTGTTGAGCTCGCCGTCATCGACAACGTCGCCTCGCGTCAACGCCGCCGCTTGCCGGACCCTGGTTAGCTCGCCCACCCCCTAGCCTCGCCGCGCCAGAAGCTTCTTCTCGCCGGAGATGACGACGCTCATGCACCGTCGATCTCACTTCTAATCCTACGGTCCAAATCAAACCATACCGTTTCGGGTTTTATTAGTGACCGACACGCGGAGCCCACCCTGTCAGGCGGCCCGCGGCGTGAGGAGCGCTGTTGGGCTGGCTTTCGCCTTTTCAAACGATTTCGGCCCGTTAAGTTTCCCGCGCTGGCCCAAACTTTCAAATTCGATTTAAATCAATTAAGTCAATTTCCTTGCAGATGCTTTATTTAAAATCAAATAACTTCAAATCGGCTGAACCAAATTTGACCAATTTCATATCTTTGGAAAGCTCATGAAATGTTCTATCCAACCCCACTGGATTCACATCAAGATCTATTATAGAATTTAAATAATAAAAATAACAAGACATGGAGTTTTCAGAATTCAAATAAATTTATAAAATCAACCATAATGAATTTTGAGGTGACTCAAATTCTCATAATTCACATTTCAAATACTCTAATTGATTATGTAAGAATATGATAGGGGTACTGTATATGATCATGGGCTAGAATCAAAAATAGTGGCTATGTGGCCATTTCTAGCTCATTTAAGCTATTTCAAATTTAGGGTTTCAAATCTATGAGGTGTAGCACCTCATTTAAATCACCTTCCCAAGTGGTATGAAGTAATGTGATGACCCTTGTTGCTTGGTCTCATATTTGCTCACTTGAGGATATTAAAGCAAATAGGCTTTAAATTGCATGAGGTATAGAACCTCATTTAAATTATGTTTCTCAAATAATAAGTGGGAAGTGTTGACCTTGGTCAACATGTGACCATACATTGTTATTTGAGATGGATTCTTCTCATTTAAATCTTTGTCTCAAGTAAATCAACATGAGGTAGTGACTATGGTCTAATTGATCTCATAATGAATTATTTGAGGACATTAAATCATAACCATGTTAGGATTAAATTGCATGAGGTACCTCACCTCATTTAAATCATTTTCCCAAATGATGATTATGAAGTGTTGACCTTAGTCAACTTGAGTTCATATATTATCATATGAGGAAATTAAATCTTAACAAGATTCAATGATAGGAAATTATTGCTCCAAAGAATTAAATAGAAACCTTAATTAATAATTGTAATGAGAGGAAATTATTTTTCTTAAGAAGAAAACAAAGTCAACCAACATAATAATAATGTTGTGATGCTAGCCTAACTTGTGTGACTCATGTATGTGCTTAGTGTAGCTCTTAAACTTTGATTGGTGATTGTTACCTCGTATCCGTTTTTAGACGCTAGTACCGAGGAGTACCAGGAGGAGGAAGTCTACTTACAGGAAGAAGAAGACCACTGTGATCAATACACCACTGAAGGAAAGCTATATTATTGCAAGCTAACACCAATGCAAGCTCTACTCTTGCAAGCTAATATTCTTGCAAAGTGCAAAGCTCTACAAGAGCAAGGCATCACCACATTTTACTTTATGCTTAATGGTCCTATCCCAAGTTTTTATTTTACAAGCTTTATTGATTTTTGATTTATCAAAGTTACTTTTTGATTCATGATTCACTTGGTCTAGATATAGAGTAGAACAAGAGCATCAAACTTAGCATAGAAAGCTATAATCTAGTTAGCACCCCTCATGACTAGTTGCTAGTGCTTGATGTCTACGGGTGCTTCTATTCTTGTAGACAGTGTTGGGCCTCCAAGAGCAGAGGTTTGTAGAACAGCAGCAAGTTTCCCTTAAGTGGATCACCCAAGGTTTATCGAACTCAGGGAGGAAGAGGTCAAAGATATCCCTCTCAAGCAACCCTGCAATCACGATACAAGAAGTCTCTTGTGTCCCCAACACACCTAATACACTTGTCAGATGTATAGGTGCACTAGTTCGGCGAAGAGATAGTGAAATACAAGTAGTATGGATGTATATGAGTGGTAATAGCAATCTGAATAAAATATGGCAGCGAGTAAACATGCAACAGAACTGTAAATAAACGGAGTTTCAGTGCTTGAAAACAAGGCCTAGGGATCATACTTTCACTAGTGGACACTCTCAACATTGATCACATAATAAATAAGTTCTCTTCCTTTGTTCTACATATACTCTTGTTTGATAATGAACACAATTCGTTGTGTAGGGCTACAAGAGCACCTCAATGCCGGAGTTAACAAGCTCCACAACATTCGGCATTCATATTTAAGTAACCTTTAGAGCATAATAGATCTTTGCAATTTAAACCGAGTACTAACATAGCATACACACTGTCACCTTTACACTATGAAGGGGGAATAGATCACATCAATACTATCATAGTAATAATTAACTCCATAACCTACAAGAGATTATGATCATAACCTACGCCAAGAACTACACGATGCACACACTGTCACCATTACACCGTGAAGGAGGAATAGACTACTTTAATAACATCACAAGAGTAGCACATAGACTAATAGTGATACAAAGCTCATATGAATCTCAATCATGTAAGGCAGCTCATGAGATCATTGTATTGAAGTACATAGGAGAGAGATTAACCACATAGCTACCGGTACAACCCTTAGCCTCGAGGGAGAACTACTCCCTCCTCATGGGAGACAGCAGCATTGATGAAGATGGCGGTGGTGTCGATGGAGAAGCCTTCCGGGGGCACTTCCCCGTCCCGGCGGCGTGCCGGAACAGAGACTCCTGTCCCCCAGATCTTGGCTTCGCGATGGCGGCGGCTCTGGAAGGTTTCTTGTACCGTGGCTTTTCCGTATCGAAGATTTAGGTCAGGGGGCTTCTTATAGGCGAAGAGGTGGAGTCGGAAGGGTTACGGGGGCGCCACACAATAGGGGGGCGCGCCTCCCCTTGGGCCGCGCCAGCCTACTGTCTGGTGGCCCTGTGGCTCTCCTCTGGCCCCCCTCCGGTGTTCTGGAAGCTTCGTGCAATTATAAGATGCTGGGCGTTGATTTTGTCCAATTCCGAGAATATTTCCTTACTAGGATTTCTGAAACCAAAAACAGCAGAAAACAGGAACTGGCACTTCGGCATCTCGTCAATAGGTTAGTTCCGGAAAACGCATCAAAACGATATAAAGTGTGAACAAAACATGTAGGTATTGTCATAAAACTAGCATGGAACATAAGAAATTATAGATACGTTTGAGACGTATCAAGCATCCCCAAGCTTAGTTCCTACTCGCCCTCGAGTAGGTAAACGATAACAATGATAATTTCTGAAGTGACATGCTACCAACATAATCTTGATCAACATTATTGTAAAGCATATGAGATGAATGCAGTGATTCAAAGCAATGATGAAGACAATGAGTAAACAACTGAATCATATAGCAAAGATTTTTCATGAATAGTACTTTCAAGACAAGCATCATTAGGACTTGCATAAGAGTTACTCATAAAGCAATAGATTCAAAGTAGAAGGCATTGAAGCAACACAAAGGATGATTAAGTTTCAGCAATTGCTTTCAACTTGTAACATGTATATCTCATGGATAGTTGTCAACATAAAGCAATATAACAAGTGCAATAGGTAAACATGTAAGAATCAATGCACAGTTGACACAAGTGTTTGCTTCTTAGATGGAAGGAAGTAGGTAAACTGACTCAATCATAAAGTAAAAGAATGGCCCTTCGCAGAGGGAAGCAAGGATTAAATCATGTGCTAGAGCTTTTTAAGTTTTGAAATCATATATAGAGCATAAAAGTAAAGTTTTGAGAGGTGTTTGTTGTTGTCAACGAATGGTAGCGGGTACTCTAACTACCTCATCAACCAGACTTTCAAGAGCGGCTCCCATGAAGGACGTTATCTCTACCAGCAAGGTAGATCATCCCTCTTCTCTTTTGTTTACACATGTATTTAACTTTCATTATTTATAGATGACACTCCTCCCAACCTTTTGCTTACACAAGCCATGGCTAACCGAATCCTCGGGTGCCTTCCAACATTCACATACCATGAAGGAGTGTCTATTTGCAAAATTAAGTTGCTTACTGATAGATCAGGGCAAATCATGTGAAGAGAATTATTAATGAAAATTAATTAATTGGGGCTGGGAACCCCGTTGCCAGTTCTTTTTGCAAAATTATTGGATAAGCGGATGAAGCCACTAGTCCATTGTGAAAGTCTGTCAAAAGTAAATGACAAGATCGAAAGATAAACACCACATACTTCCTCATGAGCTATAAAACATTGACACAAATAAGAGATAATAGCTTTTGAATTGTTTAAAGGTAGCACATGAAGTATTTGCTTGGAATGGCAGAGAAATACCATGTGGTAGGTAGGTATGGTGGACACAAATGGCATAGTTTTTGGCTCAAGGATTTGGATGCACAAGAAGAATTCCTCTCAATACAAGGCTAGGCTAGCAAGGTTGTTTGAAGCAAACTCAAGTATAAAACGGTGCAGCAAGACTCACATATGAACATATTGTAAGCATTATAAGACTTTACATCGTCTTCCTTGTTGTTCAAACACCTTAACCAGAAAATATCTAGACTTAGAGAGACCAATCATGCAAACCAAATTTTAACAAGCTCTATGTAGTTCTTCATTAATAGGTGCAAGGTACATGATGCAAGAGCTTAAACATGATCTATATGAGCACAACAATTGCCAAGTATCAAATTATTCAAGACATTATACCAATCACCACATGCAGCATTTTCTGTTTCCAACCAAATAGCAATTAACGAAGCAGTTTCAACCTTCGCCATGAACATTAAGAGTAAAGCTAAGAACACATGTGTTCATATGAAACAGCGGAGCGTGTCTCTCTCCCACATAAGCATGAATTTATTCAAACATAAACAAAAATAAAAACAAACAGACGCTCCAAGTAAAGCACATAAGATGTGACCGAATAAAAATATAGTTTCAAGAGAAGAAACCTGATAAATTGTCGATGAAGAAGGGGATGCCTTGGGCATCCCCAAGCTTAGATGCTTGGGTCTTCTTGAAATATGCAGGGATGAACCACGGGGGCATCCCCAAGCTTAGACTTTTCACTCTTCTTGATCATAGTATATCATCCTCCTCTCTTGACCCTTGAAAACTTCCTCCACACCAAACTTAAAACAAACTCATTAGAGGGTTAGTGCATAATCAAAAATTTCACATGTTCAGAGGTGACACAATCATTCTTAACACTTCTGGACATTGCACAAAGCTACTGGAAGTCAATGGAACAAAGAAACCCATCCAACACAGCAAAAGAGGCAATACGAAATAAAAGGCTGAATCTGTCAAAACAGAACAGTCCGTAAAGATGAATTTTTTAGAGGCACTGGACTTGCTCAGATGAAAATGATCAAATTTAATGAAAGTTGTGTACATATCTGAGGATCACACACGTAAATTGGCAGATTTTTCTGAGTTACCTACAGAGAACCCTGCCCAAATTCGTGACAGACAGAAATCTGTTTCTGCGCAGTAATCCAAATCTAGTATCAACATTACTATCAAAGACTTTACTTGGCACAACAATGCAATAAAATAAGATAAGGAGAGGTTGCTACAGTAGTAAACAACTTCCAAGACTCAAATATAAAACAAAAGTGCTGTAGTAAAATAAACACATGGGTTATCTCCCAAGAAGTTCTTTCTTTATAGCCATTAAGATGGGCTCAGCAATTTTAATGATGCTCGCGCAAGAAATAAGAGTTGAAGCAAAAGAGAGCATCAAGAGGCAAATTAGAAACACTTTTAAGTCTAACCCACTTCCTATGAAAAGGAATCTTGTACACAAATAAATTTATGAAGCATAATGCAACAAGCATAGAAAGATAAAACAAGTGTAACTTCAAGATTTTCAGCAAAAAAAGAGGTGTTTTAGTAACATGAAAATTTATACAACCATATTTTCCTCTCTCATAATAACTTTCAGAGGCATCATGAACAAACTCAACAATATAAGTATCACATAAAGCATTCTTATTCACATGCATAAAAGTATCATTACTCTCCACATAAGCATAATCAATTTTATTAGTTGTAGTGGGAGCAAATTCAACAAAGTAGCTATCATTATTATTCTCATCATCAAATATAGGAGGCATATTGTAATCATAATTAAACTTATCCTCCATAGTAGGCGGCACCAAAAGACCACTATCATTATAATCATCATATATGGGAGGCATATCATAATCAACATAAACTTTCTCCTCAATACCCGGAGGGCTAAAGAGATCATTTTCATCAAAACCGACCTCCCCAAGCTTAGAATTTTCCATATCATTAGCAACAATGGTGTTCAAAGCGTTCATACTAATATCATTGCTACTAGCATGCAAATAAGGTTCCATAGGTTTTTAATTTTCGCATTAAACCATTCATGTCTTGACTCAGGAAATAGTTTTAAAAGCTCACAGATGTTTTCCATTATGCCTTACTAGTGTTTAACAAGAAACAAAAAGATGCAATTGCAGGATCTAAAGGAAATAGCTTCGAGCACACACAACGGCAACAGAAAATAATTTAGTTACCTGGGACCGGAGTGTGAGTGTCTTTTACCTTTCCTCCCTGGCAACGGCGCCAGAAAAGTACTTAATGTCTACGGGTGCTTCTATTCTTGTAGACAGTGTTGGGCCTCCAAGAGCAGAGGTTTGTAGAACAGCAGCAAGTTTCCCTTAAGTGGATCACCCAAGGTTTATCGAACTCAGGGAGGAAGAGGTCAAAGATATCCCTCTCAAGCAACCCTGCAATCATGATACAAGAAGTCTCTTGTGTCCCCAACACACCTAATACACTTGTCAGATGTATAGGTGCACTAGTTCAGCGAAGAGATAGTGAAATACAAGTAGTATGGATGTATATGAGTGGTAATAGCAATCTGAATAAAATATGGCAGCGAGTAAACATGCAACAGAACAGTAAATAAACGGAGTTTCAGTGCTTGGAAACAAGGCCTAGGGATCATACTTTCACTAGTGGACACTCTCAACATTGATCACATAATAAATAAGTTCTCTTCCTTTGTGCTACATATACTCTTGTTTGATAATGAATACCATTCGTTGTGTAGGGCTACAAGAGCACCTCAATGCCGGAGTTAACAAGCTCCACAACATTCGGCATTCATATTTAAGTAACCTTTAGAGCATAATAGATCTTTGCAATTTAAACCGAGTACTAACATAGCATACACACTGTCACCTTTACACTATGAAGGGGGAATAGATCACATCAATACTATCATAGTAATAATTAACTCCATAACCTACAAGAGATTATGATCATAACCTACGCCAAGAACTACACGATGCACACACTGTCACCATTACACCGTGAAGGAGGAATAGACTACTTTAATAACATCACAAGAGTAGCACATAGACTAATAGTGATACAAAGCTCATATGAATCTCAATCATGTAAGGCAGCTCATGAGATCATTGTATTGAAGTACATAGGAGAGAGATTAACCACATAGCTACCGGTACAGCCCTTAGCCTCGAGGGAGAACTACTCCCTCCTCATGGGAGACATCAGCATTGATGAAGATGGCGGTGGTGTCGATGGAGAGGCCTTCCGGGGGCACTTCCCCGTCCCGGCGGCGTGCCGGAACAGAGACTCCTGTCCCCCAGATCTTGGCTTCGCGATGGCGGCGGCTCTGGAAGGTTTCTCGTACCGTGGCTTTTCTGTATCGAAGATTTAGGTCAGGGGGCTTCTTATAGGCGAAGAGGCGGAGTCGGAAGGGTTACGGGGGCGCCACACAATAGGGGGGCGCGCCCCCCCTTGGGCCGCGCCGGCCTACTGTCTGGTGGCCCCGTGGCTCTCCTCTGGCCCCCCTCCGGTGTTCTGGAAGCTTCATGCAATTATAAGATGCTGAGCGTTGATTTCGTCCAATTCCGAGAATATTTCCTTACTAGGATTTCTGAAACCAAAAATAGCAGAAAACAGGAACTGGCACTTCGGCATCTCATCAATAGTTTAGTTCTGGAAAACGCATCAAAACGATATAAAGTGTGAACAAAACATGTAGGTATTGTTATAAAACTAGCATGGAACATAAGAAATTATAGATACGTTTGAGACGTATCAGTGCTAACAAATAAAATTGACTACTCTAGATGGGAACTTGTGAAATGAAATGACTTTGAAAACCTTGGAATGATGAGTCATTATATTGAAAGATTTTTAAGGTGAATGTGACTTGTGAATGACATGGTGAACTTTACAAAAACTGATGGTTGGGTTCGGATGCGATACCATTCCAATTTTGCAAGTACCCCCACAATACCTGATTATGGGTAAGGGCTTAACTGGAAGTTTATGTATCTTAGTATGGGTTCCGTCTAAACAAGCGTCATCGGGGTTATGCCGAAAGCTGCCTCTACAACAAATGAAATGATGTGAAATGACGTGAAATGAGGTGAATGTCTGGCCCAAGCCCTGTGCAGTTCCCAAGCTGACCGTTTGTCTTCACTGGGAGGCCAAGCTCATGGGGAGAGGTGCCTATACTAGGATATGTAAGTGAAAGGTTATGGTTGGTAGTCCGCACACGGAGTGTGATAAATCAGGGCCAGTTAACCCTGACGGATTATTGCAAATATTGTGGCACAAGTGTACGACCTCTGCAGAGTGTAGAACTATTCGAATAGCCGCGTCCACGGTTATGGACGGTTGGAAAGGCCATACTGTTCCGTCATCAGAACTTTTCAAAAATGTGACATGTGACTTGTGACTTGAACTTGAAAGGTGAATGGTGAATTTGACTTGAAACACAACATAGTTGTGGGAATGACACTAATGTTCCCACTTGTGTTAGTTAACAAATGAAGAGGATTTTACTAAATGTTTGTGAACTAAAATTGGCTTTATGCAAATAAACCTAGAGCTTAGCACCCCATTACTAAAATTGAGAGTGCTTACACTAGTATTAGTTTGCGAGTACTTTAAAGTACTCATGGCTTTGTCCCTGGCTATTCAAATGGCCAGACTATGAAGAAGAGCAGCAGTACGAGGAAGATGGACAGCAGGACGTCTACGACAACTAGGACCACTCCTGACGTCAACAGTTGCCTGTGGAACAGATGGACCAAGACCGCTACTTCGCTTCCGCTATGTGTTTTGTAATAGGATCTCTAGATCCACTATGATGTATTAAGACTGGATCATGTGATCCTTTGTTGTAAGACGATTATGGTTGTAATGAATGATGTGTTGTGATATCAATCTATTATGTCTCGCAAAAACAATATTCCTGGGATTGCGATGAAGGGCATAATAGGCATCTGGACTTAAAAATCCGGGTGTTGACAGGTAGGCCGGCCTGGGCCCACATGTAATAGTAGGCAGGCCCACCATGCCATGTGGCGCCTATGTGGCCTCTCCCGGGGTGGTGGGCCCACTGGTGGCCCTCTAGAACCTTCTAGAAGCTCCGGTCAAAACACCGGACTTTTTCCCGAACCCCGGAAAATGACTTCCCTTATATGAATCTTATTCTCCGGACCATTCCGGACCTCCTCGTGATGTCCTGGATCCCATCCGAGACTCTGAACAAAAACTTCAGACTCCATCTCATATTCCGAATCTACTTATGCGACATCGAACCTTAAGCGCGTCACCCTACGGTTCGTGAACTATGAAGATATGATCGAGACTCCTCTCCGAGCAATAACCAATAGCGGTATCTGGAGATCCATAATGGCTCCCACATATTCAACGATGACTTAGTGATCGATTGAACCATTTACATACGATGCCAATTCCCTTTGTCACGCGATATTTTACTTGTCCGAGGTTCGATCATCGGTATCTCCATACCTTGTTCAACCTCGTTACCGACAAGTACTCTTTACTCGTACCGTGGTATGTCATCTATTATGATCCAATCATATGCTTGCAAGCTAATCAGACGACATTCCACCGAGAGGGCCCAGAGTATATCTATCCGTCATCAGGATGGACAAATCCCACTATTGATTCATATGCCTCAACTCACACTTTCCGAATACTTAATCCCATCTTTATAACCACCCATTTACGCAATGGCGTTTGATGTAATCAAAGTACCCTTCCGGTGTAAGTGATTTACATGATCTCATGGTCGAAGGACTTAGGCAACTATGTATCGAAAGCTTATAGCAAATTGAACTTAATGACTTGATCTTATGCTATGCTTATTTGGGTGTGTGTCCATTATATCATTCACCTAATGACATAACCTTGTTATTAATAACATCCAATGTTTATGATCATGAAACCATGATCATCCATTAATCAACAAGCTAGTTATACAAGAGGCTTACTAGGGACTCCTTGTTGTTTACATAACACACATGTATCAATGTTTCGGTTAATACAATTATAGCATGGGATGTAAACATTTATCATGAACACTAAGATATAATAATAACTAATTTATTATTGCCTCTTGGGCATATCTCCAACAATCCACACTTTGACCAAACCAAATCTCTTTGTGAGTAAATCTTTGGGATCTAGATCTTGGAGAATTTTGTGTTCTCCTTTTTGTTCTTCCTCTCCTATTTCCCCAATATCTTTTGTGGCTTTGTTGGAATTTGAGAGATAATGATTTGAGCATCTTTGTGGTGTTCTTGCCATTGCATTTGGTGAATCGGTTTGACTTCTCCGTGGTGATATGTGGAGGTGAAAGTTCGTGAGATATTACCTTCGGGAGCTTGTTCCTCTTGGTCTTTGGACCCTAGATGGCTTAGTGGTATTTGTGGTGTTCTTGGGGACTCCAATTAAGTTGTGGATATTCTTTAAAGACAATGCCTTTGTATTTATTGGGAGCCTCCAATTAAGTTGTGGAGATAGCCCCAAGCTTTGTGTGGGTTCGGTGACCATCCTCAAGGTCCCATAGTGGATCGATGACTTCCCTTTTGGTGGGAAGGCCAAAGGAGAATACGGTGAGGCCTTCGTGGTATTTGGAGTGATTTGTCCTCCACACCGCTCCAACGGAGAGTAGCACTCGCAAGAGTGTCAACTTCGGGATACATCGTCGTCTTCGCGTCTCCTCGGTTATTCCTATACCCGAACCCTTTACTTATGCACTTTAATTTGTGGTAGCCTTCGTGCTTGAAGTTATATATCTTGCTATCACATAACTGCTTGTATTGCTTAGCATAAGTTATTTGTGCATATAGGTGAATCCTAGTTATATAGGTTTTGTGCTTGATAATTTAAATGCTAGTTTTATTCCGCATTTGTTAAGCCAGAATCGTAAAAGGTTTAAACCGCCTATTCACCCCCCTCTAGGCGACATATGTGTCCTTCCTGAGTGCAATAATTAGAAGAAGGGTTTTGAGGTCCTCTTTGTTCAACAAACATAAACTAATTACAACAATTTTGGTTATTCGCTATGCTGAGGGTAGAAAGGCTTTAATTCAAGTTATCTATGCACTAAACAATTTAAATATGCGAATAATGATTAATTGTTTTCAAGTTTAAAAAACAAAGTAATGGTTGCGACGAACCACACATATATATCAATCCTCCTGAAAGGACATGGAGCCCCCATCTGTGGTTTTGGTAATTGATGACAATCCTTATGGACTAAAAGTTGTATCGAGGTTCTCTCTTAGGTTGTGCCCATAGGCAATGCTTGAGCCATATGTTGGTCTCAAGGTTGCAAGATGAAGAAGAACAAGTGCAATGAAGAAGACGGATGAAGACAGTGTAGAAGATGAAGAGGGACGAAGACGGTGTAGAATATGGATAAAGACGGTGGCGTGTATGTTGGATGAAGATGGTGGCATGTACAATGTTGAAAAGGGACGAAGACTGAGCTTGCCGACTCGAGTGGAATGCGCAAGGTCAAAGTTTGTGCTCGGTAGGTGATACGTCTCTGACGTATCGATAATTTCTTATGTTCCATGCCACATTATTGATGATATCTACATGTTATATGCACACTTTATGTCATATTCGTGCATTTTCTGGAACTAACCTATTAACAAGATGCCGAAGTGCCAGTTGCTGTTTTCTGCTGTTTTTGGTTTCAGAAATCCTAGTAACGAAATATTCTCGGAATTGGACGAAATCAACGCTCAGGTTCCTATTTTGCCCGGAAGCATCCAGAACACCCGAGAGTCGTTAGAGGGGGGCCACAGGCCCTCCAGACCATAGGCCGGCGCGGCCTAGGGGTGGCCCGCGCCCCCCTATAGTGTCGTCGCCTCGTTGACCTGCTGACGCCGCCTCTTCGCCTATTTAAGCCCCTCGACCTAAAACCTCGAGACGAAAAAGCCACGGTACGAGAAACCTTCCAGAGCCGCCGCCATCGCGAAGCCAAGATCTGGGGGACAGGAGTCTCTGTTCCGGCACGCCGCCGGGACGGGGAAGTGCCCCCGGAAGGCTCCTCCATCGACACCACCGCCATCTCCATCAACGCTGCTGTCTCCCATGAGGAGGGAGTAGTTCTCCATCGAGGCTCGGGGCTGTACCGGTAGCTATGTGGTTCATCTCTCTCCTTATGTACTTCAATACAATAATCTCATGAGCTGCCTTACATGATTGAGATTCATATGATGATGCTTGTAATCTAGATGTCGTTATGCTAGTCAAGTGAATTTTACTTATGTGATCTCCGGAGACTCCTTGTCTCACGTGTGTAAAGGTGACAGTGTGTGCACCGTGTGGGTCTCTTAGGCTATATTTCACAGAATACTTATTCACTGTTATGAATGGCATAGTGAAGTGCTTATTTATATCTCTTTATGATTGCAATGTGTTTTGTATCACAATTCAACTATGTGCTACTCTAGTGATGTTATTAAAGTAGTTTTATTCCTCCTGCACGGTGTAATGGTGACAGTGTGTGCATCCGTGTTAGTACTTGGCGTAGGCTATGATTGTGATCTCTTGTAGATTACGAAGTTAACTATTGCTATGATGGTATTGATGTGATCTATGCCTCCTTTCGTAGTGTGAAGGTGACAGTGTGCATGCTATGTTAGTACTTGGTTTAGTCGTATTGATCTTTCATGCACTCTAAGGTTATTTAAATATGAACATTGAATTGTGGAGCTTGTTAACTCCGGCATTGAGGGTTCGTGTAATCCTACGCAATGGTGTTCATCATCCAACAAGAGTGTAGAGTATGCATTTATCTATTATGTTATGTGATCATTGTTGAGAGTGTCCACTAGTGAAAGCAGGATCCCTGGGCCTTGCTTCCAAGCATCGAATCTCCGTTTGTTTACTGTTTCACTGCGTTACTACTGCTTGTTTACTGTCCTGGGCAAAGCACTTTTCTGGTGCCGTTGCTACTGCTTATTCATACCACCTGTATTTCACTATCTCTTCGCCGAACTAGTGCACCTATTAGGTGTGTTGGGGACACAAGAGACTTCTTGCTTTGTGGTTGCAGGGTTGCATGAGAGGGATATCTTTGACCTCTTCCTCCCTGAGATCGATAAACCTTGGGTGATCCACTTAAGGGAAACTTGCTGCTGTTCTACAAACCTCTGCTCTTGGAGGCCCAACACTGTCTACAAGAATAGAAGCTCCCGTAGACATCAAGCACTTTTCTGGCGCCGTTGCCGGGGAGGAAAGGTAAAAGGCACTCATACTTCGGTTCCAGGTAAAGTACTTTTCTGGCGCCATTGTGTTTGTGCTGGAAGCTATTTCCTTTAGATCCTGCAATTGCATCTTTTTGTTTCTTGTTTACACTAGTTAGGCATAATGGAAAACAACAAAAATATGAGAGATCTTTATGAACTTTATCTTGAATTAGGACATGATGTGTTTGAAGAGAGAATTAAAAAAACCCATGGAACTTTATATGCATGCTAATGGGAATGTTATTGATATGAATGCTTTGAACACTATTGTTGCTAATGCTATGGAAAATTCTAAGCTTGGGGAAGCTGGTTTTGATGAGCATGATCTTTTTAGTCCCCCAAGCATTGAGGAGAAAATTTTCTTTGATGATACTTTGCCTCCTATTTATGATGATTATAATGATAGTAGTCTTTTGTTACCACCTGTTATGGAGGATAAATTTGATTATGATTATAATATGCCTCCTATATTTGATGATGAGAATAATAATGATAGCTACTTTGTTGAATTTGCTCCCACTACAACTAATAAAATTGATTATGCTTATGTTGGGAGTAGTAATAATTTTATGCATGAGAATCATGATAAGAATGCTTTATGTGATAGTTATATTGTTGAGTTTGCTCATGTTGCTACTGAAAGTTATTATGAGAGAGGAAAATATGGTTGTAGAAATTTTCATGTTACTAAAATGCCTCTCTATGTGCTGAAATTTTTGAAGCTACACTTGTTTTATCTTCCTATGCTTGTCACTTTGCTCTTCATGAACTTGTTTATTTACAAGATTCCTATGCATATGAAGCATGTTAGACTTAAATTTGTTTTCAATTTGCCTCTTGATGCTCTCTTTTGCTTCAAATACTATTTCTTGCGAGTACATCATTAAAACTGCTGAGCCCATCTTAATGGCTATAAAGAAAGAACTTCTTGGGAGGTAACCCATGTGTTATTTTGCTATAGTACCTTGTTTTATTTTTGTGTCTTGGAAGTTGTTTACTACTGTAGCAACCTCTCCTTATCTTAGTTTAGTGTTTTGTTGTGCCAAGTAAAGTCGTTGATAGAAAAGTTCATACTAGATTTGGATTACTGTGCAGAAACAGATTTCTTTGCTGTCACGAATCTGGACAAAATTCTCTGTAGGTAACTCAGAAAATTATGCCAATTTACGTGAGTGATCCTCAGATATGCACGCAACTTTCATTCAATTTGAGCATTTTCATTTGAGCAATTCTGGTGCCCTTTTAAAATTCGTCTTTACGGACTGTTCTATTTTGACAGATTCTGCCTTTTATTTCGCATTGCCTCTTTTGCTATGTGGGATGGATTTCTTTGTTCCATTAACTTCCAGTAGCTTTGGGCAATGTCCAGAAGTGTTAAGAATGATTGTGTCACCTCTGAACATGTGATTTTTTGATTATGCACTAACCTTCTAATGAGTTTGTTTCGAGTTTGGTGTGAAGGAAGTTTTCAAGGGTCAAGAGAGGAGGATGATATACTACGATCAAGAAGAGTGAAAAGGCTAAGCTTGGGGATGCACCGGTGGTTCATCCCTGCATATTTCAAGAAGACTCAAGCATCTAAGCTTGGGGATGCCCAAGGCATCCCCTTCTTCATCGACAAATTATCAGGTTCCTCCCCTGAAACTATATTTTTATTCGGTCACATCTTATGTGCTTTACTTGGAGCGTCTGTATGTTTCTTGTTTTTGTTTTTGTTTGAATAAATGCTTGTGTGGGAGAGAGACACACTCCGCTGGTTCATATGAACACATGTGTTCTTAGCTTTTAATTTTCATGGCGAAGGTTGAAACTGCTTCGTTAAATTGTTATATGGTTGGAATTGGAAAATGATACATGTAGTATTTGCATAAATGTCTTGGATAATTTGATACTTGGCAATTGTTGTGCTCATGTTTAAGCTCTTGCATCATATACTTTGCACCCATTAATGAAGAAATACATAGAGCTTGCTAAAATTTGGTTTGCATATTTGGTCTCTCTAAGGTCTAGATAATTTCTAGTATTGAGTTTGAACAACAAGGAAGACGGTGTAGAGTCTTATAATGTTTTCAATATGTCTTTTATGTGAGTTTTGCTGCACCGGTTCATCCTTGTGTTTGTTTCAAATAACCTTGCTAGCCTAAACCTTGTATCGAGAGGGAATACTTCTCATGCATCCAAAATACTTGAGCCAAACACTATGCCATTTGTGTCCACCATACCTACCTACTACATGGTATTTCTCCGCCATTCCAAAGTAAATTGCTTGAGTGCTACCTTTAAACAATTCAAAATTTATTACCTCTGATTTGTGTCAATGTTTTATAGCTCATGAGGAAGTATGTGGTGTTTATCTTTCAATCTTGTTGGGCAACTTTCACCAATGGACTAGTGGCTTCATCCGCTTATCCAATAATTTTGCAAAAAGAGCTGGCAATGGGATTCCCAGTCCCAAATTAATTAATAAAAATAGACACTCCTCCATGATATGTGATTGATGGACGGCACCCGAAGGATTCGGTTAGCCATGGCTTGAGAAAGCAAAGGTGGGGAGGAGTGTCATCATAATAAAACTAAAATAAAAAGGCACTCCTTCATGGTATGAGATTGTTGGCAGGCACCCGAGGATTCGGTTAGCCATGGTTTGTGAAAGAAAGGTTGGAAGGAGTGCCACACAAAAATAAAATAAAATGGGAGCCGCTCTTTGAAGGTTTGTCTGGCAAGGGGGTTAGAGTACCCGCTACCATTCGTTGACAACAACATACACCTCTCAAAACTTTATTTTTATGCTCTCTTTATGTTTTCAAAATCAAAGCACTAGCACAAATATAGCAATCGATGCTTTCCTCTTTGAAGGACCATTCTTTTACTTTTATGTTGAGTCAGTTCACCTATTTCTCTCCATCTCAAGAAGCAAACACTTGTGTGAACTGTGCATTGATTCCTACATACTTGCATATTGCACTTGTTATATTGCTTTGCATTGATAACTATCCATGAGATATACATGTTACAAGTTGAAAGCAACCGCTGAAACTTAATCTTCCATTGTGTTGCTTCAATGCTTTACTATGAATTATTGCTTTATGAGTTAACTCTTATGCAAGACTTATTGATGCTTGTCTTTAAGTACTATTCATGAAAAGTCTTTGCTGTATGATTCACTTGTTTACTCATGTCATATACATTGTTTTGATCACTGCATTCATTACATATGTTTACAATATGATCAAGTTTATGATGGCATGTCACTCCAGAAATTATCTTTGTTATCGTTTACCTGCTCGGGACGAGCAGAAACTAAGCTTGGGGATGCTGATACGTCTCCGACGTATCGATAATTTCTTATGTTCCATGCCACATTATTGATGATATCTACATGTTATATGCACACTTTATGTCATATTCGTGCATTTTCTGGAACTAACCTATTAACAAGATGCCGAAGTGCCAGTTGCTGTTTTCTGCTGTTTTTGGTTTCAGAAATCCTAGTAACGAAATATTCTCGGAATTGGACGAAATCAACGCCCAGGTTCCTATTTTGCCCGGAAGCATCCAGAACACCTGAGAGTCGTCAGAGGGGGGCCACAGGCCCACCAGACCATAGGCCGGCGCGGCCTAGGGGTGGCCCGCGCCCCCCTATAGTGTCGTTGCCTCGTTGACCTCCTGACACCGCCTCTTCGCCTATTTAAGCCCCTCGACCTAAAACCTCGAGACGAAAAAGCCACGGTACGAGAAACCTTCCAGAGCCGCCGCCATCGCGAAGCCAAGATCTGGGGGACAGGAGTCTCTGTTCCGGCACGCCGCCGGGACGGGGAAGTGCCCCCGGAAGGCTCCTCCATCGACACCACCGCCATCTCCATCAACGCTGCTGTCTCCCATGAGGAGGGAGTAGTTCTCCATCGAGGCTCGGGGCTGTACCGGTAGCTATGTGGTTCATCTCTCTCCTTATGTACTTCAATACAATAATCTCATGAGCTGCCTTACATGATTGAGATTCATATGATGATGCTTGTAATCTAGATGTCGTTATGCTAGTCAAGTGAATTTTACTTATGTGATCTCCGGAGACTCCTTGTCCCACGTGTGTAAAGGTGACAGTGTGTGCACCGTGTGGGTCTCTTAGGCTATATTTCACAGAATACTTATTCACTGTTATGAATGGCATAGTGAAGTGCTTATTTATATCTCTTTATGATTGCAATGTGTTTTGTATCACAATTCAACTATGTGCTACTCTAGTGATGTTATTAAAGTAGTTTTATTCCTCCTGCATGGTGTAATGGTGACAGTGTGTGCATCCGTGTTAGTACTTGGCGTAGGCTATGATTGTGATCTCTTGTAGATTACGAAGTTAACTATTGCTATGATGGTATTGATGTGATCTATGCCTCCTTTCGTAGTGTGAAGGTGACAGTGTGCATGCTATGTTAGTACTTGGTTTAGTCGTATTGATCTTTCATGCACTCTAAGGTTATTTAAATATGAACATTGAATTGTGGAGCTTGTTAACTCCGGCATTGAGGGTTCGTGTAATCCTACGCAATGGTGTTCATCATCCAACAAGAGTGTAGAGTATGCATTTATCTATTATGTTATGTGATCATTGTTGAGAGTGTCCACTAGTGAAAGCAGGATCCCTGGGCCTTGCTTCCAAGCATCGAATCTCCGTTTGTTTACTGTTTCACTGCGTTACTACTGCTTGTTTACTGTCCTGGGCAAAGCACTTTTCTGGTGCCGTTGCTACTGCTTATTCATACCACCTGTATTTCACTATCTCTTCGCCGAACTAGTGCACCTATTAGGTGTGTTGGGGACACAAGAGACTTCTTGCTTTGTGGTTGCAGGGTTGCATGAGAGGGATATCTTTGACCTCTTCCTCCCTGAGATCGATAAACCTTGGGTGATCCACTTAAGGGAAACTTGCTGCTGTTCTACAAACCTCTGCTCTTGGAGGCCCAACACTATCTACAAGAATAGAAGCTCCTTGCATGCATTGCATCGTGTTTCTTGGTTATTGTTGGTTCATATCCATGAGATGTTTTAGAGCTTGTTTTCATTCTCATGACAAGCTCTAGCTCATCGGAAACGGATTTCGGATGCATCTCATGTTGCGTGTTCGAGTTGGATGATTTTCCTGGTTTACCGTATTAAGATGTTGCACCTATAAATTCATAAGAAGATCATCCTCCACTCATTTCCATGTTTTCACGTTGTGTGGAGGTAGCTCTTGTCGTCCTCTTTCTAGCAAAGTTAGTTTCACCTCATTCTGAGTTTCCTAGCTCAAGATATTGATATTTTCGTATCGCAGAAAAAGAAAAAGAAGAAAGACCGTGCTACCGTTGGGCTACCGGCCAAGTACCGGCATGGGCTCTGCAAGCCCCTAGAAATAGGCCGGTACCCGGGCCGGTAGTACCGGCCCATCTCCTTCTTCCTCCCCAGCCTCTCTCTCTCTCTCTCCATCTTCCTCCCACCTTGGGCCGTGTCCGGCCGACCGGCCCTGCAACGCTCTGCCCGCTCCCAGGCCGCTGCTCCGCTTTGGGCCGCCCCCGACTAGTCCGCCGCGCGCCCACGCCCCGGCTCAACCTGGGGTGCCGCTCACCTGGCCCAGGACGCTGCTGCTGCTCGCGCACGTGCCCGTCTCTCGAGCGCTCGCTCCCGCGCGCCTGCGTTGACTTGATGCGCTCTCTCGCTCGCATGCGCGCGCCCGCAGCTTGCTCCTGCTTGACGCTCCCGCGCGTTAGCTCCTGCATGCTGGCCCCACTGCCTCGCTACGCGCCCCCACCTTGCTACCTGCCCCGCTGCTCTGTGCCGGTGCTCTCTCCTTATCTCAAAGGTTGACTTGTTGCTGCTTTTTGCACGAGCGGTACTACCGGTCTAAAATCTGGTAGTACCGGTTTGGATCACATTTTCAACTATTTTCTGCATAGGTTTTCTGAAAGAGGTACTAACGGTTCGAAGAGAGGTAGTACCGGTTGGGGCGCGAATCTACCTAGATTTCTGTTCCAACGGACATATTTGTGGAGCCCCTATATATACCTTTCTCCCACCTCCGCCTATACTAGCTCTTCCCATGTATTCTCTCTCCTCCATTGTTGACCTAGAAGAGCTTGATCCTCCTCTTGATCCCTCCACTATTTCTTGCATCTCTTTTGGGGAAAGGATAGAGGAGATCTAGATCTAGTACTCCACCAAGTGAATCCCTCTCCTTGTTAGGGGATCTTGATAGATCTACATCTTGGAGTAATTGGTGTTCCTTCTACTATTTGTTCTTCCTCCATTATTCCCCCAATAGATTTTGTAGCTTTTTTAGAATTTGGGAGAGAAGGACTTGGCATCTTAGTGGTGTTCTTAGCCATTGCATTAGGTGCATCAGTTTGGGTTCTCTCCGGGGTTTCGGTCTCGTGTGAGTTTGTGTGTGTTCCCTCTAGGGTTCTTGGAACCCTAGAGGGCTTGCTGACCTTAGTGGTCTTGTGGCCTTCGTGGCCTTGTCGCATTTGTGGCGTAGTAGCCTTTGTGGCCTTGTTGTCTTTGTGGTCTTGTTGCCTTTGTGGCATGGTAGCCTTTATGGCATTATTTCCCTTGTGGGGCCTTGGAGCCTTTGTGGCCTTGTAGCCGTGTGTGGCACGTTGTAGCCTTTGTGGCCTTGTATTTGAGAGCCTCCGGTGTTTTGGAGTTTGCCTCAAGCTTGATACTTGGGTATTTACCCCAACCTTGTACGGGTTCGGTGACCACCCTCAAGGGTCCCTTAGTGGATCGAGGATTTCCTTTTGGTGGGAAAGGCTCGAGGAGAATACGGTGGCCTTAGTGGATTTTTGGAGTGCCTTGTGCCTCCACACCGCTCCAACAGATAGTATCACCCGCAAGAGTGTGAACTTCAGGATACATCATCGTCTCCTCGTGCACTGGTTACTTCTCAACCCGAGCTCCTTTACCTATGCGCTTTACATTGTGATAGCCTTCGTGCTTGATGTTCTATATCTAGTTTGCTATCACCTTGTTGCTTATCTTGCTTAGCATAGGTTGTTGGTGCACATAGGCAAACACTAGTTTGTAGGGTTTGTGCTTAACAAGTAAACCGTAGTTTTATTCCGCCTTGTTAAGCCCTCAAGTAGAAGTTTTATAACTCGCCTATTCACACTACAAGAAAAGTTCTGATAGACAACGTCCCAAAATTGTCCACTAAGGGGTATTTTTCGTCGCCTATGGGCCTAACCCGACGATATGGGTTCTGTTGTCGAAACTGCGTCAGGCAAAGTCCTACGACGATTTTTTCGGTCCGTCGCGCTTGGGCGCCCTTCCGCCACGGAAAATCGGACCGTTGCCCAAGTGTTTCCGGGAGCCCGTTGATCGCCGACGTCATGCAACCGACACGTGCGTACGCCGTTAATCGGCGATTAACGGCGTTAACCGGCTGAAACCCCGTGGTAGATGGTAGGCCCACACGAGGCCTGCCACGTCTTAAGCGGGCCGGGCCAGCTGACATAGTTTGACCGGTCAACTATATAGCTGGGCTGGTCCATTAGTTACGTGGGCCGGGCCTAACCTCTAAGGTTGACTGGTCAAAACTTAAATGGGCCGGCCCATTTAACATGTGGGGTCCACCTTACAGCAACTGGGCCGGCCCAAGAAACAAGTGGGCCGGACCAAAACCCAGGTGGGTCCCACTTTCCTGTTAAAGGGCCGGCCCATTTAGTGTGTGGGGTCCACCATATAGCAAGTGGGCCGGGCCAAAAACACAGGTGGGTCCCACTTTCCAGTTAAAGGGTCGGCCCATTTAGTATGTGGGGTCCACCATATAGCAAGTGGGCCGGGCCAAAAACACAGGTGGGTCCCACTTTCCTGTTAAAGGGTCAGCCCATTTGGTGTGTGGGGTCCACCATATAGCAAGTGGGCCGGCCCAACAAGATAGTGGACCGGGCCAAAAACACAGGTGGGTCCCACTTTCCAGTTAAAAGGCCGGCCCATTTAGTATGTGGGGTCCACCATATAGCAAGTGGGCCAGCCCAACAAGATAGTGGGCCGGGCCAAAAACACAGGTGGGTCCCACTTTCCAGTTAAAAGGCCGGCCCATTTAGTATGTGGGGTCCACCATATAGCAAGTGGGCCGGCCCAGCAAGATAGTGGGCCGGGCCAAAAACACAGGTGGGTCCCACCTTCCTGTTAAAGGGCCGGCCCATTTACCATGTGGGACCACCATATAGCAAATGGGCTGGCCCAACAAGATAGTGGGCCGGCCCAATAAGCATGTGGATCCCACTATCGTGTAACCGGGCCGGCCTACTAAAGAAGTGGGCCGGCCCAAATTGAAAGTGGGTCCCACACTACTGTAAGTGGGCCGGCCCAATCTGTTGTAGGGCCCTACTTGTTTGACTAGTCAACTTGCATTAAATTTCATGAGCCTAAAA
The DNA here is from genome assembly GCF_019359855.2 of Lolium perenne. Lineage (NCBI taxonomy): Eukaryota > Viridiplantae > Streptophyta > Magnoliopsida > Poales > Poaceae > Lolium > Lolium perenne. The sequence goes on along the minus strand of NC_067247.2, from coordinate 248,376,407 downwards.
TCTGATATCAATGATACACACAATTACATACACAAATAAAACAAGTAGGAAAATTACAAGGCAATTAATGTGCCCAAATAAAAAAATTACATAGAATCATTGAGGACTTCTATTAGCATCATCAATAACACGTTGACATTTGGCAATCGCCTTGATTGAATCTTGTGTACTCTTTGTCAACATATCAGCTACAGATCTTAAAGCAGCAATACCATGTCTTTTATAAAGTACAGCACTGGTTCCTCTAGCTGCACCGTTTACTGCACCTGCCCAACAGTCTCCTGCATCAGCACCGGTTCCTCTAGAGGCACCGTTTACTGCACCTCGCCCACAGATCTCTCGCATCAAGACTCGTGTACCAGCCTCAGCTCTCGCACTGCCCGGCCCAGATCACCGAGGTCTCGGCTCATTGCCGTGGCCACCCGTGTGGTGACCAGGACGCATCTCAAGGCTATGTTCGTGAGTATATGACAAAGATAACTGCTCTTATCTTGATGTCTTCTCTGCTCAAAGTCTCACATGGTTCAGTGCATTGGTGCCATTGACTAATTTTTGGTGGTATCTCTTGCTTTGAATCAGAAATTGCCTAAAAGTATCTCCAAGGATCTCAATGCTGGCCGAAGGGGCAAGATATCCCTCGTCATGGAGAGTGAAGGTCTCACCGTGGAGGGACGGTACTCCGTCAGTCCCACAGATGGCCGCTAATGTTACTTCCAGGTGGAAAAAGTTCATTGATGGTGCCAAACTTCGCATTGGATCAAAGTTGAAGGTCAAGATCTTTCGATGCCGCTGTGACATGCTGGTCATAAAGTTCGCGGTTGTCTAGTTCTGTTGTCCCATGAGCCCTTAGCCAATGCATTTGTAGTTATACTTATATAAGGTTATCTTATCTGAACTGCTAATTAATTGTATGGGTGGTAAAACTCTGGCAAGCTTTTGCTCTTAGCAAGTATGTATGTATGATTAGCTATTATGATAACTAATGTTTGTGTTCATCTTAATTTGCATTTCCGTTTTAGAAAAAAACTTAATTTCTATTTTGGCTGACCTGTTAGAGAACTATCAGATTGAACCCACAACATGATTCAAATAGATTCATTACACCGAGCCACATGTCTTGACCTTGCTATACACTACTTCCATTAATCAGTGCAAGAAGGCTTACCTCGAGCTGCTCGAACCATGGCGATTCGAATCCACCTTATCTATCTAGAAATACAACCTTTGCGTAAATAAGCCAAAAATCGGTTGGTAAACAAATTCAAGAAAAGAAACATTTACCTTTCTCGAGAGGATGACATGCGGGACCCATGAGGCAGCGGCATCCTCAACTATTTCAAGGCGGCAGGGGATCAAAAGAAAAAGGAAATAGCCAGAAATTAATTAGGGTCAAAAATAAATCCATCAAAGGAAACTTTTATTGTTCATAGAGGATGACATGTGGGACCGACTTGCCAGCTGCGTCGTCATCATTTCAAAGGGGGCAGGGGATCAAAAGAAAAAGGCAAATAGCTAGAAATTAGGGGAAAAAAATAAATCCAACAAAGGAAACTTTTATTGTTCATAGAGGATGACATGCGGGACCCATGAGCCAGCAGCTTCCTCAACGTTTCAAAGTCGGCATGAGATTGAAAGAAAAAGGCAAGTGACATAATATCAGGAGCCAAAAATAATCCAAGAAAAGAAACTTTATTGTACATAGAGGATGACATGTGGGTCCCATTTTGTAGCAGCGGTCTCAACGCTTCCAAGGCGGCACAGGACCGAAAGAAAAATGAAGTAGCCAGAAATCAGGGTGTGAAAAAAAATCCAAGAAAAGAAAGATTTCAATTGGGCTGTATCTGGACATACGGGCCTTCGAACTATCTGCTGGGCCTTTTGACTCGTATAATTTCAGCCCACTCCAAAACAGGAAAGGTCGGATTTTTCTCAAAAAAAAAAAACAGGAAAGTCCTATGCTTCGCAAAAACAAAAAACAAGGAGATTCAACATATAAGTTTGTTTATGTAGATATAAAGATTTAATTTATCCGTTTGCAATAGCTCAGAGCAAAATACAACGTTTATTTTCTGCAAAATAAAATATCACATGTTTCTTGTACGGGGAGGCTGACATCAGGGACCCATGAGCCAGCAGCGTCGTCAACGTTTCAAAGGCGGCAGTGGATCGAAAATAAAAAAAGCCAAAAATCAGTTGGTAAAAAAATACAAGAAAAGAAAACATTTATCGTTCTGAGAGGATGACATGCGGGACCCATGAGGCAGCAGCATCCTCAACGTTTCAAAGTCGGCATGAGATCAAAAGAAAAAGCCAAGTGACATAATATCAGGAGCCAAAAATAATCCAAGAAAAGAAACTTTATTGTACATGGAGGATGACATGCGGGTCCCATTTTGTAGCAGCAGTCTCAACGTTTCCAAGGCGGCACAGGACCAAAAGAAAAATGAGGCAGCAGCATTCTCAACAATTCCAAGGCGGCAGGGGATCAAAAGAAAAAAAGGAAATAGCCAGAAATTAATTAGGGGTCAAAAATAAATCCACCAAAGGAAACTTTTATTGTTCATAGAGGATGATATGTGGGACCGACCTGCCAACAGCGTCCTCATCGTTTCAAAGGGGGCAGGGGATCAAAAGAAAAAGGCAAATAGCTAGAAATTAGGGGTCAAAAATAACTCCAAGAAAGGAAACTTTTATTGTTCGTAGAGGATGACATGCGGGACCCATGAGCCAGCAGCTTACTCAACGTTTCAAAGGCGGCATGAGATCGAAAGAAAAAGGCAAGTGACCAAATATCAGGAGCCAAAAATAATCCAAGATTTATTGTACATAGAGGATGACATGTGGGTCCCATTTTGCAGCAGCGGTCTCAATGTTTGTAATGCGGCTTGAGATCAAAAGAAGAAGAAAGTAGCTAGTAATTAGGGGGTGAAAAAAAATCCAAGAAAAGAAAGTTGATGGACATAGAGGATGACATGCGGGTCCCTTGAGCCAACAACTTACTCAATGTTTCAAAGGGGGCAGGGGATCAAAAGAAAAAGGCAAGCCAAAAATCAGAGGGTGAAAAAAAATCCAACAAAGGAAACTTTTATAGCACATAGAGGATGACATGCGGGTCCCATGAGCCAAAGAGTTCCTCAACGTTTCAAACGTGGCATGAGATCGAAAGAAAAAGGCAAGTGACCAAATATGAGGTGCCAAAAAAAACTCCAAGAAAAGAAAGTTGATTGCTCATAGAGGATGACATGCAGGTCCCATTTAGCTGCAGCGGTCTCACTGTTTGAGAGGCGGCAGGGGATCGAAAGAAAAAGGCAAGTGACCAAATATCAGGAGCCAAAAATAATTCAAGAAAAGAAAGTTTTAGGGCTTTCTATTTTCGTGCCCTCAGGTCCTTAGTTGTACTCAGTTTTCCCCAGCTCCTTAGTTTTTCCTCAGTTTTCCCCAAGCCCTTGTTTGAAACCCGCAGAAGCAGCTCAGACGGCAGGATTCCCGTTTAGTTGACCGTTCTGTCACGTATGGGGCCGCGTCGTGTGGGGCCGCATCGTGTGGGCCCGCGTCACGTGGGGCTGGTAGAAAGGGACCGCGTGGGACAGGACGAGAAGTGTTTGGTTGCACGTGAGCAGGAGCTGGGTTCTGTCTCTCTCGGCCCCAAATTGGCATTATTAAGTGCACCTTTTTCCCCTCTTTCTCTCTGTCCTTTTCACCAAATTAGTATAAAATCTAGAGAAGCTTGCATTTCTGACTTTCTTCAATTATTTGTGCCTTTTGGCCCTCGTTGTTTGCCCAATATGGCAGCAAATCTAGTACTCCCTCTGGTCCATATGTATGTAGTTAAATCTAGAAGCAAATCTCCAGGATAATGTACGATAAATTCACAGTCAAAGTAAATCAAGAAAACTAAGTATGGCCAACAAAATATAGTAGACTAGGGATAGATAATCCCTAGATAATATGGATAGATAATAAGCTGCATACACAGCAGCCAACATAGTAACAGGTTCTTCACAGCACCATCATACTAACATAACAACAAGGGATCCCTAGCTAACAACAAAGGGATCCCAACAACAAACTAGGAGGCAGCAGCAGCACACGTCCAGGACTCCGCCTACCCCATCTGGCTCTGCCTCCACTTGTTGCTCTTGCTCCCCTTGGGAGCCTTGGGCTTGAGCGGAGGCATGCGCCCGGCGGAGATCTCTACCCGCTGCAAGCTGCGGAGGTGCATGCCGAGCGCCCTGTGCTTGGCGCGGAAGGAGTGGACGTTCACCGTCGTGCCGACGTTGGGGAAGGTGGTGCTGATGTTCTCAGCATGCGTGACGAGGCAGTTGAAGTCCGTGGTGCCGAGTCTCCTGGTGCAGAAGGGGCACCTGTAGACCTCCTTGGCGAAGTAGGAGATGTACTGGCCGACCTGCAGCCCTCCGCAAAGACTGGCGAGTCTTGACGTCCTCCTCCTCCTCGTCGCTGCCGACGTCGCTACCAGACATCTGATCCATATCAAACAGAAACTAGTGAATGAGTTGCAACGATGACTAACGTACATGATAACAAAGTTAAGAAAAATAGAGTCAGCCTCAGTTAGAGTGGACATGATTATATATCTACAGGGAAGGTGTAAGCGAACTAAAGCTCATGCACAACAGATTTGTACACAGCAATGGTTCGCTGAACCCTCCCTGTAAAAATTTGTGCCCAACCATTCATCATAGGCAAAGAAACAGATTCTAGATCTGAACTAGATCTGAACTTGAACACATTTGAGATTATTTGCAAAATTAAACGGTTGATATCTTTTGATTAGTGCATAAAATAACTGATTGAGATCCCATGATTACTTGCATAAATTAACTGATTGAGATCCAATATTACTTGCATAAATTAACCGAACAGCCGAACCCCAAATCTTAAACGAAATCAAGAAGTGATCAAAACAAAATGGAATAAAATCGGCGCAAATATTAGCCCAATACTCATCCATCTACAGATCCATCTACACCAGCAAAAATAGGGTTCAAAAAGGAATGGGGAACAAAAAAGGAAGCAAACCGTAGTTACCTCGTTCCATGGGTCCTCCAGGGAGGTGTCGTAGGGGTTCGGGGGCGGGACGTACGGCACGGGGTCGTAGGGGTCCCATCCCGCCGGGATCTGACTGCCACCGGCGGCAGCAGCCTCCGATGCACCGGCGATAGCGGCGGCGGCGGCGACGTCCGTAGAGGGGACGGCGCCGAAGATGGAGGCGTCGTGCTTCGAGCCTACCTCGACGATGGGATTGGCATTCTCCTTGTCCATCTCTCCGGCGGAGGAAGAGGAAGAGGGAGAGGGAGAGGGTTTTTTGCTTTGGAGAAGATGATGGGACGTGAGAGAGTTGGCGATGCGTGAGCGAGTGAGAGTGACAGAGAGAGTGCGAGGAGGCGTCTATAAAGGCGAGGGTGGTTAATGCGACCCGCGTCCTACGCGTGCACAGGTGCACGTCTGCACGTCTTGGACTTCTGCAACGCGACACGCGTCCACGATTGCACGTCTAGACTTCTCCACCGCGACCCGCGTCTACGCGTCAACAATTGCACGTGTCCTCGAGTCTAACCCTGGAAATTTAGATATACTCAGGTATACCCTCGAGTCTTATACTAGCATTTTTTGTGTGCTCAATTTTCCCCTCGAGTGCTAATACTGGCTAGTGCAATATACTCAGTTTTACCCTCAAGTGGCTGGTCAACAGAGAGTCAACAAATGGGATTAACTAGTTAAATGAGTCATTTAATGTGCAAAAAAATCCGAAAAAGAGTGGCACTTACTCATGGAGTCTTTACCACAAATTGCCACTTCTCAAATCATAGATAAATCGTAGATAAATCAAGTTTTACCACAAATTGCCACTTCTCAAATCACCTAGTAGCTATGAAGGTGCATGGTTTTCCACAATAAGCCCTTCCCAAAACAGCTTCCCCCAAATCATACTTTGTCTAAATGAGGCCACAATTCTCACACTGATGTATATTGGTATTGCAAATAGTTTGAGGTAGGCCAAGATGGGTTTCATTGTACAAAACACGCATTTTCCATTTTTTAAATCTCATATTTGAATCCCTTAGTCTATTTACTACTCAGGTGCCCTTGGTTTCTTGATAGTACTCAGTTTTGCCCTCTCTCTTCACAAATTCTCGCAGACGTGTAACATCGCCCTGATTGGTCTATCCCATGTCACGCAGATCGTGCCCGCCGACCGTTGATCGTATGATATAGGGAACGGGCAGGATAACCCCTCTCTCTCTCTGTTGGCGGTTAATTAGCTTCCACCCTCTAAGTATGCTGAAGGGCGGTTTTCTGTATTATTTTTCACGCGCTAAAAATTATAAACTCTTTTAGGCGTTATTTTTCACGCAAAAAATGATAAACCATCACCGATTTGTTGTTGCCATTACTTTTCACGCAAAAAAATGATAAACCATCACCGATTTGTTGTAGCCATTACTTTTCACGCAAAAAATCATAAACCATCAACAATTTGTTGTAGCCATTACTTTTCACGCAAAAAAAAATGATAAACCATCACCGATTTGTTGTTGCCATTACTTTTCACGCAAAAAAATGATAAACCATCACCGATTTGTTGTTGCCATTACTTTTCACGCAAAAAATGATAAACCATCACCGATTTGTTGTTGCCATTACTTTTCACGCAAAAAAATGATAAACCATCACCGATTTGTTGTTGCCATTACTTTTCACGCAAAAAATGATAAACCGTCAACAATTTGTTGTAGCCATTACTTTTCACGCAAAAAATCATAAACCATCTATCTTTGTATAGAATGATAAACCTATCACGTACGATTTTTGAGGTCATTTAGAGAAGGCAGAAAAAACCTAATTTGTTACAAAAGTTTGGCATACATGATGGCATACCTATAACAACAAGGAATATCTAAAAGGGAAAGTTTCAGAAAATTTGAAATTTAGGGTGAAAATGATGCCATACATGATGCTGTTTTTCGAGGTTTTGACCTGAAAATCAATTGGGTATTATAAAGGGAAATAAAAAGTTCGAAAAATGTAAAAACGAAACAATCTATCTATCTATGTATAGAAGATCAGCTGTATGAAATTTGAGGTTATTTAGAGAAGGTAGAAATAATCACCTTGTTAGAAAAGCTGGTTTCAGCGAGACGAAACGGCATGCGCTTAAGCAAAGTGATTTTTTTCGAACATCTCCAAATTACCCCAAATTTTCCATACATGATGCCATACGTGTAACAACAAGGAACCCTATCTAAAAAGTGTCAAAAAAGTTTGCCCAACCGTATAGCTCTATCAAAAAGAACCTCACCATGGCGCTAGTATAATTTTGGGATAGTTACAAACTTTCGTTACCTAACCTTCAACATGAAACTTGTTTCAAATTCATTTTGGCCTACAAGAAACAAATCCCAACTTGATTCGAGCACCACAGCCTCCAAACGATGCCGATGCCGATATCGGCATGGTCAGAATGGCTATGCTCGCCGCCACTGCTAGGTCAACGTCGGGATGCACCCTCAATCCCGTCCCCTCATTCGATCACTGACACACCAGAGATACCGCCGAGGCCAATGCCGAACGTACATGCTGATGCCAATGCCGAACATGCATGCACGCCGCTGTGGGCACGGCCACGCCGACCCGCTATGCTGGACGCCACAGACCGCCGCGAGGTCTTTCCCTTCGCCACCACACTCTCCTAGCACCCACCTATACACGCCAGAAAGGAGAGACACTAGTTTTCTCTACATTGCTCGCGTTCGTGTCCGACACGGTCAGTCAAAGTTTTGAGGTGGTCGTCGATGTCGTCGACCATTTCTTCTCTTCTTTGCATGGTTAAACGCGTCTAGTTCATATCTATCTAATGCGTCTGGTCTCGCCTCATGCAGTTCTTTGTGGACGTCGATCTCATCTCGGCACCCCGCATGCCACCTCCTCCGTGCCATCGCTGTAGAGCTCCGTTTAAAAATCTAATCCTACCTGTGTATTGCCCCTTGTATCAGCGTCATGGCCGCACTTGTCATTTGATATACCGAAGCCCCACTCGTTCGCGTTTTGGTCAGGGATACAGCGATGCTTACGGTCAAACAAAGATGGATGGTCTGACGTGTCTTTGTAGGCTCTACGTGGCCACACTAGTCAGAAGATAACAGTCAACCGTCGGGCAACCGGCCGTTACATCACGTGTGATGGTTTCAGACAAACGCTTGGGTAAAACTGAGGAAAAACTAAGGAGCTGGGGAAAACTGAGCACAACTAAGGACCCGAGGGCACGAAAATAGAAATCCCAAAGTTTTATAGTCCATAGAGGATGACATGCGGGTCCCATTTAGCAGCAGCGGTATCACCGTTTGAGAGGCGGCAGGGGATCGAAAGAAAAAGGCAAGTGACCAAATATGAGGTGCCAAAAAAAATCCAAGAAAAGAAAGTTTTATAGTCCATAGAGGATGACATGCGGGTCCCATTTAGCAGCAGCGGTATCACCGTTTGAGAGGCGGCAGGGGATCGAAGGAAAAAGGCAAGTGACCAAATATGAGGTGCCAAAAAAAATCCAAGAAAAGAAAGTTTTATAGTACATAGAGGATGACATGCGGGTCCCATTTAGCAGCAGCGGTATCACCGTTTGAGAGGCGGCAGGGGATCGAAAGAAAAAGGCAAGTGACCAAATATGAGGTGCCAAAAAAAACTCCAAGAAAAGAAAGTTGATTGCTCATAGAGGATGACATGCGGGTCCCATTTAGCTGCAGCGGTCTCACTGTTTGAGAGGCGGCAGGGGATCGAAAGAAAAAGGCAAGTGACCAAATATGAGGTGCCAAAAAAATCCAAGAAAAGAAAGTTTTATAGTACATAGAGGATGACATGCGGGTCCCATTTAGCAGCAGCGGTATCACCGTTTGAGAGGCGGCAGGGGATCGAAAAAAAAGGCAAGTGACCAAATATGAGGTGCCAAAAAAAACTCCAAGAAAAGAAAGTTGATTGCTCATAGAGGATGACATGCGGGTCCCATTTAGCTGCAGCGGTCTCAACGTTTCCAAGGCGGCAAGGGATCAAAAGAAAAAGGAAGTAGCCAGAAATCAGGGGGTCAAAAAAAATCCAAGAAAAGAAAGAAATTTGGTTCATAGAGGATGACAAGCGGGACCCATGATCCTGCATCGTAAACGGCTCGATCGGAGAGCGTTGAACGAGATGGCGCGATCGAGAAAAAAAACAATGCTAGAGAGGCTGCCATCTAGGCCCTACATCCCTGGGCGGTGCGGATTTGCGTTGACTCGGCCGGCGAACCCGAGAATTCGCGATGCACCACGTCCTGGGCCACCATACGCGACGTTTTGGCCGCTTTCGTCGGGCTAGGTGGCCTCAAAAACGAGAAAAAAAAAGTTTTGACATGCACCACGGAGGGACCAAAAATCATCGGCCATGGTGCACCAGCAACCACGGCGCGACTTCAACTTCGTCGGCCATGGCAACTTTTCTTGTAGTGTCACCCCCCCTCTAGGCGACATCCTTGTACATTCACCTCCATAATGCAAGAGGACAAGACTCTTATGTTAACAATGGACCTAGGTTTGTTGGTTCACTTGATCTCATTGTCTCAACAATGGTGTTGATAATGTTATAGATAATAAAGTACACACAATTTTCATGCTAAGATATATATGGGCACATGTCCTAAAACATGAATTTAAGAAGGGAAATACCAAAATAGTGTTGTCATGCATTCCAATTTTCTTGTCACTAGGCCCCAAGTAGATGTTCTCCATTATCCCTATATGTGTGTATACCAAAGGGTGTTGGTGCTATTGTTGCCACTTAGCTGTATTGTTTCCGTCATTCGTCTACAACCTCCAATACCACACACATCTACATACATCATACTTATTTATATAAAGATACACATATAACAATAATTGCGCATCCCACCCCTCTCATTTACCTACACATGGCGTTATCAAACACCTCATGACATGGGCAACCAAGGCATTACCACACTTTTGACTTTCAAGAATCTTAACCGATGCAATAGACAATCATAATGTGTTTCTAGAGTATAACAAGATACAAAATTTCCAACATAACGGTAATTGCATAACATATATCATCTCACGCCACAATAACCATCTCGGTAATTACATCAATAGAACCACAATTATATTGAGTAGCTCATATGAATTACTACAATGAAAATACATAGATAGATTGGATCAAGCTTGTACCATAAATTGAAGTTTAGGGGGTGGAATACTCCCTCTAATGGTGGAGATCAACTTGGAGGCATTGGTGAAGGAGGAGAAGCATCCGGAGGCGATTCACCAGTGGTTCGCCCTCCAATATTCCCACGACGGGCAAACAACATGGTCTCCGTATAGTGTTTTTTATCTCCGCTTCCGCACATCGCGAAATAAAATACCATGGGGTATATATAGATGGTTTTAGGTGAAAACACAAACATAGCCAAAATATTGGAGCGAAAAGAGCATCAGACGGCCGAGTTTGCCGCGCCATGGGCCTTTATTTTGCGGATTGTTGTCCTCTCTATGCTCAATTTCTTGTTGTGATCCGTCTTGAAATTTACGAAGTGTTCTTTTGACATTTCCCTTTTGAGTCTTGTAGTTCATGCAAAGTCAAAACACTGAAAAGAGGTATTTCTGCCTCCTAGAGTTAATACCAAATAAATGGTGACTTTGTGCAAAATATCTGAAATGAATGCAAAACATGTTGGAAACATCATATACCATGAATTATCAATGAATATCATATAGTGAACACCAAATTTCATGGATACATTTTACATGTATCAACTTCACATGCCCATGAATAGTGGTACCAGGTCATCCGCTGACTTACACATTTGTCTATGTTGGGTGTCCGGCTATCACCCCTCACATATATATGGGGCAGCTAGTATCGCCATGCAAGTCTAGGACTTCTTCATGATTACATGTTGTAATCCTAGTCATAACACATTTTGAGGAGTTGGTGCGTGTTTTAGTAACTAATGACAATCCCTATAAAGCGCATGGAGTCCCTGTGTGTGTTTTGGTAACTAATGACAATTCCTATAAACTAATGTTTTCATTGATTTTTATTTGAAAGTTTTTTACATAGGAAATTCTTGAATACCATGTGTTGGGTTCAAGGTTGGATTCCACGAAGATAATGATACGGAAGATCATTGATTTAAATGCACACATTGTATATGATCGAGAAGAATATTAAATGATGACCAATATGTGAAAGTGCATGGTGGTGCCCCATGTGTGGTTTTGGTAATTAATGACAACCCCTATGGACTAATGTTTGCATTGAGTTATATTTGTAGGATATGTCCATGGGCAATGCTTGAACCATATGTTGGCTTCAAAGTTGCAAGAAAAATAAAATGAAGAAGATCAAGTGACAAATATGTCATGAAGAAGAAGATGGATTGAGCTCTCAAATGGGTATTCAAGACATAAACATAAGGAAAAAAGAAGAAATGATGTGAAATTTTAAGATGAGCCATCTTGAAGAGATCATAACTTGAATTTTTTTCATCCATATGGTGATCACGAAAATGTGAAGATGCGCCGAAGAAGTGTCTCTCCCATAGTGGAGTATGAGGGAGCAATCTGCAAGACTTCATATAGCAAACACAATCAAGAAAGACATTTCACCTTGATGCGGTCAAGATCGTCATGATCTATCTCAAGTGGAATGTTCAAGGTTAAATTTTTATCTTTTAGGTTTATTTCTTACCGCTCTCATGGTGTAGTTGGGAAACCGGTTTATAGAGTAGTTGGTTGTTCTGTCAAGAGGGCTCTCGAGTGAGTAACTCGATCATATCGTTCAAATAAAGATCAGACCTTTGCATACTTTGCATCATATTTCTTGGTTGTTATTTGATTCTTATCCATATGATGTTTTATATGTTGTGGTTATTCCCATGACAAGCTCCAGTTCATCGAAAACAGATTTCGCTCAGAGAACTTGTTGTGTTTTTTATGTTGGAGATTTTCCCAGCCCTTATTTTAAAAATCCACCCACTTTTTATTAGTATCTCTTATCATCCTTCTTCCAACAAAATTGGTTTCACCTAAATCGGAGTTTCCTATCTCAAGTTGTTGCATTTTCAATATTGAAGTTTTTACCGGTTTGTTGAACAAGTTGTTGCGTTTTCAATATCGAAGATTTCAAGATATTTTAAACCTTACACTCCTTTGTTTTAATATGATGGTTCTCGGCATGGTCTTGTATATATCTTTTCTAGCTTCAAAACAAGCCCAAGATCATCAAAATCGGAGTATGGATGCTCAAGTTATGGTGTCTTTGGTTGGTGTTTTCTGTTTGGCCAGACATATCCGGGATAATTCCAGGGAAGGAAGTAATTTAGCTCAGTCCTAGTCCGGGTAGACCGGATGAGTCCAGCCGGCCAGAGTGGTCCGGCTAGACCAACAATTTTGGGTAGCGGGAAAACTGTTGTCCGTTTCCAACGAATAGAATCCATGAGAGGGCTAATTAAGGGGTCTTCTTTCCCAATATTCCCAAAGTTATAAAGCATGTTTTAACCTCCATTCTTGATCTTGTTGAGCTTCATTTTGCCCCAATCCTCCATGATTCTTGCACCTATTTGAGGAAAAAGAGAGAGGGGATCTACATCTACATCTTCACCAATCAAATCCCTCTCTTTGTGAGGGGAACCCACTAGATCTAGACCTACGAGACATTTGGTGTTCTCCTCTTGTGTTCCTCCTCTCTTATTCCCCAAATAAATTTTGTAGCTTTGGTGGAATTTTAGAGTGAAGTTCTTGTCATTGCATTTGGTGCATCGGTTTGAGGTCTCCGCGGTGATACGTGGAGGTGAAAGTTCGTGAGTAATCTCTTCGTGAGCTTGTTCCCGGAGCTTGTTTTTCTTGGGTCTTTGACCCTAGACGTCTTTGTGACTTTGTGGTGTTCTTTGGGATTCCAATTAAGTTATGGAGATTCCTAAAGCGTGAGAGCTTCATGGCGATTTTCGGAGAGCCTCCAATTAAGTTGTGGAGATTGCTCCAAGCTTGTATGGGTTTGTGACCACCCTCGAGGGTCCCTTAGTGGATCGAGGACTTCCCTATTGATGGGAAGGCTCGAGGAGAATATAATGAGTTCTTCGTGGCATTTAGGGAGCATTGTGGCTCCACATCGTTCCAACAGAGAGTAACACTCGCAAGAGTGTGAACTTCAGGATACATCATCGTCTCTGTGTGTCTCGGTTATTTCTATACCTGAGTGATGGCAACAACTCCGTGTGTAGCAACTCGTTGAGACTCCAAGTGCAGAGTGTTGTTGTCGAGGGAACTCCTCGGCAATGCCCTCCGTTTGGGGCTTAGGGTAGATGGAATCCTGTAGGCTGATGATACGTCTCAAACGTATCTATAATTTCTTATGTTCCATGCTAGTTTTATGACAATACCTACATGTTTTGTTCACACTTTATATCGTTTTGATACATTTTCCGGAACTAACCTATTGACAAGATGCCGAAGGGCCAGTTGCTGTTTTCTGCTGTTTTTGGTTTCAGAAATCCTAGTAAGGAAATATTCTCGGAATTGGACGAAATCAACGCCCAGCATCTTATAATTGCACGAAGCTTCCAGAATACTGGAGGGGGGCCAGAGGAGAGCCACAGGGACACCAGACAGTAGGCCGGCGCAAATACTTCATGTGCTACCTTTAAACAATTCAAAAGCTATTATCTCTTATTTGTGTCAATGTTTTATAGCTCATGAGGAAGTATGTGGTGTTTATCTTTCGATCTTGTCATTTACTTCGGACAGACTTTCACCAATGGACTAGTGGCATATCCGCTTATCCAATAATTTTGCAAAAAGAGTTGGCAATGGGGTTCCCAGCCCCAATTAATTAACTTGCATTAATAATTCTCTTCACATGTTTTGCTCTGATTCATCAGTAAGCAACTTAATTTTGCAAATAGACACTTCTCCATGGTATGTGAAATGTTGGAAGGCACCCGAGGATTCGGTTAGCCATGGCTTGAGAAAGCAAAGGTTGAGAGGAGTGTCATCTAAAAAATAAAATAAAATAAAAACTAAACTAAAGTACATGTGTAAACAAAAGAGAAGAGGGATGATCTACCTTGCTGGTAGAGATAACGTCCCTCATGGGAGCCGCTCTTGAAAGTCTGGTTGATAAGGTAGTTAGAGTACCCGCTACCATTCGTTGACAACAATAAACACCTCTCAAAACTTTACTTTTATACTCTCTATATGATTTCAAAACTTAAAAAGCTCTAGCATATGATTTAATCCCTGCTTCCCTCTGCGAAGGGCCTTTCTTTTACTTTATGTTGAGTCAGTTTACCTACTTCTTTCTATCTTAGAAGCAAACACTTGTGTCAACTGTGCATTGATTCTTACATGTTTACCTATTGCACTTGTTATATTGCTTTATGTTGACAACTATCCATGAGATATACATGTTACAAGTTGAAAGCAATTGCTGAAACTTAATCATCCTTTGTGTTGCTTCAATGCCTTTACTTTGAATCTATTGCTTTATGAGTTAACTCTTATGCAAGACTTATTGATGCTTGTCTTGAAAGTACTATTCATGAAAAGTCTTTGCTATATGATTCAGTTGTTTAGTCATTATCTTTACTATCACTTCATTCACTTCATATGCTTTACAATAGTATTGATCAAGATTATGTTGGTAGCATGTCACTTAAGAAATTATCATTGTTATCGTTTACCTACTCGAGGGCGAGCAGGAACTAAGCTTGGGGATGCTTGATACGTCTCAAACGTATCTATAATTTCTTATGTTCCATGCTAGTTTTATGACAATACCTACATGTTTTGTTCACACTTTATATCGTTTTTATGCATTTTCCAGAACTAACCTATTGACGAGATGCCGAAGGGCCAGTTGCTGTTTTCTGCTGTTTTTGGTTTCAGAAATCCTAGTAAGGAAATATTCGCGGAATCGGACGAAATCAACGCCCAGCATCTTAGAATTCCACGAAGCTTCCAGAACACCCGAGAGGGACCAGAGGAGGGCCACAGGGCCACCAGACACTAGGGCGGCGCGGCCAAGGAGCCAGGTGCGCCACCCTGTTGTGTGGCCCCTCCGTAACCCTTCCGACTCCGCCTCTTCGCCTATAAGAAGCCCCCTGACCTAAATCTTCGATACGGAAAAGCCACGGTACGAGAAACCTTCCAGAGCCGCCGCCATCGCGAAGCCAAGATCTGGGGGACAGGAGTCTCTGTTCCGGCACGCCGCCGGGACGGGGAAGTGCCCCCGGAAGGCTTCTCCATCGACATCACCGCCATCTTCATCACCGCTGCTGTCTCCCATGAGGAGGGAGTAGTTCTCCCTCGAGGCTAAGGGCTGTACCGGTAGCTATGTGGTTAATCTCTCTCCTATGTACTTCAATACAATGATCTTATGAGCTGCCTTACATGATTGAGATTCATATGATGAGCTTTGTAATCTAGATGTCGTTATGCTATTCAAGTGGATTTTACTTATGTGATCTCCGGAGACTCCTTGTCCCACGTGTGTAAAGGTGACAGTGTGTGCACCGTGTGGGTCTCTTAGGCTATATTTCACAGAATACTTGTTCACTGAGTTATGATTTGAGTTGGATGTCTCTATGAAATTGTGGTGTGTTAGTACCTCCTATGAATGCTCAAAGTGACAGCGTGGGGTGTTTATTAGTACTTGGGAATACATCTTTAAGGTTTGCCTACATGATAAATTAGAGTTCATTATCTTGCCAGAGAGTAATTCGGAATAGCATAGTGAAGTGCTTATTTATATTCCATTATGATTGCAATGTTGAGAGTGTCCACTAGTGAAAGTATGATCCCTAGGCCTTGTTTCCAAATACTGCAATCATCGCTTGTTTACTTTTTTACTGCATCTTTACTTCCTGCAATATTACTACCATCAACTGCACGCCAGCAAGCACTTTTCTGGCGCCGTTACTACTGCTCATATTCATTCATATCACTTGTATTTCACTATCTCTTCGCCGAACTAGTGCACCTATACATCTGACAAGTGTATTAGGTGAGTTGGGGACACAAGAGACTTCTTGTATCGTGATTGCAGGGTTGCTTGAGAGGAATATCTTTGACCTCTTCCTCCCTGAGTTCGATAAACCTTGGGTGATCCACTTAAGGCAAACTTGCTGCTGTTCTACAAACCTCTGCTCTTGGAGGCCCAACACTGTCTACAAGAATAGAAGCACACATAGACATCAAGCACTTTTCTGGCGCCGTTGCCGGGGAGGAAAGGTAAAAGGCATTCATACTTTGGTCCCAGGTAACTAAGTACTTTTCTGTTGCCGTTGTGTGTGTGCTCGAAGCTATTTCCTTTAGATCCTGCAATTGCATCTTTTTGTTTCTTGTTAAACACTAGTAAGGCATAATGGAAAACATCTGTGAGCCTTTTAAACTATATCCTGAGTCAAGACATGAATGGTTTAATGCGAAAATTAAAAAACCTATGGAACCTTATTTGCATGCTAGTAGCAATGATATTAGTATGGACGCTTTGAACACCATTGTTGCTAATGATATAGAAAATTCTAAGCTTGGGGAGGTCGGTTTTGATGAAAATGATCTCTTTAGCCCTCCGGGTATTGAGGAGAAAGTTTATGTTGATTATGATATGCCTCCCAAATATGATGATTATAATGATAGTGGTCTTTTGGTGCCGCCTACTATGGAGGATAAGTTTAATTATGATTACAATATGCCTCCTATATTTGATGATGAGAATAATAATGATAGCTACTTTGTTGAATTTGCTCTCACTACAACTAATAAAATTGATTATGCTTATGTGGAGAGTAATGATACTTTTATGCATGTGCATAAGAATGCTTTATGTGATTCTTATATTGTTGAGTTTGTTCATGATGCCTCTGAAAGTTATTATGAGAGAGGAAAATATGGTTGTAGAAATTTTCATGTTACTAAAACACCTCCCTATATGCTGAAATTTTTGAAGTTACACTGGTTTTATCTTCCTATGCTTGTTACTTTGCTCTTCATGAACTTGTTTATTTACAAGATTCCTATGCATAGGAAGCATGTTAGACTTAAATTTGTTTTGAATTTGCTTTTTGATGCTCTCTTTTGCTTCAACTCTTATTTCTTGCGAGTGCATCATTAAAATTACTGAGCCCATCTTAATGGCTATAAAGAAAGAACTTCTTGGAAGATAACCTATGTGTTTATTTTGATACTGTTTTGTTGTGTCTTGGAAGTTGTTACTACTGTAGCAACCTCTCCTTATCTTATTTTATTGCATTGTTGTGCCAAGTAAAGTCTTTGATAGCAAGGTTCATACTAGATTTGGATTACTGCGCAGAAACATATTTCTGTCTGTCACGAATTTGGGCAAGGTTCTCTGTAGGTAACTCAGAAAAATCTGCCAATTTACGTGCGTGATCCTCAGATATGTACGCAACTTTCATTCAATTTGAGCATTTTCATCTGAGCAAGTCCAGTGCCTCTAAAAAATTCGTCTTTACGGACTGTTCTGTTTTGACAGATTCTGCCTTTTATTTCGTATTGCCTCTTTTGCTGTGTTGGATGTATTTCTTTGTTCCATTGACTTTCAGTAGCTTTGTGCAATGTCCAGAAGTGTTAAGAATGATTGTGTCACCTCTGAACATGTGAAATTTTTGATTATGCACTAACCCTCTAATGAGTTTGTTTCGAGTTTGGTGTGGAGAAAGTTTTCAAGGGTCAAGAGAGTGTCCACTAGTGAAAGTATGATCCCTAGGCCTTGTTTCCAAATACTGCAATCATCGTTTGTTTACTGTTTTACTGCATCTTTACTTCCTGCAATATTACTACCATCAACTACACGCCAGCAAGCACTTTTCTGGCGCCGTTACTACTGCTCATATTCATTCATATCACTTGTATTTCACTATCTCTTCGCCGAACTAGTGCACCTATACACCTGACAAGTGTATTAGGTGTGTTGGGGACACAAGAGACTTCTTGTATCGTGATTGCAGGGTTGCTTGAGAGGAATATCTTTGACCTCTTCCTCCCTGAGTTCGATAAACCTTGGGTGATCCACTTAAGGGAAACTTGCTGCTGTTCTACAAACCTCTGCTCTTGGAGGCCCAACACTGTCTACAAGAATAGAAGCACACGTAGACATCAGCTGACACGAGACATCGGTTATCAAACAAGCGGGGAAAGCGATTTACCCAGGTTCGGGGCCCTTAATGAGGTAAAACCCTTACGTCCTGCCTGTCTGATCTTGATTATGGGAATATCGGGTTACAATGGGGTGCTGAAGGTTTCGGCTGTGATCTCGTCGAGAGGCTAAGTACTACGGGGATCTAGCTCTGGACTTACGGTGGTTAAAATTGCTAAGATTGCGTGTGTGTCCCTCGGCAGCCCCTCTCCTGGCCCTTAAATAGGGAGCCATGTCTCGAGAGATCTGTCCGGGTACGACTAGGTTACAAAGGATCCTAGTTCTAGACTTTCCTTGTATTCTTCGTTTTCTTTGTCTTGTTCTTCAAGAAACCTTTTTTGGCACCGATGTAGTGGCCCACCTTGCCATCGGGTGTCTTCATGGGCCTCCAGTTGGGCCGTACAGGATAGGGCAATAACAGTTACCCGAAGGGTAATGCCCACGTTAGTAGCCCCCGAGTGTCTAGCCGAAGATATTTCGGGTAGAGACTAAAGCATGCCTCCACCGAATGTTCTTCTCTCTTGATAATTCTTGTCGTCCTTGTAACAGCATCGTCTCCTTCTATCGGGTGCGCGTCCAGCGCTCCCGATGGGAGTAGCCCCCGAGTCTAGGTACGGATGCTTGCAATCCGTGCGTAGACTCAAGTTGTGCCACTCGAATGTCTTCTCCTGCCGAAGCTTTCTGCAGGTCTTCATAGGTCATCCGATACATTTGCATCGGGGCTCCAATTTTTTAAGTAAGGTTTAATGCGTAAAGGATATTGAGTAACGTGCCCAGCTTTGCTGGTTAACTGCCGATGGCAAAACAACGCTACTCTACACAAAATCAAGTCCCTGGGCATGATCCTGGAGTGCAAAAAAGTTTGTCGGGTGCGCAATCGGCGCTCCCGATGGGAGTAGCCCCCGAGTCTGGGCACGGGTGCTTGCAACCGGGTGCAGACTCGAGCCGAACGTTCCAACCTTTTCTTCAGATATTCTTTTCACGCCCTTCTTTGCAAGAAAGTCTTTGAGTCCAAATTTATCGGGTGCGCGTCCAGCGCTCCCGATGGGAGTAGCCCCCGAGTCTAGGTACGGATGCTTGCAATCCGTGCGTAGACTTAAATTGGCCATCCGATAGTTTTGACTTTTCTTTGGATACTCAAGCGGACTTCACGACGTCACTGATGACGTAATTACTGTTGTAGTTCTGACTGCCAGGACGTGACCTGATGGACCCATCCTATTTCTGCGCGGTTCTGTTTAAGAAATGACCACTACCTGCGTGCAGTTACCAAGGTGACTCCTCGATTTCTGTGATCGATGATGAGAAGAAATCCCCTTAATAAATTGGAAACAACGACATGTGCCCGCTCAATCCTCAGGCTTCCTTTTACTTTATAATCTCTCGGGTAAACTCTCCCCTTTCTACACTTCATCCTCGCGTCCTTTCCTCCTCATTCATCCTTTTCGTTCACAACTACTGCGCCGCCGCTGCCGCTTCCAGATCTTCCTCAGATCTCACAATGGTGAAGAAGAAGAACCCCACTCTCGCCTCCAGTGCCGTGAGCAGTGGCGCCGCCGCCAAGAATCCTCCAAACCCGTCGAGGAGAAGCGCGCCAGATGCTCCTCCTCCAGCTCCGGCGCCGCCAGCGCCATCAAGCTCCACGGCCGGGCCCAACCCCGGCGATTGGCCGGGTTCCACTACTACAAAACACGACGAGAAGAAGGCCTGGAGCCTCGGAATAATTTCTTCCGACGAGGGGAACATTATTCTTCCAGGTGCGACTTCACGGCCCAATCCCTCCATCGGTTTTACTGTGATGTTCTTATCCTTCTTGTATCGAGGTCTTTCGCTCCCCGCTCACAAATTTCTTCGCCACCTCCTTCGAGTGTATGAGATTCAATTATGGCAGTTGACTCCCAATTCAATCCTTCATCTTGCCATCTTTATCACCCTCTGTGAAGCATTTTTGGGTATTAAGCCCCACTTT
Source organism: Lolium perenne (assembly GCF_019359855.2). Lineage (NCBI taxonomy): Eukaryota > Viridiplantae > Streptophyta > Magnoliopsida > Poales > Poaceae > Lolium > Lolium perenne. Next base: position 248,356,225 of record NC_067247.2, on the reverse strand, counting down.
GGTTTGTGGAAGAAGATTTTCTTCGTGAAAAGATACAACTGCAGCGGTGGGTCTTTCGTCATTGGCGGAGTTGGGTTTGTTGCTCGCAAAGAAGTTAACTACTTCAACTTTCCAATGAAAGAGTCTGTGCAAGGATGGAGGCTGAAGTGGTTTTATATCAAAGACTCGTCAGCAGTCGACTCCCAGCTCCCCCAATCCTCCGATGTTCTAGAAGCCAAACCCAAGAAGTCTTGGAAAAATATCCTTTCACCCGATGAGAAACCAACAGTCGATAAGTTGTTTGATAGATTCCTTCGGATCAAGGAATCCGATGGTCAAACCATGATAGGTACTGAGGTAGCCACTGTGTTCTTAAAACGTCGAGTTCAGCCGATTATGTCTAGGGCCCATCCGATGTGGTTATATTCGGGTCCCAAGGACGAGACTAGAGTAAATATCACTGAGTTATCCGAAAAGGAACTGCTTGATGAAGTCCGGCGCCTCACTCTCTTTAGCCAGGAAGATTCAATCCCACTGATATCTTCCCAACCACCATTCGATGCTGATCATCTACCAACCGAGGTAAAATTTTCCCTCCGTGCTCTTATTGTCCTGTTTCTCTTGATCATTGTAACTGCCATTATTCTCACTTGTTTAGTTCGACAGATCCCTATAGCTCCCGAATGTTTGCAACACCTTTCGAACGATACTTCCGAGAAAAGGGATTCCTCGGTCCCTGTAGGATCTCATACTGAAGGAAATGCAACTCCAAAAGACGAACATGATGATCCAATGAATCCTGAAGCTGTCTTCATCAATCCTCAATCCTCTGCCGATGATATAAGTGATACAGCGGGGTCAATGCATGATGACGACGCTGATCGTGCTGCCTTTGTTGATGCAGCTGTGGAGGAGGCCAAGGTGCTGCCCTCAAAGAGACCATCCGGCGGCTTTGCCGACGAAGATGATCTTTACGATCTGTAAGTCCTTGCTTCTTTTTCTAGGGTTGGGTTCTGTCTTTGCCATTCGTATCCGATTCTGACTTTGCTAGTTTCTCACTCTTGTAGTGATGAGGGTTTCATCAAGCCTCCTTCCAAAAAGGCTAAATTTTGTACCAACCTGCTGAATCCCGCAGCCTCCGAGGCTTCGACCCCTGCTGCAGCCCCCATGACCCAGATATCGACAGCTTCTTCCCTTTCCAAAGGGAAGGAGATTCCTTTGACTGCCGCAGTTACAGCTTCTCCTCCAGGGAAACCTGTAAGCCTTTCCTGCTTTAATGATATATCTATTTGCAACATCTCCCGAGTGGACCTTGATCAAATTATTAGTTCGTTGACAATTAGTTCTCCATCTAATAATCATTTTTCCTTATCTTTTAAGGATTTGCGAGCTGTTATCTCTTCTCTGGAGGCCTTCGCCTCCCAATATACCTCTCTGGAAGTTGACAAGGCCCAGCTGCAAAAGGAGGTCAAGTCTTCCTTCTCGAAGTTGGAGGGTGCGATAAAAATAGCTGCCGAGGCTCGCCAGGAGGTTGATTCCTTAAAGGATGAACTCGAGGGGCTGAAAAAAAGGCTGAAGGATGAAGAAGCATCCAGGCTTGCTGCCAAAGCTCGGATGATCGAAAAGGATGATCTTCTTCGCCAGTATTCTTTGGCCTTGCTCAGTAATTCCATTTTCGCTCTCTTATTGATTTTTTGCTTTATTAATTCAATTCCCAGTTAATGAACTCCTCCTATTTCGTTCTTTGCAGAGGCTGCCGACATCCCTGCTGAAGCTCTGGACAAACTCCCAAACAATTCTCCGGCAAATACTTTATCGATGACCCTCGAGTCTCACCAGCTTGTTCAGGACCTCCTTCAGAAGGGTAAGGGAGCCATGGCGAGGATGCATTCGATGATCTTCCCCAAGATTGATCAGAACAAGACCTTGGGGCAGCTGATCGACGCTTTTTCCATCAACACGAGGGAGGTTATCGAGGTATTCAAATGTACTCCGCGTACCTACGGTGCCCTCCTAGCCTTTCACCTTTTGATGGGTCATGGCTTCAAAGCCAATATTGAAGAGATGTCCAAAGAGCTGCCGAAAGAGCAAGATGGGCGATTTGTTGACTTGGGTTCCTTTAAGACCTCGGCACTTAAGTGTGCTCGCCAGCTCCTTGAGCTGGTCTCGGCAAAGAAATCGTCCATTGGACCAAGCTTGTCAAACCAGACCCAGGCCCCTTGATTTCATTCTTGTAATTTTGCTCGGCTGAGACAATGTCCTGTCATAAGACTTCTATGATTGTAACAAATTCCGTGCTGGCAATGTTGCCAGTGTCCTCTTGCTATAACACTTTTATTCGCATGCTCCCGATGGGAGTAAATTCCAGTGTTGAATCCATATAATCCATCATGCCTTTTAACAATTTTTGCAGGTTTTTCCTGTGCCTTCATTTACCGATGATTCTTCGGGTGCTTGTTCTGAGAGTGATCGACTCCATCACATGAAGGATCGAATCGCTCAGATGGAAAAGGATATGCGCAGTACTTACGCCTTGGCTGCTGTGGTGACCCTGCATACCACTGCATGTTGTAGTATGCCAGTCGTTGATATAACATTCACGAAGTACCATTCCGCAAATGTTACATCCCTCAGAGTAGTACAACAGAACATAGCAGGTCCATAACTCATTCACATATTATTACAAGTAACATACACATATCGTCTCGGAGCTCCTCTTGGGTCCTAAGAGGATCACTCCTGGGTTCGGGGCGAACCCAACTTAACTTACAATACAAGAGTCTCATTAAACTAAACATTTATTTTATCGAGCAGCTAAATATAAGGAGTTCGTGCTGCTCGGCTACAACTACTACTCGGTTCTTCTAGGCTTGATTTCCACCAGAAGCCTCCCCGGTTCCGTAGACTATGAGATAGTCTACGCCTTCAACTCCTCCTGAGAGGTCAGGTTCATCGTAGCCGATGATCTCGGCTTCTTCGTTGTTGTCGCAGTCCTCTTCCGCATTTATCTGCACAATCTAAGCATGGGATTTAAGAGTGGTATGAGTACGAGCGTACTCAACAAGTTCATTATAGATAAGAGGTGTTTAATGCACTAGCTACGATATTAGACCAGAAAGTCTAATACCAATGCAAGTTTTGATAAACATTTCTTCAAGAGATTGCTTTTATTTCAAAGAGCTATGTCCGTCAGCCTTCACCGGTTTACTAGAACTTCATGGAGCTCCTTTCCGGCCGCGTTCGCAGTTCCTCAATCCCGGAACAGGGAGTGACAGGTCACAGTTCTTTACACTCTGCAGAGGTGTGTTGCTTTACCCATAAGAGATCTTAACCTTGGTGCCAACTGGCAGCTTTCCGTCCACACTTCCTTTGGTGTGAGGCCCGGTATAAGGTCTAGCCAATCATGTTCCTCCGCTACCTCGAACACCCACCCTTTGTTGCATGCGCCGACCCTGGGTCCACGTCGGTCCCATTATTCCTGTAGATTTCAAGGTGGACCCCGACCACGACAACAGTGCTGGGCTCTACCATACACTCCTACGCCGGTGGCTGCAACCCATCCTAGACCGCAATACCGTGGGGACTTAGGACTCCCCAGCCTCACCATCTTGCTCCTTCGGGCGACAAGTGTACTACGGACTATGCCGTGGGGACTTAGGACTCCCCAGCCTCACCAGCTTGCCCCCTTGGATTACAAGTGTACTACGGTAAAGCGCATTCGTTGATGAACGAGAGGTGGAAACACTTTTGACTACTCCGTCCCACTCCGGATCTTATGGTTAACACGGGTATTACGGCACAAGAATCACTGGCGACATTTGTTGTTTAATCCTAGATGGATATAAACCCGTGCAATGGAACCTCCACCATATCAACACAATCCATGGTTCCATTGCCCACCACATAGTCATATTCATAGTTATGAAAGTAGTGGTTTTGATTTTTGTGCAATAGTGATAACCATAGTACTTTGCAAGTAATTTGATAAAAATACTCAAATGGTATGAGCAAGTGATGAACTTGCCTGAACACTGCAAAGTTTTGCAGTTGGAAGGTGTGGACTGACCCTTGTCCTCTGTCTCTGAAAAATAGCATCATTGTCCGATAAGGGCAATGGTTAAAGAAGCAATTATGCATGATTCCAGTTTTAGGGTTTGTTCCCCCCTTCCGATGTAGTTATTATTTTATGTAAGAGGTTAATACTAAGAATAACTTGAGGATACTTGATTTAAAGTAAGATACAACCTTGAAATGTTGTCAAGGTGTTTTTAAAGTCCAAATACATTAATGGACTTATTTTCATTATAGAAAATTAGGTGTGTGATTTAAATGATTATTTAAATCATCAAAATAGGGCTTATTCTTAATTGTCTTCAAAAATTCTCTTTGATATTTTATTTAAATAGAGAATTTTATGCTGATCCTTTTTCATATTTTTAATTTATTTTTAAGATCTTTTATCAATTTTCTATTGAATTTCAAAGTTTCATGTATTTATTGATTGTGAAAAGACTGAAATACCCTTGGGCCTCACCTGTCAGGTGGCCCAACGGGTTAGGTCGAACCCGAGCCACCCTTTGGGCTCGGTCGGCCCATTCGTCCTCTCCTCTCTCCTCGCGCAGAAACCCTAACTTCTCTCCTCGCTCTCGCGATGCCGTGGTCGCCGCTGCCTTCGCCGAGATTCTCCGGCCGTCTCCGGCCATCTCCGGCGATGAGATGCGGCGGATCTGGACCGCCTCGTGACGGCGCACCAGATCTACGGCGTCGATCTGGTCCTCGCCGCCTCCACTTCTCGTCCCCAACACGTCTGCTCGCAAGGCCGTGGAGTTCCGCGGCGATTCGTCGCCGCCGACGCTCCTGGCGTCGTGGCGCCGCCGTGGCTTCGCCACCGTGTGCGCGAGCTGCCGTGGCACCGCCATGGCCTGGCTTGGCCTGGCGCCGCCGTGCTCCGGCGCATGCCGCCGTAGCTGCCATGGCTACACCGACCTGCTCTGTTCCAAGTAAGTGCTCCGCCTTTCTCTTTCTCCTGTGCCTTTCTTCCTCCTCCTCCAGTATCCCTGGCCATGGCTTCCCTCCTTGTGGAGGTGCTGGCCGTGCTCAGCTACTGTGCTGTTGCTTGCTGCTGCGGTGTTGCCTGTGCTACTGCCATGAATTCTGGTTGCTGCTGCTCTTCTACTTTGCTCTATGCACTACTGTTGCCTGCTATATTCCTACTGTGGCCTTTCTGTGATTGTTCATGAACATCCAGTGATGCTCATGGCCTGCTGGCTGGCTCCTGTGATCATTATTGCTACTAGGATATCCTGTGTGTGCATAATCTTGTCCCTGGCTTGATCATTATGCATGATCCTTGTAGTATGCAAGTGCCAGTGTCTCTGTTCTTGATGCTATCTTCACCAATTACTCAAGTGTATACATTTATGGTGTTCTGGCTTGTTGCTGTGTGAAATTCTTGTAGATTTACAAGTGCCAGTACCCCAGTGTGCTCTTCTGTGTGCTATAATTACATGATCATGCTCAATTGAGCATTGTTACTGACTTGGCAGCTCCATCCCTTGATGGAATGCTTCTGGATACAATCATAAAATGGTTTATGATTTAGTCTGTGATTCAATTGTTGCTTATCTGTGGCTGTTTAATTTATAGAATTAATGTGGGATATTGGTGGTTGATTCTAGCCTGCCTTGGCATGCTTTAGCAGGCCCTGATGATCAAATGATCATCCCTTGCTGGTTGTCTGTGCCTTTCTGGTACTTCACCTGGTGTCTGTGTGACACTTATACTTGTGCTGGTGTGTGTTAATGCTTACTCAAGCATCATCTGATGCTTGCAGTGGCCATTGGTTCACTGGCAAGATGTTGGTGCTTTAGTTACTTAGCTGTTTCATTTATCTGTAACACCTTGCTTTACTAGATAGATAAATGATGTGAACTGTTTATCAGTAATGATCATATGGACGAATTTGATGTAGCTAGAGGGATGCCAACCACTGGTTGGGTACCCTAGCTCATATTGAATCCTACTGGATAATGATGTGATGCTTTGGTGAATTTCCTATGTGGATAGGTAGCTGTTGTGACCCTAGCAGGCTCTGTCTGCTTAGAAATGGTTGCTCCTACCTCATGGATGCTTCTGTGCACTAATCTTGGTAGTCCTACATAGGCTGCCAGATCATTTGATGTTGAAATCATACTGGACATATATCTGTCCATTAATCTGATGGCTTTGCTAGCTGTGTGTTGCTAGATGAATCTGGGTAGCTAAATAGGGATTAGTTCCTTGCTGGATTTCCCTGGTTAAGTCCTTTTTTAATACTGTTGGCTTGATCAGTGTTCCCTTGGATCCAGACCTAAGAGTTTGACGCTGGTTTTGCTTGCATCATATGGCTGATAGCCAAATGATGATACAAACAGGGTATTCTACCCTTCTGTGCTCCTGTGATGCATGGTATGCTTATTTATGAGCAAAACTTGGTTTTGCTCAGGTTGATTTGGTGTATACCTCACTCCAGCTCCTAGATTGTTTGTTGGTGTAGAGGATTGCTTCAGGGTTGAGCTTGTGTTTGCCCTGCTCCTCCTTGCAATCTTGTGATTCTTGGTTTGGTTCAGTGGTGAGGTTGGACAGGTTGAACAGCACTGGCTGTTCTTCTTGTTCTAGCTGTTCTTGGTGTTCTTGGTGACTTACCTTGTTGCTGTCGATGGATGAATCAAATGGCTAGGGTTTGGCTCTGAAAAGTTTATATATGCCTCCCCCTTGCTCTCTCTGGTCGACAGCTTGACCTGGTCATTTTGGTGACTCTCCCTGGCTGTGTATGTGCTGGTGGGCATGCACACTGCCTTGTGAGCTGCCTGTGTGGTTCATGGTTGGAACTTGGTCCATTTGGTGGATCAGCTCAGCTGATCTTGATAATATCCTCTCAACTTCTCATTTTCTTGCTAACCTGCCAAGTGGCAATGCCACTTGGCATAACACTTGTCTTTGGTCTTTGTTTGTGTGATTACAGGGAACAATGTGATGTTCTGGATGAAGATCAAGATCCTCTTGGCAAGATCTTCATGATGATCATCTTGTGTAGTTTAGGATAGATCATTCACTTGTAATTTTCTTTTATTTTCTTTCTTCTATTTTGCCCATTTATGTAATGTGTTGTATTAATCATTTATTTCTCTTATGAATATTGTAATGACAATGTAAATTGTGTGATGATCAATAAAGCTCAAAGTTTTCCCTAATGAGCTTTACTTTATTATAATTGTTCATTTTGTTTATTATTGATTAATTACTTAATGAATTTCCTCACAATTGAATTTTTTAGGGTAATTATTTAATGTTTGAATTTGAAATTCAAATTCATCATTGGTTTGAATTCAACCATGTCACTTTACTTAAAATTCAATCATGCAAATTCTCCCCTCTCTTCTTTAAAACCCTAACTAATGAAGTGAGATGCAAGTTTGTCGCACTCTCGAAACCCTAACCCTGTAAGGTGTCGAGAGAGAAACTTGTCCCCCTTCGATGCAGTTTTTGTTTAAAAGCGCGAAATTTCCCCAGAATTTACTATGCAATGCACATCCCTTTCTAAAATCTACCCCTCGATCGTCTCTAAACCTGGGACATTACAGCTGCTATTATCAGGAAGAAGAACGAACTTGCAGTTGATGCAGAACGCTATGCTCTTGCTGAGTTGCATAGAGCCACAAAAAGTTTGAACTGTAAGCGCCCTTGTCCTCTTGCTCCTTGTTTTCCATGAAAGACATCTTCTTATCTTCCTTCGTTTCTTTTTCTAGTTATATCTCTGAACCCAGCTAAGGAGAACAAGTGGATTCACGAGCGCGTAAATGCATTGGCTCAACTATCATCTTTAAATGAGGTTTTCTGGAAAGATCATTCGGAGGCTTCCACTATCGCGAAGTTCCAAGATCGGGTCCAGCAGGTCCATCGTTTCTTCGACAAGTGCTATAAAGGACTGAGAGTAATCTGGAAGACGATGTTCTCTTTGAACGCGGTGCCTCCCACGCTGTTGACTTTAATGTCAGAATTTAGTAACGCCAAGAAGATCCGAAGCTTGGTTTGAGCACAACTTCTTGCAGGAGCTAAAGCTGCGCTCGCCCTTGTCCTTGTATGTCATCCTTCAGCAGACATGCTGGCAATTGCCAATGCGGTAGGTGAATTAGGGCCGCTTTACCCGAAGGTGGACCTTCCCGCCGCCATCGTTATTGAAAGACTTGAAGGAACCTCAATGGCAGCCGAAGAAAAAGAGGCTGCATCTGAATGTTCGGATGATTATGGTTAAACTATTTTATCGGCAGGTGTATATACATGTACCTCTTCCGTGTTAATGCCGTTGGCAAATTTTGAAGGAGTAAATCTTAATTACTCGTTTTTACATCTGTATTATGATGTATACGTATGTTTGTCGGTAGCAAATTATTTGAGTGATCATTTCGTGTTGCGGGTCTTGATAAACCCGTTGTATGTGCAACTTTGCTTTCAACCGATGTGTGACTTGATAGCAGCTCCCGAATAGATCGGTGGCACTAGATCTGCCGAGGACTCCGTCGCTCTTTGATACTTCTGTAGTTTAAAGTATCGAGCGTGGGTCGTTTTCGTATGTGTTTCATGATCCTTGCTATCTACGGCACTCTTTGAGGCATCTATAGCGAAGGAAAAGAACAAAGTCCCCATCGATTTTGCATCATAGCACTCGTAATTTCAGAGGCTTTGTTAGAGTGCAATCTCTGGGCGTATTTTCCATCGAACCGATGTTCGTTGTAATATACGAACAAAGTTCCTGATGATGTAGTTCGGGTGTCCCGAATTACTGCAATTCTTCAAAGAAACAAAACTTGAGTCTTCATTAATAAAGTAAGCGAAAAACTGGGGGGGGGGGGGGGGGCTAAGAAGAGCCCTGCTGAAAAGAGAAAAAACTAAATATAATGCTATCCATCCTTTTAAGCAAGAGGAGGATTCTTCTTATCTTCAAGCTTGTCCGCCGTGCCAGTGGATTTGGAAGCATCACTGGTTTCATCAGGAGTTCTTGCAGTGATTGCCGGAGTTTTGTTTTCCTCTATAATTGTCTTGCCGTCAGCTGCCGAGGTTTTAACTGTCGAAGCTTCCAAGGCAAGGTCGGCTAGCTTCTTCTTCATTTTCCTGACGCGTTCATCTTCCTTACTATCGAGTGCTAACGATTTTGAAGGGAAGTCGACAGTTTCCTGTCTTAGTCCGAACTTCGCAGCAATCCTCTGAAACTCGCGATCGCAATTATCCGAGCATGAGAAACTTCCATAGACTGTGATGTTCGTTCCATTGTTCCCAGGCATTTTCAGCTTGAGGTATGCGTAATGCGGCACATCCATGAACTTGGCATAAGCTAATCTTCCGAGTATAGTGTGGTACTGTGATTCCCAGTTTACTACTTCAAACTCGATCTTTTCCTTCCTGAAGTTGTCGGGTTTGCCAAAGACAACGTTCATGTAAACTTTGCCAAGAGAGTACGCCGGTAAGGTGGGGAGAAGCCCGTGGAAACAGGTATCTGTTTCTTCTAGCATCCTCATCGTAATTCCCATGCTTTTGATCGTGTCGAGGAATATCAGGTTTAATCCGCTTCCACCGTCCATGAAAACTTTGCTCATCTTAAACCCTCCGATTTGTGCCTCAACTACTAAGGCAGCGTGCCCTAGCTTTGGGATTGTCATCGGATGATCCGCTCTGCTGAACATAATGCTCTAAGATGACCAGTCGATATATTCAGGGATATTAGCCATAATGCTTTCTGCCAGGTTGATTTCTTGGGTGAGCTTCTTCATCTCTCTTCTCGAAACACCGGTTCTGTGAATCATACTCATTTGTCCACGTGGTGGAGGAAAGGACTCGTTAGAGTTCTGGGGCTGAACTTGCTAGACCTGGTGCTGAGGTGGAGGTGGAGGTGGGATTGGTTGTTGCTGCTGCTGGATGAGCTTCTGCATCTCGATGAACTGTCGACAGTCTCTGAGCAGGTGGCTTGACTTTTTCTTGTTATCTTTAAGATCGATGTATGCGTGCAAGTAGCAAGGAGCGTTTATCTGCTCAGCGAAGGGTAACTCGGGGGTCCTCTGAGGTCTTGGTTTGTAGTTTCCACGGTTCCCAGAGTTACTCCGATTGTCGTCCCGTCGATCGTCTCCCCTGTCATCATACCGATCATCTTGTCGAACAGAATACCCCGCGGCTACCAAGTTGTTGTCATCGTAACTGTGGTCTTTCCTTCTCTTACGACGATCCCTTCGACCACCCGAATCATGCATCGGTTGATCGTCGTCTTCGTCATCACTGCGTTGTCGAGGCCTTCGTAAGTTGTCTTCGCCATCAGCCCAGCTGTTGGCGATTTCCATTAACTTTGTTATAGTCTTCGGCTTCTTGCGCCCAAGCTCCTCTATGTAGGTTTCACGTCGAATGCCATCGCTAAAGGCATCAATCGCTCTTGTCGTTGCCTATTCGATGGTACCTCAGAAGAGGGATCCTCACGAGGGGGAGAAGAAGTAGGGGCCATAGGGCGGAGTGCACACGGGACGGTGGTACGCGAGTTACCCAGCTTCGGAACACCTGCACGATGACAGGGCCTACTGCTGCTTGTCTGGAATTATCTGGGCGCTTTCACGTTGTTACAATGAGTTGTGGTTGTGCCTCTAGGGCTCCCAGGATCCGGCTTATATAGGCGCACGGATCTAGGGTTTACATGGAGAGTCCTAGCCGGAATACAAGTTACCTAACTACGGTACAATATCTTGCCATGTACGTCAAGGATCCGCCTTCCTTCTAGGCCGTGCTGGATCCGGATACTTTATGGGCCTCCACGGATCCGGCCTCCTTCGTAGGTCGGTTAAGATCCGGCTCCTCGTTCCTGGGCTGGACTTCATCCTTCACGATCAACAAAGAATCGGGCCGCCCGATGGGCCACATGCCACCATCACCGTCGGTGGGCCACCCGGGCTTGCCGGATCCAGGCCATGTCGTTGATATACCCATAAAGTATACCCACAACAGTAGCCCCCGAAGTTCTCCGAGATTCATCATTCCTCCGACTTCATTCAGCTTGGATCCGAAGAGAATCTTGGAGAGCTTCAAAACCTTTACTTGTTTCCGGTATCATCTATTCGGAAATCTTCCTTTCTTCTGGATTGGTAATGAAACGGAAAGCCCACTTCTCCCGCGCACAACTTCCTTTTTTCCCGCGCTAAATTTTCGGAGATGCAAATCTTCTAGCCGGAAATTTCGGGAGCGCACAGTTAAGTTACCTCCACGTCATTTTACCATTATTTGACCTAAGACACGTGTCGATCATCCAACGGCGTGACTGTTCAGTTTCTACCGTCAGATCCGAAACACGAATCTCCGCGTGAGGACTATATATAACCCTCGCCCGCGGTAACTTCTCATTCTTTCACCCTCTCACCCACGCCGTCTTCTTCCTCGCGCCGCGCCGCCCGACAGATCTCAACTCCGGAGAACTTTGCCACAGTGAGCTCCACGCGCCGCCAGTCCAAGCCTCTCCTCGCGCCAAGATCCCTTCGATTGAACGGGAAATCCTTCCCGTCACCGATTCGTGGTCACGCGAGGTGATTTCCTGCAAGTCCGGCGACCTCGACTTCACCGGAGCTCCGTCGAGCCACCGCGCCGTTAACGGTACGTGCACCGGCCTCGTAGAAGATAAACTTAGTGTAGATCCGGATACTCAAATAATTCGCATGGGTGCACCCGGAAGCATGCCACTCGATTCATCACACTGTACTGGTAGTTCTTCGAGTAGCCCGGATCCCAATCCATTAGAACCAATATGTCCGGATCCCATAGCATACCTGCCACCATATGTTTCCGACATTAGGTTAGCTCAACCGTTTTCCGCATCTTCCAGCACCGCTCTAGGCCGGATCCCCTCCCTCAAAGAGCTTCAAGAAGAACTCGAGGGACAAGCTAGGATGGCAGCCAAAGTACAGGAGGCGGAAAACAAGAGGGCGTCCAAGGCCCGGATCCGTGAAGGAGAACGGGGTCAGTGGTGGCCCTGCGAAACTACCGATGTGGAGCTTAGAGAGCTCCAGAACGAGGGTATGATCTCCGCTCACTGGAGTTTCATACGCGATACCGACGTTCCCAAGCCCGGAGCCGGAGAAGCTGTCATGACAAAGGCTTGGGTGGAGCGCGGATTGTCGCTTCCCTGCTCGGAATTTTTCCTCTCCATCCTCAACACATATGGGCTCCAGCCTCACAACATCTGCCCAAACTCATACCTCCTCCTCTCCAACTTTGTGACTCTTTGCGAAGGGCACCTTGGGATCCGACCAGATGTCAGATTATGGCAGTTTTTCTTCCGGGTGAAGAAGGAAACGAAGGACAAAGCAATGGTAAACTGTGGGAGCATGACGTTCATGCTCCGACCTGGCCGCATGTATCCCCCTCACGATTCGCACGAATCCTTCCGGTACTGGAACGCCGGATGGTTCTATGAAAAGAACGCTTCGGTTCCGGACATCCACGACGGTTTGCCCAAGTTCATCAACGAACCTCCGGAAGAGCTCGCAAGTTGGAGCTTCGTTCCCTCGCTCGCCCAAACCCCTATCTTGGAGAAGGCGGCGCGGAGAATCTCCTGGCTAGTCCACGATGGGCTAACCGGAGCTCAGCTCACCCTCAGCTGGTTCACCCGGCGGATCCAGCCACTTTGGCACAATGCGCGGTTAATCTGCGCATACACCGGGGCGGACGACCTGCTCCGGGCCACCCGCCACAACCTTCCGGCTGATTCCCTCAAAAGGAGAATCAAAACGCTCGTGAAAATAGGCCGGGGCCAACCAGTCCCGGAACTGATCAAGGATATCTACACAAACAACCAGTGTCCTCCGGTAAGCTCTGTTCCTTTTGTTACTTCAAAACTTCATAAGTTTCTGGATGTTAACTTTAACTTTTATTCATATTCCCCCCAGCTCAATACTTTGGCGGAGGAAAACTTTCGCACCATTCTTCGTGTCCCTGTCAGCGGCGACGCGGCGGAGGAGGTTCCGAAAGACGAAGAGGAGGAAGAGGAACAGGCGCCCCGCAAGGCGGCCCCTCGACCTTCGAAGCGTCCCCGCGCCAAAGCTTCCGGCTCAGAAGCCGGAGCTAGCGGCGAGGCCTCCGCCAAGAAACCCAAGACCGTAAGGCCACCTCCGCTAGACTCGAGGAAAGCGGAACGTGAACGTCTGAAGATGCTTTCAACAGCTGGCAAACGCTCGCGCCCTATCATCCCCGGCGCCCCGTAAGTTTCCGAATATGGTACACCTCTATTTTGACGAAATTAGTTCTTATTTGATCCCTTTCACTTGTTCGCAGGAATCCGAGTACCGCCGCCACGCGGACCACCAGCCAAGAGCCCATTACCAAATACATGAAAAAGTCTCCGGCTGTTGGTCCTACTACTCCAGTTCCACCAAGTACTTCCCACGCTGCTCCTCAGCCGTCCCCTCCTCAGGCTGATCAATCTCCCCCTCCTGTCGCAAACACTCCACCGGAAATAATTCCGGTTAGCAGTGAGAAGGTGGGCGGAGAAGATCCTAAGGCCAAAGGCCCTGCCCAAGAAGACGCAGAAGAACAAGGCCAAGGAGAGGCTGAAGTCACTTCTTCTGAGAAAACCAGAGCCGGTGCTGGCGACATCGTCGTTTTTCCGAAGAACTTTGGAGATCCGGCTGACCTCACTTCCACCCCCAAGGCATATGCTACCAAGTTTTTCAACAAGTTAACCGAGGCGGAGAAATGGGAGCTTGAACAGGATTTGCTCAATGCCATGCTGAACAACGCCTGGGGGAAGCCTGACGCCGCGACATCGGAAATCCAGGACTTTAAGAAGGGCGTCGGCCAGTTCTTCGACAAGCTCATCTGCAAGCAAAAGGTACTCCCCAGTAGCCCCCAAGCATGTAGGCGGAAACTTAAATACTAGTTAGCCCTTACATGTTTAGACAAAAATTATTTCTGGGAAGATTTTTTTTTTAAAAGAAAAATTGGATCAGTAGCCCCCAAGCATTATGGCGGAAAAGTTCCGGCAATAATGCTTCAAAGGAAACCACTGCTACAGGCGGAATTTTTACTCCTGCTCTGTCTATATTTTACAGGAACAGCAGGCGCTACATTACGAGCTGCACAAGAACATTGCCCTCCAGCTCCGCGTTACCCTGAGTCAGGCGGAAAATATCCGGACTCTGAAAGATGCGAATGCAGAACTGAACAAACAACTGGCGGACGCCCAAGGTTGGTTTCCGTCTTTTTTGTCATTAGTTCACATTCCGACTTTGAACTTGCTTTTGACTTATGTTATTATAGGCGCATCCTCTTCCTTTGTCACAGCCTCCTCGGAACTTGAGAACCTGCGCTCCTCGTACCAAGAGTTGGAAACGAAACTGATGGAGGCGGAACAAAAGAGGGAGCAGGCCGAGAAGCAACTGGCGGAGAAAAACTCCGAGTTCATCAAGGAAAAGGGGGAATTCGTGCTGAAGAAAAATGCTGACAGCGAGACCATCAAGAGGCAGCAGAAGGAGCTCAATGGGCTCCGGAAATATATGGAGACCACAGAACGTCATTGGGATTCACTCAATGAACAAATCCTCGGTACTTATCCGAAAGCTTTTCTAGAGGTCTAAACAATTGCTGTGCTCAACTTGCATGCTGATATCTGATTGTCTCTTGCAGAGCCACTTGGATACCCGGAGAAGCGCCGGAATCGCTTTCCTCGGGACGATCTCCTTATACTTGCGGGTGACGACTGCAAAGATCTCATTTCCGCCTCCCGGAAGATATGTCACAACTTATCCCTCAAGAAGAGCCGCACCTGTGGGCTGCGCAAACTTGTTAAGAAGATGGACATTCTTCCGGAGCTGGTGACGGATCTACAAGCATCATCAGCCCGAGGCGCACCTGCAATGACCTTAACTATGTGCTTAGCACATAACCCGAAGCTTGATCTTGAGCAGGTAACCATGGGTGTTCCTCCGAATGCGGATGTTAACGCGCTCCTGGATGCAGTGAGCGGTTACGACACCCGCATCGCGCGCAGGATCCGGCATGATGAATTCTACGACAAGGTCGTTCTTCCTGCGGACGAGCCCCTGGAATCCGAACTTCAAAAGGGGTGCGACGCGGAGGCGCGACCTGCGGAATCCGGAACCCAATTTACCTGGACCAGCTCCAAGGACGCTCCCCAAGAGGAACCCAAGGCCAGCGCTGCAGCTTCTGAAGAGGAGGAAGAGAGTGATGAAGACGTGTCATCTCCGGCCGAAGACGCCGAGGAAAAAGATCCAGAGGGCAAGACTTCTCCGGCTAAGGGGGAGTGAAAACTTTTATTCCTGCGGGAGAAACAATGCATCATTTTGGCCCCAGCGAGGGTTTGTAATATAACTTAAATTCTTAAGTATCTAGGGACGAAACAATTATGCGTGGGCGGAAAACTTATCCTGCTATCCGTTAGAATTATTTTGCATGTTTCGTTTGTTAAAAGCAAGTGCTGGTTTGTTAATTTTCCGGCTTGCTCGTTTGACCTTCCACGAGCCGGAAAACCTTTGGCCGGAAACGCTCGCCTGCAGCGACGAAGCCCAATGGCGTCCGTCCATAACCGCGGAAACAAGCCCCCAGCCTAGGTGCCGGAAGTCGCTACCAGGAATCCACGAGTTCGCAACAAAAAAAATTTCCACCAGAAAACTTAGGCTTACGTCTTAAAGGACGATTTTGAAAATCACAACTTTCATACACGCCTAGGCGGAAACATCCAGCTTTGCGGTTTTAGTCGGAAAAAACATACACGATCTAAAATGAACAAGTAAAGGAGGTAAAAGACTCAAAGAGTGAACCATAAGCTTTATTTCATTGATCATGTATAACTATTACAGAGTTTGTAACTCGGAAAAAATACGCTAAGTGTAGAAAGGACGTAGCTGTGCGATGTTCCAGGGGCGATCTGTCTCGTCGTAGATGTCATCCGGATCCTCACGCTTGCGTTTCCGGTGCCAATTAGCAGGTCTGTCCTTCAGCTCTCGGAAATCAACAAGGTAGTACAATCCGTTATGAAGCATTTTGCTAACGACGAAGGGTCCTTCCCAAGGAGATTGCAGCTTATGGTCTTTCACCTGCCGAAGGCGGAGGACTAGGTCTCCTGCCATGAAAGAGCGATTCCGGACTCGACGACTGTGATAACGTCGGAGCTTCTGTTGGTAGATGGCAGAGTGCTGGTCAGCTAAATTCCGAGCTTCCTCGATCAGATCTACAGATAGCTGTCTGGCCTCGTCAGCTGTTTCTTCGTTGAAGGCGGAAACTCGCGGCGAATCGTGGATGATGTCGGAGGGAAGCACGGCTTCGGATCCGTATACCAGGAAAAATGGGGTAAACCCTGTTGACCTGTTAGGGGTAGTTCGCAAACTCCACAAGACAGCTTCCAACTCGTCAGCCCAAGCTCCAGCTGCTCGTCGCAGCGGTTCTTCAAGGCGTGGCTTAATTCCTGATAATATTAGGCCGTTAGCCCTTTCAACTTGACCATTGGATTGTGGGTGAGCCACAGATGCAAGGTCCAGCCGAATCCCTACTGTCTCACAATAATCCCTCAACTCTCCTTGAGCGAAGTTTGTACCATTATCTATGATTATGCTGTGTGGGATGCCGAATCTCATCACGAGGCTGCAGACAAATTTTAGTGCCGTAGCACCGTCGGCTTTTCTCACTGGCTTAGCCTCGATCCATTTGCTGAACTTGTCAACAGCGACCAAAAGGTATTCAAAACCGCCAGGAGATGATCTTTTTAACTTACCAACCATATCGAGCCCCCAGACCGCAAACGGCCAGGTGATAGGTATGGTCTTCAGCTCTTGGGCTGGAGCATTTGGTTGAGTAGCATAGTACTGGCAACCTCGGCAGGTTTTTACCAACTTGTCAGCATCTTCTTTAGCTGTGAGCCAGTAAAACCCTAGCCGGAAAGCTTTGGCAACGAGGGACCTGGGAGCGGCGTGATGCCCGCAATCCCCTGCGTGGATCTCTCTGAGTATTTCAATGCCATCTTGGCTGGAGACGCATTTGAGGAAAACTCCCGTTGCACTTCGTTTGTAGAGCTGTCCATCAACGATTGTGTAGGATCTTGTTCGTCTGATGATCTGTCGTGCTAGGACCTCGTCCTCCGGCAACTTCTGATCAATGAGATAATCCAGGAAAGGCTGGGTCCAAGCCGGAATGATAACCATCACTTCCTTTGCCGGAGATACTGCCACCTCTGGATTTTCCGGGTTAGCGCCCTTAACTGAGGGTATCCGTAGGTGCTCCAGGAAAATGCCAGGCGGAATTTGCTTCCTGCCGGATCCGAGCTTGGATAGCATGTCTGCCGCTGTGTTATCGTCTCTCCTGACGTACTTGACTTCGTATCCGAGGAAGCACTTGGCGATCTCGTCAACTTCGTCTCTGTAGGCCGCCATGACGGAGTTTCTGGCGTTCCAGGTTCCGGCTACTTGTTGTGCCACCAGGTCGGAATCTCCACAGCATATAATGTGCTTGATCCCGATTTCCTTAGCGATGCGCAGACCATGTAGTAGAGCCTCGTATTCCGCCATATTGTTTGTAGCTTCGAAGTGGATCTGCAGAACATACTGCAGTTCTTCTCCGGTAGGGGACTTCAGGGTGACTCCGGCTCCTGAGCCTTGATGCTGCTTGGATCCATCGAAGTGCATGACCCATGTTTCTGGTTCCGGCTCCAGACTTGCATCCGGAGCTTCTGTCCAATCTGCGACGAAATCTGCCAAGACTTGGGATTTAACCGCAGTCCTAGGCTTGTAAGCGATGTCGAAGGCGGATAATTCGATGCCCCATTTAGCCGTACGCCCTGTTGCATCAGCGTTGTTGAGAATCGTTGACAGCGGAGCCTTGCTCACAACTGTTACTGGGTGCTCTTGGAAGTAATGTCTCAGCTTCCGGCTGCCTAGGAACACTCCATAAGCTAGCTTCTGAAAGTGAGGGTATCTTTGCTTTGACTCCGTCAGTACCTCGCTAATGTAATAGACAGGTCTTTGGACGTCATATTCATGACCTTCTTCCTTTCGCTCCACCACGATGACGAGACGGATGACTTTGTTGGTAGCTGCCAGATAAAGGAGCATTGGCTCTGACTCTGCTGGGGCTGCCAAGATAGGTGGGGAGGTGAGTATTTCCTTCAACCCCCGAAGAGCTGCGTCGGCTGCGTCGTCCCAGACGAATTTGTCTGTTTTCTTCAGCAGCTTGTACAAAGGTAGCGCCTTCTCGCCAAGACGACTAACAAACCTACTGATTGCTGCGACGCAACCAGTTAGTCGTTGCACATCTTTAAGACAAGTTGGCCGTTTGATACACAGGATTGCCTTGATTTTTTCCGGGTTAACCTCAATGCCTCTCTGAGAGACTATGAAGCCAAGGAGTTTTCCGGCTGGCACGCCAAAGACGCACTTCAGCGGATTCAACATCATCTTGTACCTGCGGAGGTTGTCGAAGGTTTCTGTGAGGTCGCTGATCAAGTCGGATCCTTTCCGGGTCATGACCGCGATGTCGTCGACGTAAGCGTGCACGTTCCGGCCGATTTGGTCCTTCAGGCACCGCTGCATCATACGTTGGTAGGTGGCACCTGCATTTTTCAAACCAAAGGGCATGGTGACATAACAGTAAGTGCCGAAGGGGGTGATGAACGAAGTTGCCTTTTGGTCAGACTCCTTCATCCGGATCTGATGATACCCGGAATACGCATCAAGAAAACACAAAAGCTCCGCCCCCGCCGTCGAATCAATGACTTGGTCAATGCGCGGCAAGGGGAACGGATCCTTCGGGCAATGCTTGTTCAAGCCAGAGTAATCGATGCACATTCTTAGTATTTCAGTGTTCTTTTTGGGTACAAGGACGGGATTTGCGACCCAATCAGTGTGGATGACTTCTATTACAAAACCTGCCTCTAGTTTAGCTAGTTCCATTCCTATGGCGCGGCCCTTCTTATCTCCAAAGCGTTGCATAGCTTGCTTCACCGGTTTAGCCCCCGGATTTATGTTGAGGTAGTGCTCGGCGAGTTCCCTAGGTACTCCGGACATGTCAGAAGGTTGCCATGCGAAGATATCCATGTTAGCGCGGAGGAACTCGACGAGCGCGTCTTCCTATTTGGGGTTCATGTTGGCTCCGACTGAAACCTGCTTGGAAGGGTCGCCTACGATGAGGTCGTGCTTCTTGGTTTCTATCGCGGCCTTGAAGGAGGTCTTCTGTTCAGAGATCTGCTTCTTGGTGGTCTGCATCTCAGTCGGATCCACCGCGGCTCTGTAGCCTTGCAGCTCCTCTCCAGATATCACAGACTCTGCGAAGGCGGCTTCGCCTAACTCGCATTCGTGAGCCTTCTTGTAGTCCCCGGATATGGTAATCATACCCTTAGGACCCAGAATCTTGAGCTTGTTGTAGATGTAGCACGCTCTCGCGTGGAACTTGTGGTAGGTGGGCCTACCGAAGATGACGTGGTAGGAGCTCTTGAAGGGCACAACTTCAAACGTGATCTTCTCTTCGCGGAAATTGTGAACATCGCCGAAGGCCACGGGAAGTGTGATGCTGCCGAGAGAATTCGCCTTCTTACCCGGAACCACGCCATGAAACTCAGTTGTGCTGTGTTTGAGCTGTTCCTTGGTGAGGTTCATCCGCTCTAGAGTCTCCAGGTACATGATGTTCAAGCTGGCTCCACCATCCATGAGGCACTTGGAGAAGTCATACCCGTCTATGCGAGGACTTACAACCAAGGCGTAGCATTCTTTTGGCACAATGACAGGATGATCCTCCCTGTCAAATGTGCACGGGACTTCCGACCACCTGACATACTGCAGCACAGCCGGAACTGTGGCGTTTAGGATCCGGGTAGCTGACTTGGTAGCGCGGACTGTTGGGGTTCCGAGGAAAGTGTGATAAGCCCCCAAGCTCTTTTTCTCGAAAGGGTTGGATTTACCTGCGGACCCTGCCTTGGGATCCGGCGAGTGATCATCCTCATCCATTGCCTCAGAACTGTCCTCCTCCTTGTCTTTGTTCTTGCCCTTGCCTCCTTTGCCGCGAGGGCGGTGCTTCCGGGCTCGCTTGTATCCTGCTTCCGGGTCGTTTTTCAGATCATTGACCCACTTGCAGTTGCGGTTGGTGTGAGTGGACTTCCCTGTAACCGGATCCAGGTGGGCCAGGCAGGGCATGTCTCTGTACTCCTCGTAGGTTTGCGGGGCGCGGGATCCGCCAGCTGTGACCTCAGTGCCGTGCTGCTGGCCCCTGCCGGCTCCGCCTCCACGGCCGCGTCCTCTTCCGCCTCCTTGGCCTCCGCGCTGAAAGGCCATGGCGATCAAGTCGGATCCACCACTCTTTTGGTCATCAGGGTTTTTCCGCTTCGTGCTGCTGCCACTGCCGTTATCACGGTTCTTCTTTTGCTGGTCCAGGGGGATTGCTGTGGCTGCTAGATCTCCACCAGCGTCGTCATCGGCGGCAGTATGATCACTGGCGATGGTGATCATGTCATCCAAAGTCAGCTTGTTTGCATTGACCAAGCAGGTCAGCTTGTGCCGCAGCAGTCCTCCTCGCTGCAAGCCACCAATGAAGGCGTGCATTGCTGTGCGGTTATCAACGTTCTCGCACTCGTTTCTGCATGCCAACCATCGGGTGAGGAAATTCCTGGACGTTTCACCCTTCTTCTGGATACATGCCTGCAGGTCGCTTGTTGTGGCAGGTCTCTTGTAGGTGCCCCTGAAGTGTTTCTCGAAAGCGGTCTTCAGGTCAAACCAGCAAAAGATGGAGTTCTTCTCGAGGTCGCTGAGCCAGATCCAGGCTGGACCTACAAGGTACAACTGAAGCATGCGGCAGGCGATGTTAGGGGTTCCTCCGGCGAAGGTTACAGCATTATAGTAATCCTCAATCCAGGTATCCGGCCTTTCCGTGCCATCATAATTCTTCAGATTTCCGGGTAGCTTGAGATTCATCCTTGGCTTTGGTTCCTCTCGAATCATCCTGCCAAAGCATTTTGGACCGATGTAATCAGTTCTGTATTCGTTGAGGCGTTCCCGCGCGTCGCGCGAACCGTGGCGAGGAGACTGTGAACGAGAGCGAGATCTTCGGCCGCCGCCTCCGCCTCCACCTCCGCCGCCACCGCTAGGTGGTGGTGAGGGAGACCTGCAAGGGGGTCGATCTGACTTCTTGCTTCCGCCTTCAGATTCTCCGCGACCTTCCCGGTGCTGGCTCCGGCTTCTGTGGCTGCCTTCGTCATGGCGTTGGCTGCCCTGGCCGTTCCGGCTCCGGCGAGGCTCCGGGTCGCGTTCCTCATTCCGACTCCTCCTAGGCTCGGTCTCACGATCGTTGTTCTGGTTCCGGCGAGGTTCCGGCGTGCGCTCCCTGTTTCTGTTTCTTGAGGGCAGCACGTTGTCGCGGATAATAATTCCACCATGGCCCTGGGGCCTGATGTTTCCGGCTGGACTACGGCGGCGAGGGGGACGCGGGTAACCATTAGGCGGAGGAGAGGGGTTGCGGTACTTGTCCCGTCCAGAGTACATTGCATCCTTTCCCTTTCTTGGATCTGACGGAGGCGTCTTTGATGGGACGGGGATTGGATTTGGGTGCTCTCTGGCTTTCCTTCTGCGTTCCGAAGAGCCGGTTCGCGATTCGTCATCTCGATGGCGATTATCGTGGGCGTCCTTCTGCGCAGTGGAGACGCAATGCTCCGGGTTAGATTCCAACTTGCGCGAAGTGTCTGCCTTGCTCTGCTGCATCATTGCTGACGCGACGAGCGTGCGAACGTAGTCGATATCGATCTCCTCGTTCTTTTTCTTCAAGATCTCTGCAGCCTTCGTCATATTGTCCTTCGGGGTGGCGAACGGCTGCTGCTCCGTTGGAGTTGCGAAGGTGATCCTGCGGGGAGCTATCAACTCACGCCGGACCTTTTCGACCTCATGATGAGCTTCAACGATCTTGTCCTCCCAATGCTTTCGGAGTTCCTTGACCTTTGCCAGTCCTTCGTCCACCTCCTGCTCGCGCTGGATGAAGTCTTCCACAAAAACTGCGGCGTGCTTCCGTTCCTCCAGCATGGCGGCTGCAGTGTCCTTAAACTTTTTGGCTGTGGCCAGCAGCTCCAGTCTCTTAGCTTCTAATGCTTCTATGTCTTCGGGAGTGATGGGTTTGTTAAGAATATCCGAGCGATAAACCGCATCCATGCCTGCTTGTGCAACCATCTCTTCAGGCGACAGGAGGTCCTCCGAGGAAGAATCCTTGCGGGGTCGCTCCCGCGACATTGGAGATCCCTGATGGGATGGCTGGGGGTCGGATTGGCTGGCTGTCCCTTCTAATTCATGTTCTCCCAGCGCCGCCACGGTCGCAAGTACCTGCTTTGGCTGGGCGGAATCAACTTCAGACTGATCACCGTATCCATATTCCTTCACCCTGCGGTCGAACTCTTCAGTGTCCATGGATTGGGTATCTCCGGAAATTGGGCTTAGATTCCCCAGAATCAACTCTTCCACCGGGGCTCCGCTTTCTCTGACAGCCTCCTGCTGATCCGGAGCAGCGTTTTCCGGCGCCTCAACCTGCACGGGACCAGCTCCGACTTCTTGAGGGGCGGCTCCTGCGGTATGGGCTATGAAGTGTACGAAGTGACACCTTTGCTTTTCTAACACCTGGGAGACCCAGGCGGATCTGCACTGGTCTTCCACCGTTATTTCCTGCTCAGGGGCGGATTGGGTGGGTTTTAATTTTTTCAGATCTAAGGCGGAATCTTCCTTAGGAAGTTCCTGCGACTCAGATCGGATCTTCGCGACTGCGTCCTGCTCAGCGGCGGTCGCGTCAGCGTTACTTACCAGTGGGTTTCCGTCGGAATCGACGGTTTCCCCGATGAAGATGTGTATGCCGCCAACTGGGACGATGGAGAGCTTGACGGGGTTAGTCTTAGCCGGAATCCAGCACTCATCCGGAGGGACGATCGGAAGATTCCCGGCGTAAAGAACACGCCCCACCGCGATCGTGTCGTCGTAGCTTCCCATGGCGGAACCCTCCCGGTTCCGGCCTCCAGACGCCGCTGGCCCCACGGTGGGCGCCAACTGTCGTTGCCTATTCGACGGTACCTCAGAAGAGGGATCCTCACGAGGGGGAGAAGAAGTAGGGGTCATAGGGCGGAGTGCACACGGGACGGTGGTACGCGAGTTACCCAGCTTCGGAACACCTGCACGATGACAGGGCCTACTGCTGCTTGTCTGGAATTATCTGGGCGCTTTCGCGTTGTTACAATGAGTTGTGGTTGTGCCTCTAGGGCTCCCGGGATCCGGCTTATATAGGCGCACGGATCTAGGGTTTACATGGAGAGTCCTAGCCGGAATACAAGTTACCTAACTACGGTACAATATCTTGCCGTGTACGTCAAGGATCTGCCTTCCTTCTAGGCCGTGCTGGATCCGGATACTTTATGGGCCTCCACGGATCCGGCCTCCTTCGTAGGTCGGTTAAGATCCGGCTCCTCGTTCCTGGGCTGGACTTCATCCTTCACGATCAACAGCAACTGGGCCGCCCGATGGGCCACATGCCACCATCACCATCGGTGGGCCACCCGGGCTTGCCGGATCCAGGCCATGTCGTTGATATACCCATAAAGTATACCCACAACAGCTCTGTCGACGGAAACATCTTCAGCAGCATTCAGGAGTTTAGTGAACCTCCCAATGTACGCACGCATCGACTCATTCGGCTTCTGCTGGCAATGCCGTAATTCATCGATCCCAACATGCCTCTTGTATGTTGCTTGGAAGTTTGTGACGAAAGCGTCCACCAGGTCATCCCACGACTTGATGGAACCCTTCGGCAGGCCTCTCAACCAAGCCCGTGCCGAATCTTTCAGGTAAAGTCGCAAGCACTGCATTGCTGCGATCTGATTTCCTTTGTGCAAGATCACAGTCTGCAAGTAATCATCTATCCAAGACCTCGGCTCCTGCTATCCATCATACTTAGCGGCATCAGTAGGAGTAGGTTTGAACCTTTTGGGTGGCATTGTCTCGCGGATCTTGTAGCTTAAGCAATCAGCTCCCCTCATCTCACCGTCGTACTCCTGGCTTTCTTCTGAGGTGTCGCTATCGTACTCCTCCCTGGCGGCTAGCCGTTGCCTGGCTTTGTCGATCCTACTCTGGGTGATTTCGTCTCGGGCGTCCCTTGAACGGTGCTTCGAGCCGCTGGCTTGGAGCGTGGGCTTTTCCTTTCGTGGAACCAGATTGTCTCCCAAGATTGCAAGGCTTTCCAGGGCGCCCCGATGAGCTTGAGCCATAGAACCTCCGGGTCGTTGGTTGATGAGGTACGCCGCGAGGTTGGCAGTTGCTCCTTCAACGGTTTTTGGCCTTAACATACCCGCTTTGTCCGTAGTCATGAAGGACTTGGATAGGTTTTTGACGTTATTTCTCTAGCATCGTCTTCCGAAAGTCTGGATAGCCTTGACCGGTGCTTCCCAGCACCTTGGCTGCTTCGAGATGCGCTTCCTCGCGAGCCCCTCTGTCGTTCGCTAGATTGATCTGCCGCTAACAGACGTCTTTCGAGGGTGGCCTGCTCATTCGATAATCGCTCCCGATTTTTCTCCAAGATGGAGCGATAAGCATTGAGGGTTCCAACCGAAGTTCCGGCGGAAAGCGGTGTGTTATTAAGTATGGCTGCCCGTGCTGCTGCCCATTCTTCCTCCATGATGGTTTAATCGCTATTGTTGTTACTGGCACTGTTTTCAAAGCTGTGTCGTCTGCTGGAGCGAGGGGTGTGATCTCCGCCTCCCCCGTTTCTTGCGTTTCCTGCGTTATTGGCGGGATAGACTTGGTGGCGCGCCGCTTTCCAGGTGACCTCCTTGATAACGCTGTCGACACTGTCCTCTCCCGACGAGTACCGGGCACTGCAGATGAACGGCGTGTCACTTGATCCAAATCCGTGCCTGGTGTCGCAGTTCAGGCAGTAGTACGAGGTCATCTCCGATGGTACGGGGTTATCGGATCCAACCGACATCGAAGACGTCGACCAAGGGGTTGATGGAGGAGATGAATTCGTCGAGTCTGTTAGGCCAGCCGAAAGATCGATCGATGATGACATGATCGATCCTGCGGCCGGTGGAGGCGATTTCCTTGCTGATCTGGGGGCGAACGGTTCCAGCAAACGAAGAACTCCATCCGCGTTGACATTGCAGTGGACGCTCCCGAACGTCATATCCATGTTTCTTTGTAGACCCGAGAAAGTCGAGCAAGAAGAATCGTTGTGCGGGGTGAACTCATAGGAGCCGAATCGGATCGGACTCCCCAAACTTGGTGATGCTGACGGAGTCGACGAAGCTGCCGACGACATGGCCGGATCTGCCGATGAAGGATCTTGTGCCAACAGGTTTTCCACAGACGGCACCAATTGTCGAGGGAACTCATCGGCAATGCCCTCCGTTTGGGGCTTAGGGTAGATGGAATCCTGTAGGTTGACACGAGATATCAGTTATCAAACAAGCGGGGAAAGCGATTTACCCAGGTTCGGGGCCCTCAATGAGGCAAAACCCTTACGTCCTGCTTGTCTGATCTTGATTATGGGAATATCGGGTTACAATGGGGTGCCGAAGGTTTCGGCTGTGATCTCGTCGAGAGGCTAAGTACTATGGGGACCTAGCTATGGACTTACGATGGTTAAAATTGCTAAGATTGCGTGTGTGTCCCTCGGCAGCCCCTCTCCTGGCCCTTATATAGGGAGCCAGGTCTCGAGAGATCTGTCCGGGTACGACTAGGTTACAAAGGATCCTAGTTCTAGACTTTCCTTGTATTCTTCGTTTTCTTCGTCTTGTTCTTCAAGGAACCTTTTTTGGCACCGACATAGTGGCCCACCTTGCCATCGGGTGTCTTCATGGGCCTCCAGTTGGGCCGTACAGGATAGGGCAATAACAGTTACCCGAAGGGTAATGCCCACGTCAGTTGTAGAAAGCATCTTTTCCCTACAAGGGTGACTCGAGGGTTTATGTCAAACTATCAGACAATTGGCTTAGAGCTCTCTTCTGCTTCTCCTCTTCAACCAACCTACAAAACAAAGTAATTACCTTGTGTCCCCAACTCCACCATGTGGTTGTGAAGCACAATATTTCGTATTAGTAAAACTGAAATATCTTGTAAATAAAGTAAATTAAAACTATCTATAACTAGGCAAGCAAGGTAAAAACAATAATAAGAAGGTGTTTTGGGGTTTTAGTTTGTGTTTGCTAATTGTAAAAGTATTTTTGTATTTTTGGATATAATTAATGTAGGAAGTACGTATAGATGATAGCAATGGTGTTTCCTATGATTAAATTAAATTGGATCGCGGTTCATGGGTTCACCAGTCTACTCTCTCATAAAGATGTAGTGGATATAAAACAATTCACAAGCAATATAATATTGATGAAACTTCATTATGTGTATGATTAGCATTCATATGAGCATTACATCCTATCATAGAGATGATGCAACACATCTCTCTTATACTCCTCTAGAAAGGAAAAAGTCCAAGCGATCTAGAATTAAGAATTAATAGAGCATAACCTTACGTAATTTGACATGATGCTTGAAATACATATATGCTACCTTGAACAAATAAGATTATCATAGCAATCACTAGATAGTTATAGCACTTCACTTCACTTAATCCCTAGTTGAGGTAACAGAAGATAGGTAAAAACAATAATAGATCGATCTTGAATTTGTTGTCATTGTTCAATCACTACCACTATGTTAGTCCAAGTAATACACACGTTCCCCCACACATGTTCTCTCATACAAGTTTGGTCAAAACAAGCACTTAAGAATGGGGTAGATGATATGCATCTACGCATACATCTTACACATAATACGATTCCAATCTCAAATATCAACTCATAGAATAAATATCCAATACATAGGAATTACATATATGACCATAATCATGTTGGGCAGCTCATAGGGTAGTAGATCAATGATAGAAACAAGAAAAAATAGATCAAGCTACTACCACAAACCCATAGTACAAAGGTGGACTACTCCCTCGTCATCATGTTGATGATGATGGAGATATATGTTGGAGAAGGTAGAGATCCCTCCGCGGCGGCTCCGGCGGAATTAACCCCTCCAATCTTTCACTGGTTTTGTCTCTATTTTGGTTCTTCGGTGTTTATGCGGTGCTATCCTCCCGAGGTGCGTAGGGGACATTTTTTATAGGCGTTTTAGGTCAAAACATTGATCTAGAGATGAAGGCGGGAGACTGACGATGCACGAGGGGGGTAAGATCCTAGGTGGTGCAGTCCCCCTCATGGGCCATGCCACCTGGCCTCTTTCGGCCCTCTGGGCTCCCCTCTTGAGGCCCAAGCTCTCCAGGTGTTCATCTTCGCAAAATATTAAGCCTCAAAAAATCTCAGGTCAATTTGACTTCGTTTAGGTCCCTGAAAGATAAAAATACACAAAATAGGGGTTTCATGTTCTGCAAAGTTATAACCAAAATAGGGGGTGGGGTTCTTTGGTAAATCCACAAAAATCAATATAAAACATGATTATAACATTATATATAATGCAATTATGTGGAATATGTATGCATTTTACATGCATCACCAATCTCTTTACTATTGCACTTCACTTTGTGATAACCTTTCTTGCTTGAAGTTATGTATCTTGCTACCACATACTTGTGTGTATTTGTTAGCGTAAGTTGTTGGTGCACATATGTGAACCCTAGTTATATAGGTTTTATGCTTGACAAATTAAATGCTAGCTTTATTTCGCATGTGTTCAAGCCATTATCATAAAGGTTTTTAACCGCTTATTCACACCCCTCTAGGCGGCATATGTGTCCTTTCATTATGTTCAAGATGTGATGCAAAGATCGGTCACGATATCATTGCAAGTATGTCTTTAAGAATAATACTGAGTGAGCATTCTCATGTTTACCTTGAAGACATCATCATATATAGTGAAGAAATAACAAATTAGACAAGGTTGATCAATACAATTGTAAATATTGGATTCAAGATTGATCAACACACAAAGTGTAGATGTTGTACCAAGTGGGACCGAGTTATCCCATGGTATGGTGAAGAACTGTCAATAGCACTTTTTGAAATTGCACATGATCTATGTGTGTGGTGTGTCTATTTGGGGTTAGGTATCGCCCCATGGTATTGCATCAAAAGGAAGATTCACATTTATCTCATATTATCATGACCTGAAGTAGAGATCATAATCAAGGTTAAGAATTCAAGTTCAAGATGATTCATCTAGAAGAGATCATATGCTTGAAGCTTGACGTTTATTTAGGTATAATGTGAAGATGTTCCTAATAGAGGTTCCCATAGTGTATTATGGGGAAGGAATTTGAGAGTCTTCACCAAGCAAGACAATCAAGAAAGGTGGTCCAACTTGAGGAGTTCAATATCTTCATCATCTATTCCAAGTGAAATGCTCAAGGAAACGTTATAACATTCATAGGTTTCCAGTTTACATGTCTCATATATTGGGTTATAGATCCATAGTCGTACTATTAAGGGGGCTCGCGAGTGAGTAGCCTTATCTTATCATTTGTAGAGAGCACAAATCCTTGCATCCTTGACATGATCTTTATTGGTTATTATTTGGATTGTATCCATGTGAGGTTTTAGAGCTAGTGGTTATTTTAGTGACAAGCTCAAGCTCATAAAAAGAATATTTCTTGTGAAAAACTTCTTATGTTTTCAATATTGGAGCTTTGTCGATTATGGAGGTTTCACATATTTTCCTTCTTGGTATTTTCTCTGTTATTTTTCCTTGAAATTTTTGTTAGCTCAATGAGCCGAAGGTCATCTTAATTAGAGTTTGTTTGCAACAGTTATGACAATTTTTTGTCTTAGCTATTTGAACAAATTTCCCTAGGCCCAGTGATGACGGCTACTAGCAACGCCAAAAAGATCTTGATACGTTGGGACTCCAAGTGCAGAGTGTTGTATGAATCACATTACAAAAGATTGTGTTAATAAGGTCCGTTGTCGTGGCTGTTTTAATTATGGACATATTAAAAGAAATTGTTTATCTGCTAAGGCCCTTTTGGGTAAGTGTTGGGTGCCCAAAACAGCAAGAGGAGGGGAGTTGGGCTCGGACACGATTACTGCTATTGGACCGACAGAAGAGATTGTCGGTTCGCCTTCCAAGACAAGAGAGACGACATTAAATTCATCGGAGGAGGTAGCCAACGAGCAGAGTCCACTTCGTTCGCCACCGCCCTTCTCCTCTGTTGCTTCGTCTCCTCCGATGGTGAACTTTGAAGTCGATCATTTGCCATGGCTGCCGTGGGGACATCAGATCATCGACGGTGGTCCAACTCGGCTTCCTCGCACGTTCTACTACGCCGCGCAAGATTCACCAGAGCAGCATCAATCCTTCTGCATTGCTACAGTTGATCCTCTGCCGCCACCTCAGGGGGAAGAGTTCTGGAGATAGCAGGTGCACACTTTCTTGGTTGGTCCTCTGCAGCGACATGTTATTTCGATCCAGCCTAGTCTGTTTGGTATTGGGATGTATGAGATTAGTAGCCCCAACTCGGTTAACACTCTGGTACAGCATGGGCAGTATCAGATTCAAAATAGATCGCTGCGATTCTTGCATGTTGGTGAGGCGCCTCAGAATCATCGGGCAACGATAGGGTTTCGAAGGGGATGGCTTATGTTCTTGGGGGTACACCCAGATTATAGGAATAACCTGGATATTGCTAATGCTGTTTCAACTTTTGGCCAATATCATACTTGGAATAGCAATGATCCAGTCAAAGACAAAGTTCTTGTTTATCCTTCTTTTCCTTCTCCTCAGTTGGTCCCCAGGGATGTTGTGTTTGGGAAATTTGCAACTGTTGGTGGTGTTAAGGAATCCTGGACTGCACCTGTATATATCCTTTCAGCAGATTTTGCAGAGGTCTTGCCTGCTGATGAAGATCCAATGCCTTTGGATGGCAACCCACATCCTTTCCCTGGTGAGCCGATGCCAAACCAGAACATCTTTGTGAATCCTCAATACCCTGAGATAGGATGGGATGCAGTACAGAATTTCCCTGACAATGAAGCAGCACAAGGCAATGGGAACCAGCCTGAACAGATGGATAATGTGCAGCAAGAGGAGTAGGAATCTATGATTGTCAATTTGTCTGATTCCTCTAGTTCATCAGTTAATATATGCATTGTGAATTGTCCCTTTGCTTTGTTGGGCCTGATCTACCACCTGAGATGCAATGGAATAGACTGAGGGGCAGGGTGTTGCCTGTTATGCTATCCAAGTATATTGCTGCCCCAGTGCAAGGTCCCTGTTTGCTTTTCTAGACAAGTCTGTTTGGGGTAATGATAAGATGGGTATGAGGTGTAGCTCCTTGCTGAAAGAGGATGAGCAATCAAAGGAAGGTGTTGATGCAGAGTCTGTGAAGGCAGTGGATTTGTCCCTGTCCCTTTCCACACCTAAGAAAAGAAGGCCTAGGAGAGGTGCAACTCCAGTGGTACAACTGTCTGAAAGAAGGTTCACTAGAAGCTGTCTTAACAGGGAAGGGTATAGGCCACAACCTGTGTTGACAGCTGAGCCAAAGATCAAGAAGAAAAGCAGAGTTGAACTGCTGTTGGTGACCACTTCATCAAATGAAGATTAGGACTTGCAAGATAAGGAGGAGGAGGAGGTGACAGGTGAAGCAGAGCATCATATTCCAGTTACTCCTTTGCATGTCATGCAGAGAATGGGGGTTGTTTTGGGCATTGCACCAGGGAAGTTGACAAAGGAACAACTTGAAGCTGATCCAAGGTGAGCAGAACCCACAGATGGTTCCAATGATTAGTAATCCTTCCTTGTTGGTCAGAGGGGTTGATTCTCCTCTTGTTTTGGCTAGTGCTTTTGGTAATACAGACTATGGGTGTGAGCTTTTAGCTACTACTTTGTGTGGGTATTCAGTGCTTGTGGTTTGTGACAATAATTTGCTCTTTAATGGGTTTGATGTTCCCTCAGATTATCAGTCTATGATCTGTATTATTGCAACTGATATTACATGTCAGTGCCAGACATTCTCTTTATTATTGTGTGTATAATGTGTCGTCTCTCTATAAGGAAATGGCGTGTTCTGTGTTGGAATGTGCGTGGTATTAATGCTGAGGGTCGACAAAGAGAGGTTAGGTCAAAAATTGATGAGAGTGAATGTGATATTATTTGCTTGCAAGAAACCAAGTGTGAATCCTTTGAATGGAAGCTTATTCAAAAAAAATTCCCTAAGAGCTTTGATTCATTTGCTTACTCTCCATCAGTAGGTGCCTCTGGGAGATTTTGGTGGTTTGGAATTCTTCAGTTTTCCAAGGGGTGTTGCAACAGATTGAAAGATTTGGGTTGATTGTTAATTTCACCTCTAAGCATAATAATGAAAATTGGACCTTGGTGTGTGTTTATGGTCCTTGTCATGGCATTGAAAGAGACAATTTTGTTTTGAAACTCAAGAGACAATTTTGTTTCTTGGCTCTATAACTTGCAAATCCCTGGATGGGCCAACTGGCTCCTTTTGGGTGATTTTAATTTTGTCAGATCACATGACAACATGAATAAGCCAGGAGGGGATATAAATGATATGTTTCTATTTAATGAGATTATTGGACATCTGGGGTTACTTGAATTGCCAATAAAATGGAGAGCTTATACTTGGTCCAATATGCAGAAAGATCCTTTGCTTGAACATCTTGACTGGTTCTTTACTAGTGTTAATTGGATATCAGATTTCCCAAATACCATGGTGTTGCCATTGGCAAAGATTGGATCTGATCATGTGCCTTGTGTCATGAATATTGATACAAATATTCCTAAAGCAAAAAAATTCAGATTTGACAATTATTGGGTAGATAGGCCTGGATTCAAAGAATGTGTGGCCAAATCTTGGGGGAAAGGTTCTGCTAAGAGCTACAGTACTGCTGTCATTGCTGACAAATTTAAGCAATTGAGGTTTGAGCTAAAAAAATGGCATCATAGTTTGGCAAGATTAAAGGGCCTAATTAAAAGTTGCAATGAAGTAATTCTTGTTCTGGATACTTTGGAGGAACAAAGACCCCTTTTTAGGGTGGAATTTAATTTTAGGAATATTGTGAAATTACATCTAGCTGAATTTCTGTTGGCTGAATGTAATTATTGGAAGAAAAGGTGTACCATTAGATGGATACAACAAGGGGAGGATAATACAAAAAATTCCATGCCATGGCTACAGAGAGAATTAGGAGAAATTCTATTGCTTTGCTCAGAGATGTGGATGGTAATGAGGTTACTGATCAACAATTAATGGCGGGAATGCTTTTGAAGGAATATAAGGATAGGATGGGCCGGTCTGAATCTATTTCTATGCAGTTTGAGTTGTCTAGAATTCTACAAAGGGTTGATGGGCTGGATGATCTCACTAGACCTTTTGAGAGCAAGGAAATGGATGATGTCATCAAGGAGATGCCTGTGGACAGAGCTCCTGGGCCAGATGGGTTTAATGGGATTTTTGTTAAAAAATGTTGGCCTATTATCAAGCATGATTTTTACTAGTTGGCTGCTGATTTTCATAATGAGACTATTCAACTCAAAAATATAAATGGATCATATATAACTCTGGTACCTAAAAAGCAAAGCCCAGTTCTGGTAAATGATTTTCGGCCAATCTCTCTGACTAATGTGTGTGTCAAATTATTGACAAAATTGGCTGCTAATAGGCTTCAAGGGAGAATTCTTTCTTGTATTCACAAAAATCAGTATGGTTTCTTGAGATGTAGGACTATACATGATTGTTTGGCCTGGGCTTTTGAGTATTTGTTTCTTTGCCAACAATCCAAGAAGCCAATTATTATTCTTAAATTGGATTTTGCTAACGCCTTCGATACTATAGAGCATGAGGCAATACTGCAAGTGATGAGGCATAAGGGGTTTAATCACAAATGGATTAATTGGGCAAAGATCATACTATCCACTGGTACATCCTCAATTTTGTTGAATGGCATTCCTAGGAAGCAGTTTGAATGTAAGCGAGGAGTGAGGCAAGGTGACCCAATTTCGCCCCTTTTTTATCTTTTTGGGTCGGATTTGTTGCAGTCTGCAGTGAATGACATGGTGGTCCAAGGGACTCTTTCTTTGCCAATTATCACAAATGAGGTGGATTTCCCAATAATCCAATATGATGATGATACATTACTTATCATGCCAGCTGATAAGTTACAATTAACTGAGCTCAAAGAAACTCTCAGGAAATTTTCTCTGTCTACTGGGTTGAGAATTAATTTTGATAAATCTCAGATGGTTCCGATTAATGTTGAGGATGGTTTGCTTAAGGAGTTGGCAATGGAGTTTGGTTGCCAGATAGGTTAGATGCATTTTACCTACCTTGGGTTACCATTAGGGACTACAAGGCCAACAATTGCTGAGCTCTCCCCTTTGGTGTGTAGGGTTGAAAGGAAACTTACCTCAAGCTCTAGTTTTTTTTCTCAAGGCGCAAGGCTACAGCTTATAAATTCTGCCCTATCCTCTATGCCATTGCATTTTCTTTGCACCTTGCAGTTGCCACCAGGGCTCACAAAACAATTAGACAGAATTCTTAGACAGTGTTTATGGAGGGATCAAGATGGGGTACCAAAATAGTCTTTAGCTGCTTGGGAAATGGTTTGTAAGCCAAAGAAAAAGGGGGGGGGGGGGGGGGGCTAGGGATAATAAACTTTCAGAAGCAGAATGCTGCTCTTTTAATTAAGTTCATGGATAAGTTTTACAACAAAAAGGATATTCCTTGGATTCAATTAATTTGGTCTGCTCACTATCCTGGGAAACTGCCCCATGAGGAAAATATGGTTGGTTCTTTTTGGTGGAGAGATGTGCTGAGGCAAGTTGACAATTTTAGAGGAGTGGCTGTGGTTACACATGGCAAGGGGGATACTATTTCTTTCTGGAATGATAATTGGGATGTAGCACATTCTGCCCTGCCAATGTGTCTCAGGTTTCCAAGATTGCACTCTTATGCTCTACAGCAAGCCATTTCAGTTGCTGCAGTATATCAAATGGAGGATTTACATTTCTTGTTTTATCTGCCTATGTCTCAGCCAACTTATCAAGAATTACAAAATATGGAGACTATTATGCAGGATAATCCTTTGTTGCATCAGAATGATCAGTGGAATTACTGTTGGGGGAAAATTTACTCTGCAAAAAAATTCTATGATCATATACATGCACATATTCAGGTGCCCAATGTGTATCAGTGGTTGTGGAAATCCTGCTGTATAATGAAAACCAAGGTATTTGCCTGACTATTACTCTCTGATAGATTGAACACTAGGGACCTGTTGCAGAGGAGAAATTGGAAGGTCACTGATGATAAACACTGTGAGCTATGTTTACTAAGAGCATATGAAGATAGAGTGCACTTATTTTTTGAATGCAATTTCAGTGTTCGGATTTGGGCATATCTTCAGATTGATTGGCAGCCTTTGGGAGATATACAGTCTATAGTACATCATGCCAAGAGGAGTTTTCGGCAGCCTTTCTTTATGGAAGTGTTTATCACGGCATGTTGGAATATTTGGCTTGTCAGAAATGCGAAGATCTTTAGGCAGGAGAGAAGCTCATTCACTAAGTGGAAGGGCCAATTCATTCATGATATGACGATGCTGCAATACAGGATCAAGGCCAAGTTCAAGGACAATCTTTTGAGCTGGATTAGGTCCCTGCCTTAGTGTCCTTTCCTGCTCTGGTTGTTGTATATATCTTTTTCTTTTTTAGTCTTTTCTAGTTGTATATATCTTGGACTTTGGTTTTTGCGTTTTTTAATATAATAAAATGATGTGGGGCTCTTTGCCTCACTGTCCTTGGTTTCAAAAAAAAAACGACGCGAGAAAATACTCTTGATGACGGCTACAAGCAACGCCAAAAAGATCTTGATACGTTGGGACTCCAAGTGCAGAGTGTTGTATCAAGTAAATATCTTCCCCACAAGGGTGACTCGAGGGTTTATATCGAACTCTCGGGGAACATGATGGAAAAGTATTCTCTTCTCTCTTCTTCAAGCAATCCTGCAAGTAATTAAATGCCTTGTGTCCCCAACTCCACCGTGTGGTTGTCAAGCACAAGGTTTCACGTAAGTAAATAACACAAGTAGTAATAAAACAAGTATTAAACTAAACTAGATAAAATAACTAAGTAAAAAACTGTAAAGATATTGATTGTTTTTGGTATTTTGGATGCAAATAAGAAAAGTAAATATTTTTGTATTTTCGGAATAAAATATTGCAAATAATAGAAAACAATGTAAATGCAAGATAAAAGTGTTTTTATGATAAAAAAGTGGGCTAGGGTTCATGGGTTCACTTGACTATTCTCTCGTAAAGTTGTGGTGGACAAAAACAATTCATCAATGAGATATGAAGGTATAAATCATATTATATGTAAGATCATAATTTATATGGGCATCACGTCCTAACATAGAGATGATGCAACACACCTCTCGTATGCTCCACAAGAATGAAACTTCATCAATCTTGGATTAAGAGTTAACAGAGCATATCAATAAGTACTTTGACACGAAAGTTTGAATATCAAATATGCTACATTGAACAAACAAGATCATCATTGCTATCACATGATGAACATAGCACATGCATTCACTTTATCCCTAGTGAGGTAGACTAAGAAAGGCAACCATAATTGCTCTTGAACATATTGTCACTATCCAATTACTAAAACCATGCTACTCCATCTAACACACACATCAGCGCACACACGCTCTTGCATAGATGTTGGATCAGAACATAAACTTAAGAACGGGGTACATAATATGCATCTATCAACACATCTCACAAATATAATATGCTCATATCTCATATAACAATATCATAGAACAAGGATCCACCACATAGGTATTAGAAATATGACCGTAATCATGATAGGCATCTCATATGGCAGTAAGTACTATGAAGAACATGAGAGAAATAGATCAATCTACTGCCACAAAACCGTAGTCCAGAGGTGGACTACTCCCTCTTGGTCATGGTGATGATGATGAAGACGTTGGAGAAGGTGGAGATCCCTCCGGCGGTGATCCCGACGGAGTTTCCCCCTTCAATCTTCTCTGTATCAGCCTCCGTTTTGGTGTTTCTGTCTTTCTGCGGCGCTCTCCTCCCGATAATTCTTCGAGGCCATATATATATAGTCATTTTTAGGGCAAAATACGTCGGTGGGCGAAACAATCAGGGCAATCGGACGATCGGGGTGCGAACGGAGGTGGGTGGAACCAGGCTTCTGGACCACGCGTGTCCATTATGTTCCTCCCGGTGAAAAAATGATGCTCCAAAAATCCCAGATCAATTTGGCTCCATATAGGTCTTTGAAAATGAAAAATACGCGAAAAAGGGTTTTCCTGCTCTGCAAGGTTATAAACCAAATAAATGGGGTCATTGGTAAAGCCCCATAAATCAATGTAAAACATGGTATTATCATCATATATGTTGCAAATATGTGGAAATTTAATATGATAAAGGACAATGTTCATGTATGCATTTTGCATGCATCACCCAGTTGTACTGGAAGTCACCAGTTGTACCGATGTTTGTACCATGTGCGCTAGTTCTGGTCATGGATGTGGTTTTACCGCACCTTCATAGGAGTTGCGCTGTTGGGGAGTGTAATTAAAGATTAGATTGACACCTCCAAGGGCACAACTTAGTGGAACAAGGCACCTCACATTTTGTGAGGGCTCTAAGGTGAGCCTTGGTGGATTTTGGGGAGGATTTTGCATCTACACCTCTCCAACAAAGATTAGATTCCCATTGGATACACTTTGGGATACATTTTTGTGTCTTTGTGCCTCAATTGTTTCTATACCTGAACTCTCTTGCTTATGCATTTACGTTGTGGCAGTCATCGTGCTTGAAGTTATCTATCTTGTTAGCTATCTCATAGTTGCATATATATTGTTTAGCATAAGTTGTTGGTGCAAATAGTTGAGCTTAGAATTTATAGGTATTGTGCTAGATAAACTAAATGATAGTTTCATTCACGTGTTTATTCAAGCAAAACAATAATATCTTTAAATGGCATATTCACCCCTACCCATGTAGGCGACATCTAGGTATTTTTAACTATGGTAAGTACACAATGGTAAGTAAACGTGGCAATACTACGCTAAGGAGTGGCGGCATAGCTTGTCTTTGTCAAGCCTTAGAGAAGTGACACCGCTCGACTCCATCACCACTGTGTTGCGTGTTGAGTCTTGATGTTGTGACGCCACTCACCTTCATCGCCACTCGACCCTACTACCACCATGTCACAACAAATCAACAAAAATCCAATCAAATATCCATGGTCAACAAGTCTAATAAGAGGAACTGATAAAAGAACAAGTTAAAATATGAAGACCAAATAACCCCGATAGGTGGAGGGATAAGTGGGATAGTCTAGCATAGACAATGCATCACACCCCCTCCTTACTCCACCTCCGTTTTTCTGTGCCTTCCTCCTTCGACGAAAACATTGCATGGCTTCCCTCTCTACGATGGTGAGCCACGTCAGTGACATACTTCTCCGTCTTCGGTCTTCCCCATATTCAACAGTCTTTGGGGGTCTATAATCATTCGTTAGGGTGAAATTCTTGCCCAACGACAAGGGATACTGAAAATGGCGACGCTCGAGGCACTAGTAGGGAACAAGCTACTGCCGGCATACCTGATTTTTCTACCTCTCAGGTGCTTGTGCTAACACGCCAGCCGTTCTTGTGCGCCACCGGTACCACTACGCCAACTATACTCAAATAGGTACACTAGCGGTATTTGTTCTAGAAAAAAAAAATCTAACGTGTTGCTGTATTTGTACAACTACAATATACAGATTTACACGGTATACAAAGGAGTGGCCAACTACATACATACGTACACGGATTTATGGTATCAATACACAAGAGTATACAAATAGAGAAGTGGCCATGTTATTGGTTCATCTCATGTTAGAACCGAAGTAGATCACAAGACAAAGTTATTACATGAATTCCATAGCTGACCGTATTCGTGTGAGAGCAGTCTGTAAACCATGGCGTTCTAATAGTCTGCAGCCCCTTCCCCTCCCGTTCCCGTGGCTTACCCTCCCCGATGGTACCTTCATCAGCATTCCAGGTGGTGAAATTCACCACATGCTTTTACCAGACGCTACTGCTTGTTGCCCCTGCTCAATCGATGACTGGCTATTCCTCATGAGCACTGATGGTGCGTGTTCATTGGTGAACCCTTTCTCTAAGAGCATCCTGCAGCTTCCTGAGCTAGCCAAAGTATGGAAGCGTGGGATATCTAATCCCTACTCTCGCATTAGTCCAATTTTCTAAAAGTTGGTGGTACCCTCCTCACCCCTGGACTCAGCACCAGATTCTCTTGTTGCTGCACTGATTATGGATGATGTTCTACACTTTGTATTAACCAGCCACCGATTGCCCCCGACTTGTTTATGTTCGGTTGATCTCCACCACGTATGAGCCCAACGACTGTGTCCTGATCGGGGGCGTCCAACCGTTCACTGGTTAGTGGGCCCCTGTCGCCTGTGCTATATACAGAGTGGTGGGGGCGGTGGCACAGATCACGAGGTTGACTGGAGTGCCACTCGCCCCACTAACAAACCTACCGATCTAGGTTCAGCACAACCGACGGGAAGCTCCGCCGTCACCACTCTCTCACGGATCCGCCGCCGTCACCACGTCAACGTTGACGGGTTCATCCTCCTCGAGGGAGAAGGTAAACATCACAGTATTCGCAGTATCTCTCTCTCCCTCTCACAGTACATGAACACAATTCGTTACAGAGATAGTCACTACTCGATTAGATCTACACTAGTTGATCCACAACATCTAACATTGGTATCAGAGTCATACTAGTTGGTAGATCCTTTTGTTTTTCGGGTAGATAGTGATGAACTGCAAACCGTAGCTAAACCCTAGATCGATACCGAAATCCCCACGGTATAGAAGAGGAAAAGAAAAGAAAAAGAACACCGGTAGGGCCTCAGTGGCCACCGACAAAGATGTGATGCCGTTGGCGGTAAAGGGAACCACCTCTGTGCCCTTTGACGGAAGTGCGCCCACCCTCGGGTGCACGCGCCGTCGGCAAAGGGGACAAGGGGGCTCCGCCGCTCGTCTCCGCTTTCCGCCGTGGGCAGCCACTGGCGTGCGGGAGCCGCAAACTCCTCCCGTCGCCGGCGAGTTGTCGGTCACGCGCTCGCAAGGAGCTACCGGTCGGCGCCGTCGCGCGAGAAAGAGACAGAGATGGGGTCGGAGGAGAGACAGAGAGCCCCCAGGGCGGGCACGCCGCAGCGGCGGCCGCCGGGCCGCATGCGTGGGCGGGAGGTGCAGCCTCCGTCCCGCTACTGTCAGAGAGCCAGAGAGGCGCGGGGGAGTCTCTCGGGGTCACCGATACAGAGAGCCGCGGGGGAGACTCGCGGGGAGTGCCCCGTCGTCACCGGCGAGCCGCCGGGCCGAGCGTGCGAGCGGGAGCCGTAGCCACCGCGCCGCCGCCGAAGGCGGCAGAGACAGAGAGTGCTACGGGTGGAAAGAGACTAGGGTTAGGGTTTCAGGACGTTTTCGGCCGCTTTTATGTCACGCGAAACACGCTTTTGGCCGTCTGATCAGATCGAACGACTGGCGCCGCTCCTCGTGAGTGGCTACCGGTGCGGGCCGTTGACAGGCCACGGGCCACGTTTTCGGCCGCGCTGACATGACGAAAGTTGACGCGCCATGCGGCACGCAAGGATTTCTCGCTCGCTTGGGCTGTTGGCCGCGCACTGAGTTTTTGGGCTCTGCACAGTCTGCACAGTTTTCTGTTAATAAATTTACAGAGGCATTTTTAGTTAATTTTGGGTTGTTTTTGTCCTAGTTTTTTCTGAATATATAGAACCAACGTGATATTTGTTCAGGAATTACAAGGTGAAAGTTTATGCTTCTGAAAAGTTTAAAAGTTAAAGTTTCAATTCAAAGTTTCCGCTGCAAAATACTCCCTCCGTTCCTTTCTATAGTGCCTATAGATTTTTGACATTTGTTTCAGAATATAAGGTTTTAGCTTAGCTTTTTTTCAATTACCCCCTCCCCGTTCAGCTTCCAAATCGTTCAGCTCCCAAATTTGTGATGGTAAGTTAGGAAGATATGGATTTCCCAATTTTTACGTTGATCTCAAATCGTTCAGCTAGAGGTCTTGTGTAAAAAATACTCTTGCGCTAATTTCCGTGCCAAAAAACAATAGGCACTATAGAATGGAACAGAGGGAGTAGTTAAAGATGCATTTTAAATTTGAAAAATGCAAAAGTGATTATTGAAACAATTATGATCCTGTCATTTTATGACCAACGTTATTAATGGCATGATCATGGTTTGTTGTAATAATATATGCAAAAGTGACAATTAAATTTTCAAATAGATGATTAAACTAATTATTGTGACAATTGTGGTTATGTTATTTTTGGACCAACGTTATTAATGAAATTATCATGTTTTAATGCAATAAGGTGTGCGTTTATCTCTATTTCTGCCTAACAGTGAAATAGTTTTAATTGCACAAATAGTTGTATGTTCTAATTTTGACCATCGTTGGATTATTGCATGCAATTGTTGTTATGATCTCATTTCATTGTGGTTTAAAGGAGGGTACTACTTGATGAGCTGCATCAAGGATGTTCCAACCCTCAGAGGTGACAACTACACTGAATGTAGAAAGAAGGTCGATTTGTGCTGAGGTGGACTGGGTTCCCACAGCCGGTCAGACCAAAAGATCCAACCAAAAATGACAAGAAATATGATGCTGCATGGCAGAATAAAAAGTGGCTAAGTGCCATTTATAAAGAATATAATTGAGAACGCTATTGTGGGATCAATTGCAGACTGTGCTTCCGTATGGGAGTATCTTGAAAGAATAAAGAGCCAGTTCACTGGTTCTTCAAAGATATGAGCGACCCAGCTGCTATAGCAACTGGTGACAGAAAAGTACACATGGACATGAATAACATGGCAAGTGTGCCATATGGTGCAATAATGCTTATGTGGGTGTTGTCTGTGTGTAATGTGAGTGAAAAAGTGTTGTCCGCGTCGGACGAAGAACAAAAGAAAAGAAAAGAACTGATGAATCATCGAAATTATGACACTGTCACTTAGGCCATATTTCGAGGGGGAGAATAGAAAGACTTGTTAAAAATGATATTCTTCCTCCATTAGAATTCTCAGACATAGAACAGTGCATCGATTGCATTAAAGGAAAATTTGTAAAGCAAATTAAAAAGGATGCAAATCGAAGCACAACAACACTAGAAATAATTCACACCGATAAATGTGGACCATTTCATGTGAAAAGTGTGGATGGTTATGATTCGTTCTTAACATTCATGGATGATTACTCCCGATATGGCTATATTTATCCAATCAAAGAAAGAACAGAAGCGTTGGATAAATTTAAAACATTTAAAGTTGAAGTTGAAAATCAGCATGATAAAAGATTAAAGATAGTCAGATCTGATTGTGGAGGGGAGTACTACGGTCAACATACTCCATATGGCCAAGTCTCTGTACCTTTTGCAAGGTTCTTACAGGAGACTAGAATAGTCGCCCAGTATTGTATGTCGGGCAAACCTTAGCAGAATGTGGTAGCTGAAAGGCGCCACCGTACCCTTATGGATATGGTGCGCAGTATGATGAGCTATTCCACCCTACCATTGGGATTGTGGATTGAGGCGTTAAAAACCGCGATTCACATTCTAAACAGAGTACCAAGCAAATCGGTGCCCAAAACACCGTATGAGCTATGGACAGGGAGAGTGCCTTCTCTAAACCACCTGAAAGTGTGGGGGAGCCCTGCTGAGGCCAAAGTATTTAGTCCAAATATCGCAAAGTTAGATACCAAAACAGTCAGCTGCCATTTTAATTGCTATCCTGAAAAATCAAAAGGTTATCATTTCTACTGTCTAGAGAAATACACAAAGTTTGTGGAAACGAGACATGTTGTCTTCTTAGAGGACGAAATGATGAGGGGAGCATGGTAGCTCAGAAAATTGATCTTGAGGAGAAGAGGGTGCATGCACCTAATCCGATGACTCAGGAGCCATTTTTTGCGCTACCATGTGCACATGCACCGATAATCCCTGCGATTGTGGTGCAAGCGCCTATTGTGACTCCACCCATGACAACGATGAGTGAAAATTTGGAACCTATCGTCAGGAGTTGAATGAACCATTTGTTGAGCATGAAAGGGAGAAACAACAGCCACCTCCATAAGCTGAGCCACAAGTTGAGGAACAGAATGCTCCAGAGATTGAGGCCCTAGAAGGTCTACAAGAGCTAGAAAATCAGCAATTTCAACTCATTACAAAGTTTACAACACAGAAACAATTCATATGGAAGGTGATCCCACTTCATATGAAGAAGCCATGAGAAGCCCAGATTCATCAAAGTGGGTGGAGGCCATGGAAGACGAAATGAGATCGATGAGTGCCAACAATGTTTGGGACTTAGAGAATATTCCTAAAGAAGCCAAAACAGTGGGCTGCAAATGGGTCTACAAAATAAAATATGACTTCAATGGTAATGTCGAAAAGTATAAAGCACGACTTGTGGTAAAAGGATTTACACAAAGAGAAGGGATAGATTACAATGAGATATTATCTCTAGTCTCATGTAAGGATTCCTTCAGAATCATAAAGGCACTAGTTGCACATTTTAATTTAGAGTTGCATGAAATGGATGTAAAGACGACATTTCTAAACAGGGATTTAGAAGAAAATATCTACATGAAACAACCCAAGGGTTTTATCATGGAAGGCAAGGAAGAAATGGGATGCCGCCTAAAGAAATCCATTTATGGATTAAAGCAAGCCTCCAGACAGTGGTATCTAAAGTTTAATGAAACAATTAAGAGATTTGGATTTAAACAAAATATTGAGTACAACTGCGTTTATGCAAATTTTAAAAGTGGGAAACATATTTTCCTAATCTTGTATGTGGATGATATTCTGCTTGCGAGTAGTGATGTTAGTTTACTGCAAGAGACAAAGAAGTTCTTGTCCTCAAATTTTGATATGAAAGATCGTGGTGAAGCGCATATGTTTTGGGCATAGAAATTTACCGAGATAGGATTAATGGAGTATTAGGACTATCACAAAAGGCCTACTTAGAAAAGATTCTAAGTAAGTATAATATGCATAAGTGCAATGGCACACCTGCCCATATAGTCAAGGGTAATAGTTTTGGGAAATTTCAAAGTCCCCAAAATCAATACGAGCTCGATCAAATGAAAAAGGTTCCATATGCTTCGGCTATTGGAAGCCTACAGTATGCACAAGTTTGCACTCGCCCTGACTTAGTTTTTATCACCGGACTACTCGGTAGATATCAAAAAAATCTAGATTTTGAACACTGGAAAATGGTAAAGAAGGCATTGTGTTATGTGAAAGGCGCAAAGAACTACATGCTAACATACAGAAGATCTAATTCCCTAGAAATAAGAGGGTATTTAGATGCAGATTTTGCGGGAGATAAAGATGATAGAAAATCCACATCTGGATATGTATTCACTCTCGCAAGGGGAGCTATTTCATGGAGAAGCTCCAAACAGATAATAGTTGCCTCATCCACGATGTATGCAGAATTTATAGGATGTTATAAAGCCACGGGGCAGATATTATGGTTAAAGAAATTTATACCCAACTTGAAAGTGGTAGATTGTATTGACAAACCACTAAAGATGTACTGCGACAATGAGCCTGCAGTATTTTATGCTCACAACAACAAGTTGAGTACAGCTACGAAACCGATTGAGGTTAAGTATTATGTTGTGAAACACAAGGTCCAGGATTAAACTATAAGTCTCGAGCATATAAAGACAAAAGATATGCTTGTGAATCCGCTAACGAAAGGCTTACCACTCAGCGTGTTCAAGAAACACGTAGCCGGCATGGGTTTAAGGGAAAGTCTTACCTATCCTGGATCATAAGAGGTCCAAAAGTAAAAGAATTTGTTTCAAAATAAAGAAGTGTATTGTGGCTGTCTGATTCTACGGTAATAGAGTTGTGACGATGAAACATACCCTATGGACTGATCCAAAATAAAACGAATAAAATAAAAATATAAAGTTAAAACTAAAGTTGAGATCAAAGGGGAGAATGTTAGGTTGATCTCCACCACGTATCAGCCCAACGGCTCAACGTGCCCTTTGACCGCGCCCTGATCGGGGGCGCCCAAAGGTTCACTGGTTGGTGGGCCCCTGTCGCCTGTGCTATATATAGAGTGGTGGGGGCGGTGGCACAGATCACGAGGTTGACTGGAGTGCCACTTGCCCCACTAACAGACTACCGATTTAGGTTCAGCACAGTGCCGACGGGAAGCTCCGCCGTCACCACTCTCTCACAGATCCGTCGCCGTCATCACGTCAACGTCGACGGGTTCATCCTCCTCGAGGGATAAGGTAAACATCACAACATTCGCAGTATCTCTCTCCCTCTCACAGTACATGAACATAATTCGTTACAGAGATAGTCACTACTCGATTAGATCTACACTAGTTGATCCACATCATCTAACAGTTTAGAGGTAATGCGTTTCCAAGAACTTCAGATCGAGGATATTGCATTCTTTGATGGAAAACTATACGCGTTGTGTGGG
The DNA here is from genome assembly GCF_019359855.2 of Lolium perenne. Taxonomy (NCBI): domain Eukaryota; kingdom Viridiplantae; phylum Streptophyta; class Magnoliopsida; order Poales; family Poaceae; genus Lolium; species Lolium perenne. The sequence continues at coordinate 248,311,624 of NC_067247.2, read as the reverse complement.
TTTGGCAAACTATGCATCGTTCATTTCAAGGACCTTATTATTTCACCCCCTGAATGCATAATTCGCTCTTCATACGATTTTGGTGGAACTCCTGAATCCTTGTCCAAGGTGGACACAGGTGACCATACGGTAAGGGTGTATCTAGTTGAATGTGGTGGTAGACTGTTGATTGTGAAACGATGGTTGAGTCCATATACGATCTCGAGAGTGATTGTGTGTCGGAAGCACCCGTTCAATTCTCTCGTAGGTCTTCCCCACCTCCTCTCTCTCTTGTTTCTTCCAGATCTGGGCCGGCCGGCCCCTCCCCTTCTCTTCTCCGGCGATAGCCGGCGTTGAGGTGGGTGAGGGTCCCCTCCCTGTGTACAGCTGTAGTCTAGGTTGAAGAGTCTAGGTATAGGGTGTTTGCCTCCGTGGCGACTGGCGTTATGCCGTCTCGGAGCTTCTGCTTGGTGTCGGTGAGCGGCGCCAGGATACGGCGACTTCTTTCCGCTCCCGGGCGTCCATGGAGGATGGCTGTGATGTGGAGAGGTGGCCGGAGCTCCGCCTCCAATAAGCTCGCATGTCCTCCGAATCTGACTGCTCCTGCAGTTTTCTCCTCTTCCTCGTGTTGTCGTGGTGACAGAGGAGGTGAAGGGGAGTTGCAGCCTGACTGGATTCGAAGAGGTGTCTCGTTGATTCGGAGCTGCTTGCGACGGATCAGGTACAGAAGTAGAAGTTTCTCTTGGAGCGCATCCACTACGGCTTTCGGCGTGTTGTCTTCTGCCAAGCCGTGGTATCCTCTGGCCGAAGGGCGGCCTCTTGGAGTTGCGGTGTCTGCAGATCAAAATACCATTGGACGCCGACTCATCTTCTTCCTCCAGGCCGTTGTGCCGATGCGGAGGCAGCGGATCTTGAGAAAGGCATCTGCGTTGTCTTCCTCTAGCTGGTGGAGGCTTCGCAACAAGCGCATCGAGTCAAGTGGTTTCGTCCCCGACTCGAATGTTCTTGGTTCTTTGCTCAAGATTCAGAGTTGGAAGAGAAGGGCTAGATTGTTGTCTTGTTTTAGTTTTGGGGGTCCTTCTTGGAAGTTTCTTGGACTGGACTGTAATTTCTCTTTTTTTACGGGTCCGTATGCTCACTGTACTCTTCACAATATCAATGGATAAGCGGTGGCTCTGGGTCCTTCGGGACCCTACTTTGTTCAAAAAAAAAAAAAAAAAGAGAGTGATTGTGTGTCCGTATCTGTATCTGAACATACTGTTGCACTTCAAGTTTTAAAGGCAGATTATCCACGGATACGGGTACCCGTGGGTACCGTACCTACATGGGCAGGGTATGGGTACACTTTTATGCCCATGGGTAGTACCCATACCCTGCCCGCTAAGTTATGGGTAGGGCACGGGTATAGCCTCGTACCCACGGGTATACCCATACACTGCCCGTTTAGTATCAATTTCTTATGTAACGCATCTAATTTTGTTGACTTATGAGTTAAAATATGAGAATGTGCTTTTTATATTTTGTTAATTTTTATGTATTCAACTACCTGTTATTGAGTTAAGACAATTTAATTTTTTAATTAAATTTGTTATCGAGAAATGTAAAACTGCGAGTGACTTGTATACAATTTGACCTACCCACCGGGTATCCAATGGGTACGGGTACCCGCCGGGTATGGGTATGTGTAAAGTATTATACCCGTGGGTATGGATATGTATAGAAGTTTGTATCCATTGACTATGCGGATGTGGGTATGGTATTGCTCTACCCTGCCCATACCCTACCTATTACCATCCTGGGGCCTGAGCACCAACCCTGGTCGATGGAGAAGGGTCACTGACTTGGATGGCCATGCGCTCTTTCTTGGCCAATGTAGCTCTAAGGCCCTGGCTGCTACAAAGTGCAATGGCTGCTGAGAGGATTGCATCTACTTCATGGGTGACAGTTTGCACCTGTCTTAGAGCATCTCTAGCAGAGCCCGTAAAAATGCGAACTGAAAACCCGGAGTTCGGTTCACCGAACTCGTGTTTACGGGTCAAAAATGGCTGGTGCAGAACAGAGCCCGTAAACCAAAAATGGTTTTATAGTTTTGGTTTACGGGCTTTGTTCTGCGCCAGCGGCTTCCGAACCCGTAAAGGTAGGATTTTACATAGAATTCATATGCAAGACATACAACAATCGATCATAATTAATCAAATAATCATCCAAATTGTTACAACACATAAACAATAGTCTCAACCAAATTATGACAACAGTTTTGGGAAAATTGAACAAATAAAAAATATCTCAACCAAATTACAATAATTCTCAGAAAATTGGATAAATGAACAAATGTCTCAACAATGATACATGTGATAAATAAATGAATGGAATGGTAGGATCAAAGGCGACGGCCATGTCGCTGCCAGTGGTGCATTTTCGGATCATAAACGAGCTGGGCATGGGTAGTGGCATTCTCAATCTACCGATGAGTTCCAAGGAAAGTTTCAATGCGATCCGGATTGCGTTGGGGTTCCACTCGGGTGCCAACGTTGTCATAGAAGCAGGGCAAGCTCAACTCTGTTTCATCCTCGATGATCATGTTGTGACGAATCACACAACATGTCATGATGTAACAAGGGTTTTTTGTCCCAAAATTGGGCTGGGTCACGAACAATGGCAAACCTTGTTTGCAAAACACCGAAAGCTCTCTCAATGTCCTTGCGAGCTGCTTCTTAAGCTTTGGTAAATTCAGCTTCTATTCTATCTTGGGGATCCTTGACAGACTTAACAAAAGTTGCCCAATCCGGATAGTTGCCATCGGCTAGGTAATATCCCATTGTGTACTCATTGTTCATGACCTTGTAGTTGCAAGTGGGTGCTTCCCCCTTTGCTAATTTGGCAAATAAAGGGGATCTTTGTAGCACGTTGATGTCATTGAGTGTTCCCGGCAAACCAAAAAAACAATGCCAAATCCACAAATCTTGTGATGCAACGGCCTCAAGTACAATGGTTGCATCTTTGCTCTTGCCACAGTACTGTCCATGCCATGCCTTGGGACAATTCTTCCATGTCCAATGCATACAATCAAGACTACCAAGCATGCCCAGCCAACCTCTTTTCTCATTTATCTCCATCAATCTTTTGGTGTCATCCTCATTGGGAGATCGGAGATAGGTTGGTCCAAAAAACTTGATAATCAGGCGAGCAAACATACGCACCGACTCCGATGTAGTATCTTCGCCAATTTGAAGATACTCGTCAGTGTAATCCGCAGGGATGCCATACGCAATCACCCTCATGGCAGCAGATTTTTTTTTGGAACGGGCTGAAACCCATCACGCCGACGACATTTCTACGTTGCTTGAAGTAATTCGAATTGGCTTCACAGGCCTTGACGATTTTGACGAACAAACTACGCCACATGCGATACCTCCTACGGAATAGATGGGGCGGGTAGGTAGGTACCTCGGCGAAGTAGTCCCCCATCAGCTGCTCGTGGCTGAGGAGGCGATTCCGCTGGGTGTGGTTCCGGCCCATCACTGACCCACGCCCCCGATTCAGCAGCTTTGCGCGGTCCTCCATCTCATCATCCTGGAGCAGCTCGTCGAGGTCGGAATCGTCCAAGCTCGACGAATCCGACCGATCGACATCGACGAACTCGTCGCCCGAGCTCATCCTCGATTCGGACGGCGCGGCGGCGGCACCCGGAGTTGGGCGAGGAACAGCGGGCGGGGCGCGGGGCGACCTGCTCTAGCTCCAGGATGCGGGGCTCGGGGGAATCGGGCAGTGCGGCGGCGACGGAGTGTGGTGGCGGCGCGGGGAGGGAGAAAGCGAGCAGTTGCATCAGCTAAAATTTTAGCGTGCTCTAGATATGGATCGAGCGTTCGGTTCGCTCGAGCGACCCCTACAAATACATGCCGATTTGGGTTTTCGGTCTCGGCCCAAAAAAAGTGTTTCGGTTTTGGCCCTTTTACGGTAATTGATCGCCGCCATTTTTCAGCCCGAACCCTTAAACTGACGGTTATTTTTTGGTTTTGGCCCGTTTACGGGCTCCGCTAGAGATGCTCTTAGAGCATCTCCAGCCGCGTCCCAAAAGCGGTTCCAAAGGACAAATTTTCATTTCCAGCCGCGCGCCCTAAAGGCCCTTTCCATCCGGCGCGGCTTAATATGGTGTTCGGTGCTCCAAGCCCGTCCCCGGTCCACAGGGGACGCTCCGGGCACGCCGAACACAACGAAAAGCGAGGCAGGGAGTGACGGGCCCGATGCGTCAGCGACACGGAAGTCTAAAACCCCATCGCCTACCTCTGGTCAAGCGACATTAATGGTGCCCAGCTTCCCAGACGACGCACTGACGCGTCTCGTCATGCATGGCCGCCTGGCCATGCGCGCCGGCATTTATTGCAGCCAACGCCCCGCTGCCGCTTCGCCTGCCACCGCTGTACAATAAGAGCACCCCTCCTTCCTTCCCCATTCCAATTTCGCCGCTTCCAATCTCGACGCTCCCAATCTCGCCGCGACCCCTTCCTCTCGCCGCACCTCCTCCCTCGGCGCTCGCAATGTCATCCTCCCGCAAAAACGTCGCGGCGAACGGTTTCGGCCGCGGCAGCCTCACGGTGGCGGAGTGATGTCTACGCACGCTTCTATTCCTGTAGACAGTGTTGGGCCTCCAAGAGCAGAGGTTTGTAGAACAACAAGTTTCCCTTAAGTGGATCACCCAAGGTTTATCGAACTCAGGGAGGAAGAGGTCAAAGATATCCCTCTCAAGCAACCCTGCAATCACGATACAAGAAGTCTCTTGTGTCCCCAACACACCCAATACACTTGGTGCACTAGTTCGGCGAAGAGATATTAAAACGCAGGTGGTATAGATGGTGGTAATATTGCAGGAAGTAAAGATGCAGTAAAACAGTAAACAAGCGGTGCCAGAAAATAGCTTGCTGGCGTGGGAAGCAATTCTCTGTGGTGTAACTTATTCGAAAACAAGGCCTAAGGATCATACTTTCACTAGTGGACACTCTCAACATTGATCACATAACTGAATAAACAAATACTACTTTCTCTACACTCTCTTGTTGGATGACAAACACCATTCATTGTGTAGGGCTACAAGAGCACCTCAATGCCGGAGTTAACAAGCGCCACAACATTCGATGTTCATATTTAAATAACCTTAGAGTGCATAATAGATCATTGCAATTTAGACCGAGAACTAACATAGCGCACACACTGTCACCATTACACTATGAAAGGGGGAATAGATCGCATCAATACTATAATAGCAATAGTTAACTTCATAATCTACAAGAGATCACAATCATAGCTTATACCAAGTACTACATGATGCACACACTGTCACCATTACATCATGAAGGAGGCATAGACTACTTTAATAACATCACTAGAGTAGCACATAGATGATATTCAACTAGATCACAAAGCTCGTGATCACATAAAGATCAATGGGAGAGAGAGATGAACCACATAGCTACCGGTACAGCCCTTAGCCTCGAGGGAGAACTACTCCCTCCTCATCATGGGAGACAGCAGCGGCGATGAAGATGGTGGTGGTGTCGATGGAGATGCCTTCCGGGGGCACTTCCCCGTCCCGGCGGCGTGCCGGAACAGAGACTTCTGTCCCCCGAATCTTGGCTTCGCGATGGCGGCGGCTGCGTAACTTTTCTCGTCCCGTGGCTTATTCTTTTAGGGTTTTCGCGACGGGGTCCTTAAGTAGGCGGAAGGGCAGCCTCGGAAGGGCCCTGGTGGGGCCACACACTAGGGGGGCGCGCCCCACCCCTTGGCCGCGCCACCCTGGCGTGTGGGGCCCCCTGGCTCCCCTCTGGTCTCTCTCCGGTGTTCTGGAAGCTTCGTGGAAAAATAAGGTTCTGGGCGTTGATTTCGTCCAATTCCGAGAATATTTCCTTACTAGGATTTCTGAAACCAAAAACAGCAGAAAACAGGAACTGGCACTTCGGCATCTCGTCAATAGGTTAGTTCCGGAAAATGCATAATATCATCATAAAGTGTGAACAAAACATGTAGGTAATGTTATAAAACTATCATGGAACATAAGAAATTATAGATACGTTGGAGACGTATCAAGCATCCCCAAGCTTAGTTCCTACTCTCCCTCGAGTAGGTAAACGATAACAAGGATAATTTCTTAAGTGACATGCTACCAACATGATCTTGATCAATACTATTGTAAAGCATATGAGATGAATGCAGCGATTCGAAGCAATGATGGAGACAATGAGTAAACAAATGAATCATATAACAAAGACTTTTCATACTTTCAAGACAAGCATCAATAAGACTTGCATAAAAGTTAACTCATAAAGCAATAGATTCAAAGTAAAAGGCATTGAAGCAACACAAAGGATGATTAAGTTTCAGCGGTTGCTTTCAACTTCAACATGTATATCTCATGGATAATTGTCAACATAAAGCAATATAACAAGTGCAATAGGTAAACATGTAAGAATCAATGCACAGTTGACACAAGTGTTTGCTTCTAAGATAGAAAGAAGTAGGTAAACTGACTCAACATAAAGTAAAAGAATGGCCCTTCGCAGAGGGAAGCAGGGATTAAATCATGTGCTAGAGCTTTTTAAGTTTTGAAATCATATAGAGAGCATAAAAGTAAAGTTTTGAGAGGTGTTTGTTGTTGTCAATGAATGGTAGCGGGTACTCTAACTACCTTATCAACCAGAATTTCAAGAGCGGCTCCCATGAAGGACGTTATTGATACGTCTCCGACGTATCGATAATTTCTTATGTTCCATGCCACATTATTGATGTTATCTACATGTTTTATGCACACTTTATGTCATATTCGTGCATTTTCTGGAACTAACCTATTAACAAGATGCCGAAGTGCCGATTCTTTGTTTCTGCTGTTTTTGGTTTCAGAAATCCTAGTAAAGAAATATTCTCGGAATCGGACGAAATCAACGCCCAGGTTCCTATTTTGCCCGGAAGCATCCAGAACACACGAGAAGGACCAGAGGGGGGGCACTGGGCCCCCAGACCATAGGCCGGCGCGGCCCAGGCCCTGGCCGCGCCGCCCTATAGTGTGGCCACCCCTTCGACCCTCTGACGCCGCCTCTTCGCCTATTTAAGGGCCCTCGACCTAAAACCTCGATACGGAAAAGCCACGGTACGAGAAACCTTCCAGAGCCGCCGCCATCGCGAAGCCAAGATCTGGGGGACAGGAGTCTCTGTTCCGGCACCCCGCCGGAACGGGGAAGTGCCCCCGGAAGGCTTCTCCATCGACACCGCTGCCATCTCCACCGCCATCTTCATCACCGCTGCCATCTCCACCGCCATCTTCATCACCGCTGCTGCTCCCATGAGGAGGGAGTAGTTCTCCATCGAGGCTCGGGGCTGTACCGGTAGCTATGTGGTTCATCTCTCTCCTATGTACTTCAATACAATAATCTCATGAGCTGCCTTACATGACTGACATTCATATGATGATGCTTGTAATCTAGATGTCGTTATGCTAGTCAAGTGAATTTTACTTATGTGATCTCCGGAGACTCCTTGTCCCACGTGTGTAAAGTTGACAGTGTGTGCACCGTGTGGGTCTCTTAGGCTATATTTCACAGAATACTTATTCACTGTTATGAATGGCATAGTGAAGTGCTTATTTATATCTCTTTATGATTACAATGTGTTTTGTATCACAATTTATCTATGTGCTACTCTAGCAATGTTATTAAAGTAGTTTTATTCCTCCTGCACGGTGTAATGGTGACAGTGTGTGCATCCGTGTTAGTACTTGGTTTATGCTATGATTATGATCTCTTGTAGATTATGAAGTTAACTATTGCTATGATAGTATTGATGTGTATTATTCCTCCTACATAGCATGAAGGTGACAGTGTGCATGCTATGCTAGTACTTGGTTTAGTCGAATTGATCTTTCATGCACTCTAAGGTTATTTAAATATGAACATTGAATTGTGGAGCTTGTTAACTCCGGCATTGAGGGTTCGTGTAATCCTACGCAATGTGTTCATCATCCAACAAGAGTGTAGAGTATGCATTTATCTATTCTGTTAAGTGATCAATGTTAAGAGTGTCCACTAGTGAAAGTGTAATCCCTAGGCCTTGTTCCTAAATACTGCTATCGCTGCTTGTTTACTGTTTTACTGCGTTACTACTGCTGCAATACTACCACCATCAACTACACGCCAGCAAGCTATTTTCTGGCACCGTTGCTACTGCTCATATATATTTATACCACCTGTATTTCACTATCTCTTCGCCGAACTAGTGCACCTATTAGGTGTGTTGGGGACACAAGAGACTTCTTGCTTTGTGGTTGCAGGGTTGCATGAGAGGGATATCTTTGACCTCTTCCTCCCTGAGTTTGATAAACCTTGGGTGATCCACTTAAGGGAAAACTTGCTGCTGTTCTACAAACCTCTGCTCTTGGAGGCCCAACACTGTCTACAGGAAAAGGAGGGGGCGTAGACATCAAGCTATTTTCTGGCGCCGTTGCCGGGGAGGAAAGGTAAAAGGTACTCACACTCCGGATCTCGGCTACTAAGCTATTTTCCGGCGCCGTAAGTACTCAAAGCTATTTCCTTTAGATCCTGCAATTGCATCTTTTTGTTTCTTGTTTACACTAGTTTGGTATAATGGACAAAAATGAGCTTCTTATGCTATTTCCTGATTTAAAACATGGATTGTTTGATGCGAAAATTAAAAAACCTATGGAATCTTATTTGCATGCTGGTAGTAATATTAGTATGAATGCTTTGAACACCATTGTTGATAATGATATAGAAAGTTCTAAGCTTGGGGAAGCTGGTTTTCATGATCTTTTTAGTCCCCCAAGCATTGAGGAGAAAATTTTCTTTGATGATACTTTGCCTCCCATATATGATGATTATAATGATAGTGGTCTTTTGGTGCCACCTACTATGGAGAGTAAATTTTGTTGTGATTATACTATGCCTCCAACACTTGATGAGAATAATAACGATAGCTACTTTGTTGAATTTGCTCCCACTACAACTAATAAAATTGATTATACTTATGTGAAGAGTAATAATTTTATGCATGAGACTCATGATAAGAATGCTTTATGTGATAGTTATATTGTTGAGTTTGCTCATGATGCTACTGAAAGTTATTATGAGAGAGGAAAATATGGTTGTAGAAATTTTCATGTTACTAAAATACCTCTCTATGTGCTGAAATTTTTGAAGCTACACTTGTTTTATCTTCCTATGCTTGTTACTTTGCTCTTCATAAACTTGTTTATTTACAAGATTCCTATGCATAGGAAGCATGTTAGACTTAAATGTGTTTTGAATTTGCCTCTTTATGCTCTCTTTTGCTTCAAATACTATTTCTTGCGAGTGCATCATTAAAACTGCTGAGCCCATCTTAACGGCTATAAAGAAAGAACTTCTTGGGAGATAACCCATGTGTTATTTTGCTACAGTACTTTGTTTTATATTTGTGTCTTGGAAGTTGTTTACTACTGTAGCAACCTCTCCTTATCTTAGTTTTATGTTTTGTTGTGCCAAGTGAAGCCTCTAATCGAAGGTTGATACTAGATTTGGATTTCTGCGCAGAAACAGATTTCTATCTGTCACGAATCTGGGCTGTTTTCTCTGTAGAAAAATCAGAAAAATATGCCAATTTACGTGCGTGTTCCTCAGATATGTACGCAACTTTCATTAGTTTTGAGTTTTCTGATCTAAGCAATGGAAGTATTTATTAAAAATTCGTCTTTACGGACTGTTCTGTTTTGACAGATTCTGCCTTTTATTTCGCATTGCTTCTTTCGCTGTGTTGGGTGGATTTCTTTGTTCCATTACCTTCCAGTAGCTTTGAGCAATGTCCAGAAGTGTTAAGAATGATTGTGTCACCTCTGAACATGGGAGTTTTTGATTATGTACTAACCCCTCTAATGAAGTTTATGAGAAGTTTGGTGTGAAGGAAGTTTTCAAGGGTCAAGAGAGGAGGATGATATACTATGATCAAGAAGAGTGAAAGCTCTAAGCTTGGGGATGCCCCGGTGGTTCACCCCTACATATTCTAAGAAGTCTCAAGCATCTAAGCTTGGGGATGCCCAAGGCATCCCCTTCTTCATCGACAACATTATCAGGTTCCTCCCCTGAAACTATATTTTTATTCCATCACATCTTATGTGCTTTGCTTGGAGCGTCGGTTTGTTTTTGTTTTTGTTTTGTTTGAATAAAATGGATCCTAGCATTCACTTTATGAGAGAGAGACACGCTCCACTGTAGCATATGGACAAGTATGTCCTTAGTTTCTACTCATAGTATTCATGGCGAAGTTTCTTCTTCGTTAAATTGTTATATGGTTGGAATTGGAAAATGATACATGTAGTAATTGCTATAAATGTCTTGGGTAATGTGATACTTGGCAATTGTTGTGCTCATGTTTAAGCTCTTGCATCATATGCTTTGCACCCATTAATGAAGAAATACATAGAGCATGCTAAAATTTGGTTTGCATATTTGGTTTCTCTAAGGTCTAGATAATTTCTAGTATTGAGTTTGAACAACAAGGAAGACGGTGTAGAGTCTTATAATGTTTTCAATATGTCTTTTATGTGAGTTTTGCTGCACCGGTTCATCCTTGTGTTTGTTTCAAATAAGCCTTGCTAGCCTAAACCTTGTATCGAGAGGGAATACTTCTCATGCATCCAAAATACTTGAGCCAACCACTATGCCATTTGTGTCCACCATACCTACCTACTACATGGTATTTTCCGCCATTCCAAAGTAAATTGCTTGAGTGCTACCTTTAAAATTCCATCATTCACCTTTGCAATATATAGCTCATGGGACAAATAGCTTAAAAACTATTGTGGTATTGAATATGTACTTATGCACTTTATCTCTTATTAAGTTGCTTGTTGTGCGATAACCATGTTCACTGGGGACGCCATCAACTACTCTTTGTTGAATTTCATGTGAGTTGCTATGCATGTTCGTCTTGTCTGAAGTAAGAGCGATCTACCACCTTATGGTTAAGCATGCATATTGTTAGAGAAGAACATTGGGCCGCTAACTAAAGCCATGATCCATGGTGGAAGTTTCAGTTTTGGACATATATCCTCAATCTCATATGAGAAAATTATTAATTGTTGTTACATGCTTATGCATAAAAGAGGAGTCCATTATCTGTTGTCTATGTTGTCCCGGTATGGATGTCTAAGTTGAGAATAATCAATAGCGAGAAATCCAATGCGAGCTTTCTCCTTAGACCTTTGTACAGGCGGCATAGAGGTACCCCTTTGTGACACTTGGTTAAAACATGTGCATTGTGATGATCCGATAGTCCAAGCTAATTAGGACAAGGTGCGGGCACTATTAGTATACTATGCATGAGGCTTGCAACTTGTAAGATATAATTTACATGATACATATGCTTTATTACTACCGTTGACAAAATTGTTTCATGTTTTCAAAATCAAAGCTCTAGCACAAATATAGCAATCGATGCTTTTCCTTTATGGAGGACCATTCTTTTACTTTCATTGTTGAGTCAGTTCACCTATTTCTCTCCACCTCAAGAAGCAAACACTTGTGTGAACTGTGTATTGATTCCTACATACTTGCATATCGCACTTATTATATTACTCTATGTTGACAATATCTATGAGATATACATGTTATAAGTTGAAAGCAACCGCTGAAACTTAATCTTCCTTTGTGTTGCTTCAATGCTTTTACTATGAATTATTGCTTTATGAGTTAACTCTTATGCAAGATTTATTGATGCTTGTTTTGAAGTACTATTCACGAAAAGTCTTTGCTTTATGATTCAGTTGTTTACTCATGTCATATACATTGTTTTGATCGCTGCATTCACTACATATGCTTTACAAATAGTATGATCAAAGTTATGATGGCATGTCACTCCAGAAATTATCTTTGTTATCGTTTTACCTGCTCGGGACGAGCAGAACTAAGCTTGGGGATGCTGATACGTCTCCGACGTATCGATAATTTCTTATGTTCCATGCCACATTATTGATGTTATCTACATGTTTTATGCACACTTTATGTCATATTCGTGCATTTTCTGGAACTAACCTATTAACAAGATGCCGAAGTGCCGATTCTTGTTTCTGCTGTTTTTGGTTTCAGAAATCCTAGTAAAGAAATATTCTCGGAATCGGACGAAATCAACGCCCAGGTTCCTATTTTGCCCGGAAGCATCCAGAACACACGAGAAGGACCAGAGGGGGGCACTGGGCCCCCAGACCATAGGCCGGCGCGGCCCAGGCCCTGGCCGCGCCGCCCTATAGTGTGGCCACCCCTTCGACCCTCTGACGCCGCCTCTTCGCCTATTTAAGGGCCCTCGACCTAAAACCTCGATACGGAAAAGCCACGGTACGAGAAACCTTCCAGAGCCACCGCCATCGCGAAGCCAAGATCTGGGGGACAGGAGTCTCTGTTCCGGCACCCCGCCGGAACGGGGAAGTGCCCTCGGAAGGCTTCTCCATCGACACCGCTGCCATCTCCACCGCCATCTTCATCACCGCTGCCATCTCCACCGCCATCTTCATCACCGCTGCTGCTCCCATGAGGAGGGAGTAGTTCTCCATCGAGGCTCGGGGCTGTACCGGTAGCTATGTGGTTCATCTCTCTCCTATGTACTTCAATACAATAATCTCATGAGCTGCCTTACATGATTGAGATTCATATGATGATGCTTGTAATCTAGATGTCGTTATGCTAGTCAAGTGAATTTTACTTATGTGATCTCCGGAGACTCCTTGTCCCACGTGTGTAAAGGTGACAGTGTGTGCACCGTGTGGGTCTCTTAGGCTATATTTCACAGAATACTTATTCACTGTTATGAATGGCATAGTGAAGTGCTTATTTATATCTCTTTATGATTACAATGTGTTTTGTATCACAATTTATCTATGTGCTACTCTAGCAATGTTATTAAAGTAGTTTTATTCCTCCTGCACGGTGTAATGGTGACAGTGTGTGCATCCGTGTTAGTACTTGGTTTATGCTATGATTATGATCTCTTGTAGATTATGAAGTTAACTATTGCTATGATAGTATTGATGTGTATTATTCCTCCTACATAGCATGAAGGTGACAGTGTGCATGCTATGCTAGTACTTGGTTTAGTCGAATTGATCTTTCATGCACTCTAAGGTTATTTAAATATGAACATTGAATTGTGGAGCTTGTTAACTCCGGCATTGAGGGTTCGTGTAATCCTACGCAATGTGTTCATCATCCAACAAGAGTGTAGAGTATGCATTTATCTATTCTGTTAAGTGATCAATGTTGAGAGTGTCCACTAGTGAAAGTGTAATCCCTAGGCCTTGTTCCTAAATACTGCTATCGCTGCTTGTTTACTGTTTTACTGCGTTACTACTGCTGCAATACTACCACCATCAACTACACGCCAGCAAGCTATTTTCTGGCACCGTTGCTACTGCTCATATATATTTATACCACCTGTATTTCACTATCTCTTCGCCGAACTAGTGCACCTATTAGGTGTGTTGGGGACACAAGAGACTTCTTGCTTTGTGGTTGCAGGGTTGCATGAGAGGGATATCTTTGACCTCTTCCTCCCTGAGTTCGATAAACCTTGGGTGATCCACTTAAGGGAAAACTTGCTGCTGTTCTACAAACCTCTGCTCTTGGAGGCCCAACACTGTCTACAGGAAAAGGAGGGGGCGTAGACATCAGTTATCTCTACCAGCAAGGTAGATCATCCCTCTTCTCTTTTGTTTACACATGTATTTTAGTTTCATTATTGATGACACTCCTCCCAACCTTTTGCTTACACAAGCCATGGCTAACCAAATCCTCGGGTGCCTTCCAACATTCACATACCATGGAGGAGTGTCTATTTGCAAAATTAAGTTGCTTACTGATAGATCAGGGCAAAACACGTGAAGAGAATTATTAATGCAAGTTGTTATTAATTGGGGCTGGGAACCCCATTGCCAGCTCTTTTTGCAAAATTATTGGATAAGCAGATATGCCACTAGTCCATTGGTGAAAGTCTGTCCGAAGTAAATGACAAGATCGAAAGGTAAACACCACATACTTCCTCATGAGCTATAAAACATTGACACAAATAAGAGATAATAGCTTTTGAATTGTTTAAAGGTAGCACATGAAGTATTTGCTTGGAAATGGCAGAGAAATACCATGTAGTAGGTAGGTATGGTGGACACAAATGGCATAGTTTTTGGCTCAAGGATTTGGATGCACGAGAAGAATTCCTCTCAATACAAGGCTAGGCTAGCAAGGTTGTTTGAAGCAAACTCAAGTATAAATGGTACAGCAAGACTCACATATGAACATATTGTAAGCATTATAAGACTTTACATCGTCTTCCTTGTTGTTCAAACACCTTAACCAGAAAATATCTTGACTCTAGAGACCAATCATGCAAACCAAATTTTAACAAGCTCTATGTAGTTCTTCATTAATAGGTGCAAAGTACATGATGCAAGAGCTTAAACATGATCTATATGAGCACAACAATTGCCAAGTATCAAATTATTCAAGACATTATACCAATTACCACATGAAGCATTTTCCGTTTCCAACCATATATCAATTAACGAAGCGGTTTTCAACTCCGCCATGAACATTAAAGATAGAACTAAGAACACCAGTGTTCATATGAAAAAGCGGAGCGTGTCTCTCTCCCACACAAGCATGAATTTATTCAGACAAAACAAAAACAAACAGACGCTCCAAGTAAAGTACATAAGATGTGACTGAATAAAAATAAAGTTTCACTAGAGGTGACCTGATAAGTTGTCGATGAAGAAGGGGATGCCTTGGGCATCCCCAAGCTTAGATGCTTGAGTCTTCTTGAAATATCCAGGGATGAACCACGGGGGCATCCCCAAGCTTAGACTTTTCACTCTTCTTGATCATAGTATATCATCCTCCTCTCTTGACCCTTGAAAACTTCCTCCACACCAAACTCTAAACAAACTCATTAGAGGGTTAGTGCATAATCAAAAATTCACATGTTCAGAGGTAACACAATCATTCTTAACACTTCTGGACATTGCCCAAAGCTACTGGAAGTCAATGGAACAAAGAAATCCATCCAACACAGCAAAAGAGGCAATGCGAAATAAAAGGCAGAATCTGTCGAAACAGAACAGTCCGTAAAGACGAATTTTTTAGAGGCACTGAACTTGCTCAGATGAAAAAGCTCAAATTGAATTAAAGTTGCGTACATATCTTAGGATCGCGCACGTAAATTGGCAGATTTTTCTGAGTTACCTACAGAGAACCCTGCCCAAATTCGTGACAGACAGAAATCTGTTTCTGCACAATAATCCAAATCTAGTATGCACCTTGCTATGACAGACTTTACTTGGCACAACAATGCAATAAAATAAAGATAAGGAGAGGTTGCTACAGTAGTAACAACTTCCAAGACGCAACAAAACAGTAGCAAAATAAAGACATGGGTTATCTCCCAAGAAGTGCTTTCTTTATAGCCATTAAGATGGGCTCAGCAATTTTA
Source organism: Lolium perenne (assembly GCF_019359855.2). Taxonomy (NCBI): domain Eukaryota; kingdom Viridiplantae; phylum Streptophyta; class Magnoliopsida; order Poales; family Poaceae; genus Lolium; species Lolium perenne. The sequence continues at coordinate 248,296,135 of NC_067247.2, read as the reverse complement.
ATGATGCTCTCGCAAGAAATAAGAGTTGAAGCAAAAGAGAGCATCAAAAAGCAAATTCAAAACACATTTAAGTCTAACCCACTTCCTATGAAAAGGAATCTTGTAAGTAAACAAATTCATGAAGCATAATGCAACAAGCATAGAAAGATAAAACAAGTGTAACTTCAAGATTTTCAGCAAAAAGAGAGGTGTTTTAGTAACACGAACATATTTTCCTCTCTCATAAAGGTTTTCAGTAGCATCATGAACAAACTCAACAATATAACTATCACATGAAACATTCTTATCATGAGCTACATGCATAAAATTATTACTCTCCACATAAGCATAATCAATTTTATTAGTTGTAGTGGGAGCAAATTCAACAAAGTAGCTATCATTATTATTCTCATCAAGTGTAGGAGGCATAGTATAATCATAATAAAATTTACTCTCCATAGTAGGCGGCACCAAAAGACCACTATCATTATAATCATCATAAATAGGAGGCAAAGTATCATCAAAGAAAATTTTCTCCTCAATGCTTGGGGGACTAAAAATGTCATGCTCATCAAAACCAGCTTCCCCAAGCTTAGAATTTTCCATATCATTAGCAACAATGCTGTTCAAAGCGTTCATACTAATATCATTGCTACTAGCATGCAAATAAGATTCCATAGGTTTTTAAATTTTCGCATCAAACCATCCATGTCTTAACTCAGGAAATAGATTAAAAAGCTCACAGTTGTTTTCCATTATGCCTTACTAGTGTAAAACAAGAAACAAAAAGATGCAATTGCAGGATCTAAAGGAAATAGCTTTGAGCACTCACAACGGCACCAGAAAATAACTTAGTTACCTGGGACCGGAGTGTGAGTGCCTTTTACCTTACCTCCCCGGCAACGGCGCCAGAAAATATGCTTGATGTCTACGCACGCTTCTATTCCTGTAGACAGTGTTGAGCCTCCAAGAGCAGAGGTTTGTAGAACAGCAGCAAGTTTCCCTTAAGTGGATCACCCAAGGTTTATCGAACTCAGGGAGGAAGAGGTCAAAGATATCCCTCTCAATCAACCCTGCAATCACGATACAAGAAGTCTCTTGTGTCCCCAACACACCCAATACACTTGTCAGATGTATAGGTGCACTAGTTCGGCAAAGAGATATTAAAACGCAGGTGGTATAGATGGTGGTAATATTGCAGGAAGTAAAGATGCAGTAAAACAGTAAACAAGCGGTGCCAGAAAATAGCTTGCTGGCGTGGAAAGCAATTTTCTGTGGTGTAACTTATTCGGAAACAAGGCCTAGGGATGATACTTTCACTAGTGGACACTCTCAACATTGATCACATAACTGAATAAACAAATACTACTTTCTCAACACTCTCTTGTTGGATGACAAACACCATTCATTGTGTAGGGCTACAAGAGCACCTCAATGCCGGAGTTAACAAGCGCCACAACATTCGATGTTCATATTTAAATAACCTTAGAGTGCATAATAGATCATTGCAATTTAGACCGAGAACTAACATAGCGCACACACTGTCACCATTACACTATGAAAGGGGGAATAGATCGCATCAATACTATAATAGCAATAGTTAAATTCATAATCTACAAGAGATCACAATCATAGCTTATACCAAGTACTACATGATGCACACACTGTCACCATTACATCATGAAGGAGGCATAGACTACTTTAATAACATCACTAGAGTAGCACATAGATGATATTCAACTAGATCACAAAGCTCATGATCACATAAAGATCACATGGGAGAGAGAGATGAACCACATAGCTACCGGTACAGCCCTTAGCCTCGAGGGAGAACTACTCCCTCCTCATCATGGGAGACAGCAGCGGCGATGAAGATGGCGGTGGTGTCGATGGAGATGCCTTCCGGGGGCACTTCCCCGTCCCGGCGGCGTGCCGGAACAGAGACTTCTGTCCCCCGAATCTTGGCTTCGCGATGGCGGCGGCTGCGTAACTTTTCTCGCCCCGTGGCTTATTGTTTTAGGGTTTTCGCGACGGAGTCCTTAAGTAGGCGGAAGGGCAGCCTCGGAAGGGCCCTGGTGGGGCCACACACTAGGGGGCGCGCCCCACCCCTTGGCCGCGCCGCCCTGGCGTGTGGGGCCCCCTGGCTCCCCTCTGGTCTCTCTCCGGTGTTTTGGAAGCTTCGTGGAAAAATAAGGTTCTGGGCGTTGATTTCGTCCAATTCCGAGAATATTTCCTTACTAGGATTTCTGAAACCAAAAACAGCAGAAAACAGGAACTGGCACTTCGGCATCTCGTCAATAGGTTAGTTCCGGAAAATGCATAAAATCATCATAAAGTGTGAACAAAACATGTAGGTAATGTTATAAAACTAGCATGGACCATAAGAAATTATAGATACGTTGGAGACGTATCACGGAGGCGTAGGTGCTGTATCGCGCGCGGTATTCTTTCCCGCTGGACATGCGCCTGCCAAGCAGCGCCGGCTGGAGGATGGCCGTCAACGGGGTCGATGTCCCGCCGCCGCCACCGGCGGGAACCGAGCGCTGGAGGGATGCGATCCGGACCCGGCGGGCTCGCCTCACCACCGAGGAGCGAGCCGATCCGAACTAGGGCCCCACCGGTAACGACGACTGGTGGGTGATACGTCTCAAACGTATCCATAATTTCTTATGTTCCATGCTAATTTTATGACAATACTCACATGTTTTATACAAACTTTACATCATTATTATGCATTTTCCGGCACTAACCTATTAACGAGATGCCGAAGCGCCAGTTGCTGTTTTCTGCTATTTTTGGTTTCAGAAATCCTACAAAGGAAATATTCTCGGAATTGGACGAAATCAACGCCCAGGGTCTTATTTTTCCACGGAGCTTCCAGAAGACCGAAGAGCATACGAGGTCGGGCGACGAGACGCCCAGACCACAGGGCCGCGCGGCCAGGGTGGGGCCCGCGCCGCCCTATGGTGTGGGGCCCTCGTGCCTCCACCGACCCTGCCCTTCCACCTACTTAAACTCTCCGTCGCGAAAACCCTAAAAAGATAAGCCACAAGACGAGAAAAGTTACGCAGCCGCCGCCATCGCGAAGCCAAGTTCGGGTGATAGAAGTCTCTGTTCCGGCACGCCGCCGGGACGGGGAATTGCCCCCGGAAGCCATCTCCATCGACACCACCGCCATCTCCATCGTCGCTGCTGTCTACCATGATGAGGAGGGAGTAGTTCTCCCCCCGATGCTAAGGGCTTTACCGGTAGCTATGTGGTTAATCTCTCTCCCATGTACTTCAATACAATGATCTCATGAGCTGCCTTACATGATTGAGATCCATATGATGAGCTTTGTAATCTAGATGTCGTTATGCTATTCAAGTGGATTTTACTTATGTGATCTCCGGAGACTCCTTGTCCCACGTGTGTAAAGGTGACAGTGTGTGCACCGTGTGGGTCTCTTAGGCTATATTTCACGGAATACTTGTTCACTGGGTTATGACTTGAGTTGGATGTCTCTATGAAATTGTGGTGTGTTAGTACCTCCTATGAATGCTCACAGTGACAGTGTGGGGTGTTTATTAGTACTTGGGAATACATCTTTAAGGTTTGCTTTTGCAGCCCTACACGGTGAATTAGTGTTCGTTATCCCGCCAGAGAGTAATTCAGAATAGCATGATGAAGTGCTTATTTATATTCAATTATGATTGCAATGTTGAGAGTGTCCACTAGTGAAAGTATGATCCCTAGGCCTTGTTTCTAAGTACTGAAACACCGTTTCCAACAAGTTCTGCTACATGTTTACTTGCTGCCATATTTATTTCAGATTGTTATTACCACTCATATTCATCCATATCACTTGTATTTTACTATCTCTTCGCCGAACTAGTGCACTTATACATCTGACAAGTGTATTAGGTGTGTTGGGGACACAAGAGACTTCTTGTATCTTAATTGCAGGGTTGCTTGAGAGGGATATCTCTGACCTCTACCTCCCCGAGTTCGATAAACCTTGGGTGATTTACTTAAGGGAAACTTGCTGCTGTTCTACAAACCTCTGCTCTTGGAGGCCCAACACTGTCTACAGGAATAGAAGCGTGCGTAGACATCAAGCTATTTTCTGGCGCCGTTGCCGGGGAGGTAAGGTAAAAGGTATTCACATCCTCCGACTACTAAGCTATTTCCTAGCACTGTTGCCGGTGTGTGAGTGCTCGAAGGTATCTCCTTTAGATTCTTCAATTATATCTTTTTGTTTCTTGTTTTTATTTCACTAGTTAGGCTTAATGGAAAACAACAAAAATATTAGAGATCTTTATAGTATTTATCTTGAGTTAGGACATGAGGTGTTTGAAGAGAAAATTAAAAAACCTATGGAGCTTTATATGCATGCTAATGGCAATGTTATTAGTATGAATGCTTTGAACACCATTGTTGCTAATGATATGGAAAATTCTAAGCTTGGGGAAGCTGGTTTTGAGGAGCATGATATTTTTAGTCCCCCAAGCATGGAGGAGAAAAATTACTTTGATGATACTTTACCTCCTATATATGATGATTACAATGATGACTACCATATTTTCAGTCCACCTACTATTGAGGAGAAGATTAATTATGATTACAATATGCCTCCTATATATGATGATTATGGTGATGAGAATAATAATGATAGCTATCTTATTGAATTTGCTCCCACTACAATTAATAGTAATGACTATGCTTATGTGGAGAGTAATAATTTTATGCATGTAGCTCATGATAAGAATGTTTCATGTGATAGTTATATTGTTGAGTTTGTTCATGATGCTACTGAAAGTTATTATGAGAGAAGGAAACATGGTTATATGCATCTTAATAATATTAAGTTTCCCCTCTTTGTGTTGAGAATCTTGAAGTTGCGCTTGTGTTGCCTTTCTATGCTTGTTGCATTGTGCTTACATGACTTGTTTATTTACAAGATTCCTTTTCATAGGAAGTGGGTTAGGCTTAATTGTGTTTTGAATTTGCTTCTTGATGCTCTCTTTTACTTCAACTCTTATTTCTTGCGAGTGCATCATTAAAATTACTGAGCCCATCTTAATGGCTATAAAGAAAGCACTTCTTAGGAGATAACCCATGTTTTTATTTTGCTACTGTTTTGTTGTGTCTTGAAAGTTGTTACTACTGTAGCAACCTCTCCTTATCTTTATTTTATTGCATTGTTGTGCCAAGTAAAATCTTTGATAGTAAGGTTGATACTAGATTTGGATTACTGCGCAGAAACAGATTTCTTACTGTCACGAAATTGAGCAGCCCCGTCTGTAGGTAACTCAGAAAAACCTGCAAATTTACGTGCGTGATCCTCAGATATGTACGCAACTTTAATTAAATTTGAGCTTTTTCATCTGAGCAAGTTAAGTGCCCCAGAAAAATTCGTCTTTACGGACTGTTCTATTTTGACAGATTCTGCCTTTTATTTCGCATTGCCTCTTTTGCTATGTTTGATGGATTTCTTTGTTCCATTAATTTCCAGTAGCTTTGGGCAATGTCCAGAAGTGTTAATAATGATTGTGTTACCTCTGAACATGTGAATTTTTGATTATGCACTAACCCTCTAATGAGTTTGTTTTGAGTTTGGTGTGGAGGAAGTTTTCAAGGATCAAGAGAGGAGGATGATACAATATGATCAAGAAGAGTGAAAAGTCTAAGCTTGGGGATGCCCCCGTGGTTCATCCCTGCATATTTCAAGAAGACTCAAGCATCTAAGCTTGGGGATGCCCAAGGCATCCCCTTCTTCATCGACAACTTATCAGGTCACCTCTAGTGAAACTATATTTTTATTCAGTCACATCTTATGTGCTTTACTTGGAGCGTCTGTTTGTTTTTGTTTTTGTTTTTGTTTGAATAAACTCGGACCCTAGCATTCTTTGTATGGGACAGAGACACGCTCCGCTGTTTCATATGAACACTGGTGTTCTTAGCTTTACTTTTAATGTTCATGGCGAATGTTGAAACTGCTTCGTTCATTGTTATATGGTTGGAAACAGAAAATGCTTCATGTGGTAATTGGTATATTGTCTTGAATAATTTGATACTTGGAAATTGTTGTGCTCAAATAGATCATGTTTAAGCTCTTGCATCATGTACTTTTCACCTATTAATGAAGAACTACCATAGAGCTTGTTGAAGTTTGGTTTGCATGATTGGTCTCTCTAGAGTCTAGATATTTTCTGGTGAAGTGTTTGAACAACAAGGAAGACAGTGTAGAGTCTTATAATGCTTGCAATATGTTCTTATGTAAGTTTTGTTGTACCGGTTCATACTTGTGTTTGCTTCAAACAACCTTGCTAGCCAAAGCCTTGTACTAAGAGGGAATTCTTCTCGTGCATCCAAATCCTTGAGCCAAAACCTATGCCATTTGTGTCCACCATACCTACCTACTATGTGGTATTTCTCTGCCATTCCAAAGTAAATTGCTTGAGTGCTACCTTTAAAATTTCATTCCTTGTCTTTGCAATACATAGCTCATGGGAAAATAGCCTTAAAAACTATTGTGGTATTGAATATGTTGCTATGTATCTTATTTCTTATAAGTTGCTTGTTGAGCGGTAACCATGTTTCTGGGGACGCCATCAACTATTACACCTTTGTTGAATATCATGTGAGTTGCTATGCATGTTCGTCTTGTCTGAAGTAAGGGCGATTTATCATGATCAAATGGTTTGAGTATGCATATTGTTAGAGAAGAACATTGGGCCGCTAACTAAAGCCATGAATCATGGTGGAAGTTTCAGTTTGGACACTAATCCTCAATCTCTTATGAGAATATTATCTGTTGTTGAATGCTTATGCATTAAAGAGGAGTCCATTATCTGTTTTCTATGTTGTCCCGGTATGGATGTCTAAGTTGAGAATAATCAAAAGCGAGAAATCCAATGCGAACTTTCTCCTTAGACCTTTGTACAGGCGACATAGAGGTACCCCTTTGTGATACTTGGTTGAAACATATGTTATGCGATGATAATCCATGTAAATCCAAGCTAATTAGGACAAGGTGCAAGCACTATTGGTATTCTATGCATGAGGCTTGCAACTTATAGGATGTCTTATGCATAACACATATGAATTATTACTACCGTTGACAAAATTGTTTCTATGTTTTCAAAATAAAAGCTCTAGCACAAAAATAGTAATCCATGCTTCCCTCTGCGAAGGGCCCATTCTTTTACTTTATGTTGAGTCAGTTTACCTACTTCTTTCTATCTTAGAAGCAAACACTTGTGTCAACTGTGTGCATTGATTCCTACATACTTGCTTATTTGCATTCATCATATTACTTTGTGTTGACAATTATCCATGAGATATACATGTTGAAGTTGAAAGCAACCGCTGAAACTTATATCTTCCTTTGTGTTGCTTCAAAACTTTCTACTAAGAATTTATTGCTTTGTGAGTTAACTCCTATGCAAGTCTTTTTGATGCTTGTCTTGAAAGTACTATTCATGAAAAGTCTTTGTTATATGATTCAGTTGTTTAATCATTGTCTTTACCATTGCTTCGAATCACTTCATTCATTTCATATGCTTTACAATAGTATTGATCAAGATTATGATAGCATGTCACTTCAGAAATTATCCTTGTTATCGTTTACCTACTCGAGGGCGAGTAGGAACTAAGCTTGGGGATGCTTGATACGTCTCCAACGTATCTATAATTTCTTATGTTCCATGCTAGTTTTATGACAATACCTACAAGTTTTATTCATACTTTGTATCGTTTTAATGCATTTTCCGGCACTAACCTATTAACGAGATGCCGAAGTGCCAGTTCCTGTTTTCTGCTGTTTTTGGTTTCAGAAATCCTACAAAGGAAATATTCTCGGAATTGGACGAAATCAACGCCCACGATCTTATTTTTTCACGAAGCTTCCAGAGAGCCAGAGAGGCACCAGAGGAGAGCCCTGGGGGCCCCACCCCACAGGGCGGCGCGGCCAAGTGGGGGGGGCGCCCCCCTGTGTCAACTGTGTATTGATTCTTACATGTTTACCTATTGCACTTGTTATATTGCTTTATGTTGACAACTATCCATGAGATATACATGTTACAAGTTGAAAGCAATTGCTGAAACTTAATCATCCTTTGTGTTGCTTCAATGCCTTTTACTTTGAGTCTATTGCTTTATGAGTTAACTCCTATGCAAGTCTTATTGATGCTTGTCTTGAAAGTACTATTCATGAAAAGTCTATGCTATATGATTCAGTTGTTTAATCATTATCTTTACCATTGCTTTGAATCACTTCATTCATCTCATATGCTTTACAATAGTAGTGATCAAGATCATGTTGGTAGCATGTCACTTAAGAAATTATCCTTGTTATCGTTTACCTACTCGAGGGCGAGTAGGAACTAAGCTTGGGGATGCTTGATACGTCTCCAACGTATCTATAATTTCTTATGTTCCATGCTAGTTTTATGACAATATCTACATGTTTTATTCATACTTTATATCGTTTTGATGCATTTTCTGGCACTAACCTATTAACGAGATGCCGAAGCGCCAGTTGTTGTTTTCTGCTGTTTTTTGTTTCAGAAATACTACAAAGGAAATATTCTCGGAATTGGACGAAATCAACGCCCAGGGTCTTATTTTTCCACGGAGCTTCCAGAAGACCGAAGAGCATACGAGGAGGGGCGACGAGGCGCCCAGACCACATGGCCGCGTGACCAGGGTGGGGCCCGCGCCGCCCTGTGGTGTGGGGCCCTCATGCCTCCACCGACCCTGCCCTTCCGCCTACTTAAACTCTCCGTCGCGAAAACCCTAAAAATATAAGCCACGAGACGAGAAAAGTTACGCAGCCGCCACCATCGCGAAGCCAAGTTCGGGGGACAGAAGTCTCTGTTCCGGCACGCCGCCGGGACGGGGAATTGCCCCCGGAAGCCATCCCATTGACACCACCGCCATCTCCGTCGCCGCTGCTGTCTCCCATGATGAGGAGGGAGTAGTTCTCCCCCGAGGCTAAGGGCTTTACCGGTAGCTATGTGGTTAATCTCTCTCCCATGTACTTCAATACAATGATCTCATGAGCTGCCTTACATGATTGAGATCCATATGATGAGCTTTGTAATCTAGATGTCGTTATGCTATTCAAGTGGATTTTACTTATGTGATCTCCGGAGACTCCTTGTCCCACGTGTGTAAAGGTGACAGTGTGTGCACCGTGTGGGTCTCTTAGGCTATATTTCACAGAATACTTGTTCACTGGGTTATGACTTTAGTTGGATGTCTCTATGAAATTGTGGTGTGTTAGTACCTCCTATGAATGCTCACAGTGACAGCGTGGGGTGTTTATTAATACTTGGGAATACATCTTTAAGGTTTGCTTTTGCAGCCCTACACGGTGAATTAGTGTTCGTTATCCCACCAGAGAGTAATTCAGAATAACATGATGAAGTGCTTATTTATATTCAATTATGATTGCAATGTTGAGAGTGTCCACTAGTGAAAGTATGATCCCTAGGCCTTGTTTCTAAGCATTGAAACACCGTTTCCAACAAGTTCTGCTACATGTTTACTTGCTGCCATATTTATTTCAGATTGTTATTACCACTCATATTCATCCATATCACTTGTATTTTACTATCTCTTCGCCGAACTAGTGCACCTATACATATGACAAGTGTATTAGGTGTGTTGGGGACACAAGAGACTTCTTGTATCTTAATTGCAGGGTTGCTTGAGAGGGATATCTCTGACCTCTACCTCCCTGAGTTCGATAAACCTTGGGTGATTCACTTAAGGGAAACTTGCTGCTGTTCTACAAACCTCTGCTCTTGGAGGCCCAACACTGTCTACAGGAATAGAAGCGTGCGTAGACATCAGTGGGCGGACTACTTCCAGACGCAACATGACGCCGAGATGAACAACACCGACGGCCTCATCGGTCGGAGGAACACCTGGAATAGGGAGGGGCGCCTCCGATTCTGGGGTGTTCCCGGGCGCACCCTCGAGCACGTCGTCGAGGACATCCAGAACGGCGCCCCAAGGCTGGAGATGCCACCTTCGCCGCCACCATCTCCTTCGCCTGCAGCGCGCTGGCAGTCGAGGAGGACGTACCCATCCTCCTCAAACTCTTCTTCCTCGGGGCTGGCGCGATCGGCACCTTCCTCGCACCGCGCCACGCCCTAAAGCGTGCCGAAGCGCGAGGTGAAGGAAGAGCCGGAGTACGCGACGCCGCCCGCCATTCGGAGGCGAGGCGGCAGCAGCGTCAGCATCCGCGAACCAGCGCGGCAGCAGCAAAGGCGCGCCGTCGGCGCCCTCCTCATCCTGAAGCAGGAGGTGAAGGAGGAGCAGGACGACGAGGAAGCCGCGAAGGCCGCGCAGTTGGCGGAGTACGAGCGGCAGCAGCGATGGCGTGCATGGCATCATTGAACGACAAGGACGCTGAAGGGCGACCTCGACGCTGTGATCGCCATGTCCATCCGCGACACTGGGATGCCGCTCGTCGACCTCACCGACGATAGCGAAGCTGGGCCAAGCGGCGCGGTGTAGGATGAGCCCGTCGACGAACCCGACGAGCGCGGCAAGCAGAACGTCGTCGTCGCCGACATGTACAACTTCCACCTGTACTAATAATCATCCAAATTGTTACAACACATAAACAATAGTCTCAACCAAATTATGACAACAGTTTTGGGAAAATTGAACAAATAAAAAATATCTCAACCAAATTACAATAATTCTCAGAAAATTGGATAAATGAACAAATGTCTCAACAATGATACATGTGACAAATAAATGAATGGAATGGTAGGATCAAAGGCGACGGCCATGTCGCTGCCAGTGGTGCATTTTCAGATCATAAACGAGCTGGGCATGGGTAGTGGCATTCTCAATCTACCGATGAGTTCCAAGGAAAGTTTCAATGCGATCCGGATTGCGTTGGGGTTCCACTCGGGTGCCAACGTTGTCATAGAAGCAGGGCAAGCTCAACTCTGTTTCATCCTCGATGATCATGTTGTGACGAATCACACAACATGTCATGATGTAACAAGGGTTTTTTGTCCCAAAATTGGGCTGGGTCACGAACAATGGCAAACCTTGTTTGCAAAACACCGAAAGCTCTCTCAATGTCCTTGCGAGCTGCTTCTTAAGCTTTGGTAAATTCAGCTTCTATTCTATCTTGGGGATCCTTGACAGACTTAACAAAAGTTGCCCAATCCGGATAGTTGCCATCGGCTAGGTAATATCCCATTGTGTACTCATTGTTCATGACCTTGTAGTTGCAAGTGGGTGCTTCCCCCTTTGCTAATTTGGCAAATAAAGGGGATCTTTGCAGCACGTTGATGTCATTGAGTGTTCCTGGCAAACCAAAAAAACAATGCCAAATCCACAAATCTTGTGATGCAACTGCCTCAAGTACAATGGTTGCATCTTTGCTCTTGCCACAGTACTGTCCATGCCATGCCTTGGGACAATTCTTCCATGTCCAATGCATACAATCAAGACTACCAAGCATGCCCAGCCAACCTCTTTTCTCATTTATCTCCATCAATCTTTTGGTGTCATCCTCATTGGGAGATCGGAGATAGGTTGGTCCAAAAAACTTGATAATCAGGCGAGCAAACATACGCACCGACTCCGATGTAGTATCTTCGCCAATTTGAAGATACTCGTCAGTGTAATCCGCAGGGATGCCATACGCAATCACCCTCATGGCAGCATATTTTTTTTTTGGAACGGGCTGAAACCCATCACGCCGACAGCATTTCTACGTTGCTTGAAGTAATTCGAATTGGCTTCACAGGCCTTGACGATTTTGACGAACAAACTACGCCGCATGCGATACCTCCTACGGAATAGATGGGGCGGATAGGTAGGTACCTCGGCGAAGTAGTCCCCCATCAGCTGCTCGTGGCTGAGGAGGCGATTCCGCTGGGTGTGGTTCCGGCCCATCACTAACCCACGCCCCCGATTCAGCAGCTTTGCGCGGTCCTCCATCTCGTCATCCTGGAGCAGCTCGTCGAGGTCGGAATCGTCCAAGCTCGACGAATCCGACCGATCGACATCGACGAACTCGTCGCCCGAGCTCATCCTCGATTCGGACGGTGCGGCGGCGGCACCCGGAGTTGGGCGAGGAACAGCGGGCGGGGCGCGGGGCGACCTGCGCTAGCTCCAGGATGCGGGGCTCGGGGGAATCGGGCAGTGCTGCGGCGACGGAGTGTGGTGGCGGCGCGGGGAGGGAGAAAGCGGGCAGTTGCATCAGCTAAAATTTTAGCGTGCTCTAGATATGGATCGAGCGTTCGGTTCGCTCGAGCGACCCCTACAAATACATGCCGATTTGGGTTTTCGGTCTCGGCCCGAAAAAAGTGTTTCGGTTTTGGCCCTTTTACGGTAATTGATCGCCGCCATTTTTCAGCCCGAACCCTTAAACTGACGGTTATTTTTTGGTTTTGGCCCGTTTACGGGCTCTGCTAGAGATGCTCTTAGAGCATCTCCAGCCGCGTCCCAAAAGCGGTTCCAAAGGACAAATTTTCATTTCCAGCCGCGCGCCCTAAAGGCCCTTTCCATCCGGCGCGGCTTAATATGGTGTTTGGTGCTCCAAGCCCATCCCCGGTCCACAGGGGACGCTCCGGGCACGCCGAACACAACGAAAAGCGAGGCAGGGAGTGACGGTCCCGATGCGTCAGCGACACGGAAGTCTAAAACCCCATCGCCTACCTCTGGTCAAGCGACATTAATGGTGCCCAACTTCCCAGACGACGCACTGACGCGTCTCGTCGTGCATGGCCGCCTGGCCATGCGCGCCGGCATTTATTGCAGCCAACGCCCCGCTGCCGCTTTGCTTGCCACCGCTGTACAATAAGAGCACCCCTCCTTCCTTCCCCATTCCAATTTCGCCGCTTCCAATATCGACGCTCCCAATCTCGCCGCGACCCCTTCCTCTCGCCGCACCTCCTCCCTCGGCGCTCGCAATGTCATCCTCCCGCAAAAACGTCGCGGCGAACGGTTTCGGCCGCGGCAGCCTCACGGTGGCGGAGTGATGTCTACGCACGCTTCTATTCCTGTAGACAGTGTTGGGCCTCCAAGAGCAGAGGTTTGTAGAACAGCAAGTTTCCCTTAAGTGGATCACCCAAGGTTTATCGAACTCAGGGAGGAAGAGGTCAAAGATATCCCTCTCAAGCAACCCTGCAATCACGATACAAGAAGTCTCTTGTGTCCCCAACACACCCAATACACTTGGTGCACTAGTTCGGCGAAGAGATATTAAAACGCAGGTGGTATAGATGGTGGTAATATTGCAGGAAGTAAAGATGCAGTAAAACAGTAAACAAGCGGTGCCAGAAAATAGCTTGCTGGCGTGGGAAGCAATTCTCTGTGGTGTAACTTATTCGGAAACAAGGCCTAAGGATCATACTTTCACTAGTGGACACTCTCAAAATTGATCACATAACTGAATAAACAAATACTACTTTCTCTACACTCTCTTGTTGGATGACAAACACCATTCATTGTGTAGGGCTACAAGAGCACCTCAATGCCGGAGTTAACAAGCGCCACAACATTCGATGTTCATATTTAAATAACCTTAGAGTGCATAATAGATCATTGCAATTTAGACCGAGAACTAACATAGCGCACACACTATCACCATTACACTATGAAAGGGGGAATAGATCGCATCAATACTATAATAGCAATAGTTAACTTCATAAGCTACAAGAGATCACAATCATAGCTTATACCAAGTACTACATGATGCACACACTGTCACCATTACATCATGAAGGAGGCATAGACTACTTTAATAACATCACTAGAGTAGCACATCGATGATATTCAACTAGATCACAAAGCTCGTGATCACATAAAGATCACATGGGATAGAGAGATGAACCACATAGCTACCGGTACAGCCCTTAGCCTCGAGGGAGAACTACTCCCTCCTCATCATGGGAGACAGCAGCGGCGATGAAGATGGCGGTGGTGTCGATGGAGATGCCTTCCGGGGGCACTTCCCCGTCCCGGCGGCGTGCCGGAACAGAGACTTCTGTCCCCCGAATCTTGGCTTCGCGATGGCGGCGGCTGCGTAACTTTTCTCGTCCCGTGGCTTATTCTTTTAGGGTTTTCGCGACGGGGTCCTTAAGTAGGCGGAAGGGCAGCCTCGGAAGGGCCCTGGTGGGGCCACACACTAGGGGGGCGCGCCCCACTCCTTGGCCGCGCCACCCTGGCGTGTGGGGCCCCCCTGGCTCCCCTCTGGTCTCTCTCCGGTGTTCTGGAAGCTTCGTGGAAAAATAAGGTTCTGGGCGTTGATTTCGTCCAATTCCGAGAATATTTCCTTACTAGGATTTCTGAAACCAAAAACAGCAGAAAACAGGAACTGGCACTTCGGCATCTCGTCAATAGGTTAGTTCCGGAAAATGCATAATATCATCATAAAATGTGAACAAAACATGTAGGTAATGTTATAAAACTATCATGGAACATAAGAAATTATAGATACGTTGGAGACGTATCAAGCATCCCCAAGCTTAGTTCCTACTCGCCCTCGAGTAGGTAAACGATAACAAGGATAATTTCTTAAGTGACATGCTACCAACATGATCTTGATCAATACTATTGTAAAGCATATGAGATGAATGCAGCGATTTGAAGCAATGATGGAGACAATGAGTAAACAAATGAATCATATAACAAAGACTTTTCATACTTTCAAGACAAGCATCAATAAGACTTGCATAAAAGTTAACTCATAAAGCAATAGATTCAAAGTAAAAGGCATTGAAGCAACACAAAGGATGATTAAGTTTCAGCGGTTGCTTTCAACTTCAACATGTATATCTCATGGATAATTGTCAACATAAAGCAATATAACAAGTGCAATAGGTAAACATGTAAGAATCAATGCACAGTTGACACAAGTGTTTGCTTCTAAGATAGAAAGAAGTAGGTAAACTGACTCAACATAAAGTAAAAGAATGGCCCTTCGCAGAGGGAAGCAGGGATTAAATCATGTGCTAGAGCTTTTTAAGTTTTGAAATCATATAGAGAGCATAAAAGTAAAGTTTTGAGAGGTGTTTGTTGTTGTCAACGAATGGTAGCGGGTACTCTAACTACCTTGTCAACCAGACTTTCAAGAGCGGCTCCCATGAAGGACGTTATCTCTACCAGCAAGGTAGATCATCCCTCTTCTCTTTTGTTTACACATGTATTTTAGTTTCATTATTGATGACACTCCTCCCAACCTTTTGCTTACACAAGCCATGGCTAACCAAATCCTCGGGTGCCTTCCAACATTCACATACCATGGAGGAGTGTCTATTTGCAAAATTAAGTTGCTTACTGATAGATCAGGGCAAAACACGTGAAGAGAATTATTAATGCAAGTTGTTATTAATTGGGGCTGGGAACCCCATTGCCAGCTCTTTTTGCAAAATTATTGGATAAGCGGATATGCCACTAGTCCATTGGTGAAAGTTTGTCCGAAGTAAATGACAAGATCGAAAGGTAAACACCACATACTTCCTCATGAGCTATAAAACATTGACACAAATAAGAGATAATAGCTTTTGAATTGTTTAAAGGTAGCACATGAAGTATTTGCTTGGAAATGGCAGAGAAATACCATGTAGTAGGTAGGTATGGTGGACACAAATGGCATAGTTTTTGGCTCAAGGATTTGGATGCACGAGAAGAATTCCTCTCAATACAAGGCTAGGCTAGCAAGGTTGTTTGAAGAAAACTCAAGTATAAATGGTACAGCAAGACTCACATATGAACATATTGTAAGCATTATAAGACTTTACATCGTCTTCCTTGTTGTTCAAACACCTTAACCAGAAAATATCTAGACTCTAGAGACCAATCATGCAAACCAAATTTTAACAAGCTCTATGTAGTTCTTCATTAATAGGTGCAAAGTACATGATGCAAGAGCTTAAACATGATCTATATGAGCACAACAATTGCCAAGTATCAAATTATTCAAGACATTATACCAATTACCACATGAAGCATTTTCCGTTTCCAACCATATATCAATTAACGAAGCGGTTTTCAACTCCGCCATGAACATTAAAGATAGAACTAAGAACACCAGTGTTCATATGAAAAAGCGGAGCGTGTCTCTCTCCCACACAAGCATGAATTTATTCAGACAAAACAAAAACAAACAGACGCTCCAAGTAAAGTACATAAGATGTGACTGAATAAAAATATAGTTTCACTAGAGGTGACCTGATAAGTTGTCGATGAAGAAGGGGATGCCTTGGGCATCCCCAAGCTTAGATGCTTGAGTCTTCTTGAAATATCCAGGGATGAACCACGGGGGCATCCCCAAGCTTAGACTTTTCACTCTTCTTGATCATAGTATATCATCCTCCTCTCTTGACCCTTCAAAACTTCCTCCACACCAAACTCTAAACAAACTCATTAGAGGGTTAGTGCATAATCAAAAATTCACATGTTCAGAGGTAACACAATCATTCTTAACACTTCTGGACATTGCCCAAAGCTACTGGAAGTCAATGGAACAAAGAAATCCATTCAACACAGCAAAAGAGGCAATGCGAAATAAAAGGCAGAATCTGTCAAAACAGAACAGTCCGTAAAGACGAATTTTTTAGAGGCACTGAACTTGCTCAGATGAAAAAGCTCAAATTGAATTAAAGTTGCGTACATATCTTAGGATCACGCACGTAAATTGGCAGATTTTTCTGAGTTACCTACAGAGAACCCTGCCCAAATTCGTGACAGACAGAAATCTGTTTCTGCGCAATAATCCAAATCTAGTATGCACCTTGCTATGAAAGACTTTACTTGGCACAACAATGCAATAAAATAAAGATAAGGAGAGGTTGCTACTGTAGTAACAACTTCCAAGACGCAACAAAACAGTAGAAAAATAAAGACATGGGTTATCTCCCAAGAAGTGCTTTCTTTATAGCCATTAAGATGGGCTCAGCAATTTTAATGATGCTCTCGCAAGAAATAAGAGTTGAAGCAAAAGAGAGCATCAAAAAGCAAATTCAAAACACATTTAAGTCTAACCCACTTCCTATGAAAAGGAATCTTGTAAGTAAACAAATTCATGAAGCATAATGCAACAAGCATAGAAAGATAAAACAAGTGTAACTTCAAGATTTTCAGCAAAAAGAGAGGTGTTTTAGTAACACGAACATATTTTCCTCTCTCATAAAGGTTTTCAGTAGCATCATGAACAAACTCAACAATATAACTATCACATGAAACATTCTTATCATGAGCTACATGCATAAAATTATTACTCTCCACATAAGCATAATCAATTTTATTAGTTGTAGTGGGAGCAAATTCAACAAAGTAGCTATCATTATTATTCTCATCAAGTGTAGGAGGCATAGTATAATCATAATAAAATTTACTCTCCATAGTAGGTGGCACCAAAAGACCACTATCATTATAATCATCATAAATAGGAGGCAAAGTATCATCAAAGAAAATTTTCTCCTCAATGCTTGGGGGACTAAAAATGTCATGCTCATCAAAACCAGCTTCCCCAAGCTTAGAATTTTCCATATCATTAGCAACAATGTTGTTCAAAGCGTTCATACTAATATCATTGCTACTAGCATGCAAATAAGATTCCATAGGTTTTTTAATTTTCGCATCAAACCATCCATGTCTTAACTCAGGAAATAGATTAAAAAGCTCACAGTTGTTTTCCATTATGCCTTACTAGTGTAAAACAAGAAACAAAAAGATGCAATTGCAGGATCTAAAGGAAATAGCTTTGAGCACTCACAACGGCACCAGAAAATAACTTAGTTACCTGGGACCGGAGTGTGAGTGCCTTTTACCTTACCTCCCCGGCAACGGCGCCAGAAAATATGCTTGATGTCTACGCACGCTTCTATTCCTGTAGACAGTGTTGAGCCTCCAAGAGCAGAGGTTTGTAGAACAGCAGCAAGTTTCCCTTAAGTGGATCACCCAAGGTTTATCGAACTCAGGGAGGAAGAGGTCAAAGATATCCCTCTCAAGCAACCCTGCAATCACGATACAAGAAGTCTCTTGTGTCCCCAACACACCCAATACACTTGTCAGATGTATAGGTGCACTAGTTCGGCAAAGAGATATTAAAACGCAGGTGGTATAGATGGTGGTAATATTGCAGGAAGTAAAGATGCAGTAAAACAGTAAACAAGCGGTGCCAGAAAATAGCTTGCTGGCGTGGGAAGCAATTTTCTGTGGTGTAACTTATTCGGAAACAAGGCCTAGGGATCATACTTTCACTAGTGGACACTCTCAACATTGATCACATAACTGAATAAACAAATACTACTTTCTCAACACTCTCTTGTTGGATGACAAACACCATTCATTGTGTAGGGCTACAAGAGCACCTCAATGCCGGAGTTAACAAGCGCCACAACATTCGATGTTCATATTTAAATAACCTTAGAGTGCATAATAGATCATTGCAATTTAGACCGAGAACTAACATAGCGCACACACTGTCACCATTACACTATGAAAGGGGGAATAGATCGCATCAATACTATAATAGCAATAGTTAACTTCATAATCTACAAGAG
The DNA here is from genome assembly GCF_019359855.2 of Lolium perenne. Lineage (NCBI taxonomy): Eukaryota > Viridiplantae > Streptophyta > Magnoliopsida > Poales > Poaceae > Lolium > Lolium perenne. The sequence goes on along the minus strand of NC_067247.2, from coordinate 248,277,626 downwards.
ATCACAATCATAGCTTATACCAAGTACTACATGATGCACACACTGTCACCATTACATCATGAAGGAGGCATAGACTACTTTAATAACATCACTAGAGTAGCACATAGATGATATTCAACTAGATCACAAAGCTCATGATCACATAAAGATCACATGAGAGAGAGAGATGAACCACATAGCTACCGGTACAGCCCTTAGCCTCGAGGGAGAACTACTCCCTCCTCATCATGGGAGACAGCAGCGGCGATGAAGATGGCGGTGGTGTCGATGGAGATGCCTTCCGGGGGCACTTCCCCGTCCCGGCGGCGTGCCGGAACAGAGACTTCTGTCCCCCGAATCTTGGCTTCGCGATGGCGGCGGCTGCGTAACTTTTCTCGTCCCGTGGCTTATTGTTTTAGGGTTTTCGCGACGGAGTCCTTAAGTAGGCGGAAGGGCAGCCTCGGAAGGGCCCTGGTGGGGCCACACACTAGGGGGCGCGCCCCACCCCTTGGCCGCGCCGCCCTGGCGTGTGGGGCCCCCTGGCTCCCCTCTGGTCTCTCTCCGGTGTTTTGGAAGCTTCGTGGAAAAATAAGGTTCTGGGCGTTGATTTCGTCCAATTCCGAGAATATTTCCTTACTAGGATTTCTGAAACCAAAAACAGCAGAAAACAGGAACTGGCACTTCGGCATCTCGTCAATAGGTTAGTTTCGGAAAATGCATAAAATCATCATAAAGTGTGAACAAAACATGTAGGTAATGTTATAAAACTAGCATGGAAAATAAGAAATTATAGATACGTTGGAGACGTATCACGGAGGCGTAGGCGCTGTATCGCGCGCGGTATTCTTTCCCGCTGGACATGCGCCTGCCAAGCAGCGTCGGCTGGAGGATGGCCGTCAACGGGGTCGATGTCCCGCCGCCGCCACCGGCGGGAACCGAGCGCTGGAGGGATGCGATCCGGACCCGGCGGGCTCGCCTCACCACCGAGGAGCGAGCCGATCCGAACTAGGGCCCCACCGGTAACGACGACTGGTGGGTGATACGTCTCAAACGTATCCATAATTTCTTATGTTCCATGCTAATTTTATGACAATACTCACATGTTTTATACAAACTTTACATCATTATTATGCATTTTCCGGCACTAACCTATTAACGAGATGCCGAAGCGCCAGTTGCTGTTTTCTGCTGTTTTTTGGTTTCAGAAATCCTACAAAGGAAATATTCTCGGAATTGGACGAAATCAACGCCCAGGGTCTTATTTTTCCACGGAGCTTCCAGAAGACCGAAGAGCATACGAGGTGGGGCGACTAGGCGCCCAGACCACAGGGCCGCGCGGCCAGGGTGGGGCCCGCGCCGCCCTATGGTGTGGGGCCCTCGTGCCTCCACCGACCCTGCCCTTCCGCCTACTTAAACTCTCCGTCGCGAAAACCCTAAAAAGATAAGCCACGAGACGAGAAAAGTTACGCAGCCGCCGCCATCGCGAAGCCAAGTTCGGGTGATAGAAGTCTCTGTTCCGGCACGCCGCCGGGACGGGGAATTGCCCCTGGAAGCCATCTCCATCGACACCACCGCCATCTCCATCGTCGCTGCTGTCTCCCATGATGAGGAGGGAGTAGTTCCCCCCCCCCCCCCCGAGGCTAAGGGCTTTACCGGTAGCTATGTGGTTAATATCTCTCCCATGTACTTCAATACAATGATCTCATGAGCTGCCTTACATGATTGAGATCCATATGATGAGCTTTGTAATCTAGATGTCGTTATGCTATTCAAGTGGATTTTACTTATGTGATCTCCGGAGACTCCTTGTCCCACGTGTGTAAAGGTGACAGTGTGTGCACCGTGTGGGTCTCTTAGGCTATATTTCACGGAATACTTGTTCACTGGGTTATGACTTGAGTTGGATGTCTCTATGAAATTGTGGTGTGTTAGTACCTCCTATGAATGCTCACAGTGACAGCGTGGGGTGTTTATTAGTACTTGGGAATACATCTTTAAGGTTTGCTTTTGCAGCCCTACACGGTGAATTAGTGTTCGTTATCCCGCCAGAGAGTAATTCAGAATAGCATGATGAAGTGCTTATTTATATTCAATTATGATTGCAATGTTGAGAGTGTCCACTAGTGAAAGTATGATCCCTAGGCCTTGTTTCTAACTACTGAAACACCGTTTCCAACAAGTTCTGCTACATGTCTACTTGCTGCCATATTTATTTCAGATTGTTATTACCACTCATATTCATCCATATCACTTGTATTTTACTATCTCTTCGCCGAACTAGTGCACTTATACATCTGACAAGTGTATTAGGTGTGTTGGGGACACAAGAGACTTCTTGTATCTTAATTGCAGGGTTGCTTGAGAGGGATATCTCTGACCTCTACCTCCCCGAGTTCGATAAACCTTGGGTGATTTACTTAAGGGAAACTTGCTGCTGTTCTACAAACCTCTGCTCTTGGAGGCCCAACACTGTCTACAGGAATAGAAGCGTGCGTAGACATCAAGCTATTTTCTGGCGCCGTTGCCGGGGAGGTAAGGTAAAAGGTATTCACATCCTCCGACTACTAAGCTATTTCCTAGCACTGTTGCCGGTGTGTGAGTGCTCGAAGGTATCTCCTTTAGATTCTGCAATTATATCTTTTTGTTTCTTGTTTTTATTTCACTAGTTAGGCTTAATGGAAAACAACAAAAATATTAGAGATCTTTATAGTATTTATCTTGAGTTAGGACATGAGGTGTTTGAAGAGAAAATTAAAAAACCTATGGAGCTTTATATGCATGCTAATGGCAATGTTATTAGTATGAATGCTTTGAACACCATTGTTGCTAATGATATGGAAAATTCTAAGCTTGGGGAAGCTGGTTTTGAGGAGCATGATATTTTTAGTCCCCCAAGCATGGAGGAGAAAATTTACTTTGATGATACTTTACCTCCTATATATGATGATTACAATGATGACTACCATATTTTCAGTCCACCTACTATTGAGGAGAAGATTAATTATGATTACAATATGCCTCCTATATATGATGATTATGGTGATGAGAATAATAATGATAGCTATCTTATTGAATTTGCTCCCACTACAATTAATAGTAATGACTATGCTTATGTGGAGAGTAATAATTTTATGCATGTAGCTCATGATAAGAATGTTTCATGTGATAGTTATATTGTTGAGTTTGTTCATGATGCTACTGAAAGTTATTATGAGAGAGGGAAACATGGTTATATGCATCTTAATAATATTAAGTTTCCCCTCTTTGTGTTGAGAATCTTGAAGTTGCGCTTGTGTTGCCTTTCTATGCTTGTTGCATTGTGCTTACATGACTTGTTTATTTACAAGATTCCTTTTCATAGGAAGTGGGTTAGGCTTAAATGTGTTTTGAATTTGCTTCTTGATGCTCTCTTTTACTTCAACTCTTATTTCTTGCGAGTGCATCATTAAAATTACTGAGCCCATCTTAATGGCTATAAAGAAAGCACTTCTTAGGAGATAACCCATGTTTTTATTTTGCTACTGTTTTGTTGTGTCTTGAAAGTTGTTACTACTGTAGCAACCTCTCCTTATATTTATTTTATTGCATTGTTGTGCCAAGTAAAGTCTTTGATAGTAAGGTTGATACTAGATTTGGATTACTGCGCAGAAACAGATTTCTTACTGTCACGAAATTGAGCAGCCCCGTCTGTAGGTAACTCAGAAAAATCTGTAAATTTACGTGCGTGATCCTCAGATATGTACGCAACTTTAATTAAATTTGAGCTTTTTCATCTGAGCAAGTTAAGTGCCCCAGAAAAATTCCTCTTTACGGACTGTTCTGTTTTGACAGATTCTGCCTTTTATTTCGCATTGCCTCTTTTGCTATGTTTGATGGATTTCTTTGTTCCATTAATTTCCAGTAGCTTTGGGCAATGTCCAGAAGTGTTAATAATGATTGTGTTACCTCTGAACATGTGAATTTTTGATTATGCACTAACCCTCTAATGAGTTTGTTTTGAGTTTGGTGTGGAGGAAGTTTTCAAGGATCAAGAGAGGAGGATGATACAATATGATCAAGAAGAGTGAAAAGTCTAAGCTTGGGGATGCCCCCGTGGTTCATCTCTTCATATTTCAAGAAGACTCAAGCATCTAAGCTTGGGGATGCCCAAGGCATCCCCTTCTTCATCGACAACTTATCAGGTCACCTCTAGTGAAACTATATTTTTATTCAGTCACATCTTATGTGCTTTACTTGGAGCGTCTGTTTTTTTTTGTTTTTGTTTTTGTTTGAATAAACTCGGATCCTAGCATTCTTTGTATGGGAGAGAGACACGCTCCGTTGTTTCATATGAACACTGGTGTTCTTAGCTTTACTTTTAATGTTCATGGCGAATGTTGAAACTGCTTCGTTCATTGTTATATGGTTGGAAACAGAAAATGCTTCATGTGGTAATTGGTATATTGTCTTGAATAATTTGATACTTGGCAATTGTTGTGCTCAAATAGATCATGTTTCAGCTCTTGCATCATGTACTTTTCACCTATTAATGAAGAACTACCATAGAGCTTGTTGAAGTTTGGTTTGCATGATTGGTCTCTCTAGAGTCTAGATATTTTCTGGTGAAGTGTTTGAACAACAAGGAAGACAGTGTAGAGTCTTATAATGCTTGCAATATGTTCTTATGTAAGTTTTGTTGTACCGGTTCATACTTGTGTTTGCTTCAAACAACCTTGCTAGCCAAAGCCTTGTACTGAGAGGGAATTCTTCTCGTGCATCCAAATCCTTGAGCCAAAACCTATGCCATTTGTGTCCACCATACCTACCTACTATGTGGTATTTCTCTGCCATTCCAAAGTAAATTGCTTGAGTGCTACCTTTAAAATTTCATTCCTTGTCTTTGCAATACATAGCTCATGGGAAAATAGCCTTAAAAACTATTGTGGTATTGAATATGTTGCTATGTATCTTATTTCTTATAAGTTGCTTGTTGAGCGGTAACCATGTTTCTGGGGACGCCATCAACTATTACACCTTTGTTGAATATCATGTGAGTTGCTATGCATGTTCGTCTTGTCTGAAGTAAGGGCGATTTATCATGATCAAATGGTTTGAGTATGCATATTGTTAGAGAAGAACATTGGGCCGCTAACTAAAGCCATGAATCATGGTGGAAGTTTCAGTTTGGACACTAATCCTCAATCTCTTATGAGAATATTATCTGTTGTTGAATGCTTATGCATTAAAGAGGAGTCCATTATCTGTTTTCTATGTTGTCCCGGTATGGATGTCTAAGTTGAGAATAATCAAAAGCGAGAAATCCAATGCGAACTTTCTCCTTAGACCTTTGTACAGGCGACATAGAGGTACCCCTTTGTGATACTTGGTTGAAACATATGTTATGCGATGATAATCCATGTAAATCCAAGCTAATTAGGACAAGGTGCAAGCACTATTGGTATTCTATGCATGAGGCTTGCAACTTATAGGATGTCTTATGCATAACACATATGAATTATTACTACCGTTGACAAAATTGTTTCTATGTTTTCAAAATAAAAGCTCTAGCACAAAAATAGTAATCCATGCTTCCCTCTGCGAAGGGCCCATTCTTTTACTTTATGTTGAGTCAGTTTACCTACTTCTTTCTATCTTAGAAGCAAACACTTGTGTCAACTGTGTGCATTGATTCCTGCATACTTGCTTATTTGCATTCATCATATTACTTTGTGTTGACAATTATCCATGAGATATACATGTTGAAGTTGAAAGCAACCGCTGAAACTTATATCTTCCTTTGTGTTGCTTCAAAACTTTCTACTAAGAATTTATTGCTTTGTGAGTTAACTCCTATGCAAGTCTTTTTGATGCTTGTCATGAAAGTACTATTCATGAAAAGTCTTTGTTATATGATTCAGTTGTTTAATCATTATCTTTACCATTGCTTCGAATCACTTCATTCATTTCATATGCTTTACAATAGTATTGATCAAGATTATGATAGCATGTCACTTCAGAAATTATCCTTGTTATCGTTTACCTACTCGAGGGCGAGTAGGAACTAAGCTTGGGGATGCTTGATACGTCTCCAACGTATCTATAATTTCTTATGTTCCATGCTAGTTTTATGACAATACCTACATGTTTTATTCATACTTTGTATCGTTTTGATGCATTTTCCGGCACTAACCTATTAACGAGATGCCGAAGTGCCAGTTCCTGTTTTCTGCTGTTTTTGGTTTCAGAAATCCTACAAAGGAAATATTCTCGGAATTGGACGAAATCAACGCCCACGATCTTATTTTTCCACGAAGCTTCCAGAGAGCCAGAGAGGCACCAGAGGAGAGCCCTGGGGGCCCCACCCCACAGGGCGGCGCGGCCAAGTGGGGGGGCGCCCCCCTGTGTCAACTGTGCATTGATTCTTACATGTTTACCTATTGCACTTGTTATATTGCTTTATGTTGACAACTATCCATGAGATATACATGTTACAAGTTGAAAGCAATTGCTGAAACTTAATCATCCTTTGTGTTGCTTCAATGCCTTTTACTTTGAGTCTATTGCTTTATGAGTTAACTCCTATGCAAGTCTTATTGATGCTTGTCTTGAAAGTACTATTCATGAAAAGTCTATGCTATATGATTCAGTTGTTTAATCATTATCTTTACCATTGCTTTGAATCACTTCATTCATCTCATATGCTTTACAATAGTAGTGATCAAGATCATGTTGGTAGCATGTCACTTAAGAAATTATCCTTGTTATCGTTTACCTACTCGAGGGCGAGTAGGAACTAAGCTTGGGGATGCTTGATACGTCTCCAACGTATCTATAATTTCTTATGTTCCATGCTAGTTTTATGACAATATCTACATGTTTTATTCATACTTTATATCGTTTTGATGCATTTTCCGGCACTAACCTATTAACGAGATGCCGAAGCGCCAGTTGTTGTTTTCTGCTATTTTTTGTTTCAGAAATACTACAAAGGAAATATTCTCGGAATTGGACGAAATCAACGCCCAGGGTCTTATTTTTCCACGGAGCTTCCAGAAGACCGAAGAGCATACGAGGTGGGGCGACGAGGCGCCCAGACCACATGGCCGCGTGACCAGGGTGGGGCCCACGCCGCCCTGTGGTGTGGGGCCCTCATGCCTCCACCGACCCTGCCCTTCCGCCTACTTAAACTCTCCGTCGCGAAAACCCTAAAAATATAAGCCACGAGACGAGAAAAGTTACGCAGCCGCCACCATCGCGAAGCCAAGTTCGGGGGACAGAAGTCTCTGTTCCGGCACGCCGCCGGGACGGGGAATTGCCCCCGGAAGCCATCCCATTGACACCACCGCCATCTCCGTCGCCGCTGCTGTCTCCCATGATGAGGAGGGAGTAGTTCTCCCCCGAGGCTAAGGGCTTTACCGGTAGCTATGTGGTTAATCTCTCTCCCATGTACTTCAATACAATGATCTCATGAGCTGCCTTACATGATTGAGATCCATATGATGAGCTTTGTAATCTAGATGTCGTTATGCTATTCAAGTGGATTTTACTTATGTGATCTCCGGAGACTCCTTGTCCCACGTGTGTAAAGGTGACAGTGTGTGCACCGTGTGGGTCTCTTAGGCTATATTTCACAGAATACTTGTTCACTGGGTTATGACTTGAGTTGGATGTCTCTATGAAATTGTGGTGTGTTAGTACCTCCTATGAATGCTCACAGTGACAGCGTGGGGTGTTTATTAATACTTGGGAATACATCTTTAAGGTTTGCTTTTGCAGCCCTACACGGTGAATTAGTGTTCGTTATCCCACCAGAGAGTAATTCAGAATAACATGATGAAGTGCTTATTTATATTCAATTATGATTGCAATGTTGAGAGTGTCCACTAGTGAAAGTATGATCCCTAGGCCTTGTTTCTAAGCATTGAAACACCGTTTCCAACAAGTTCTGCTACATGTTTACTTGCTGCCATATTTATTTCAGATTGTTATTACCACTCATATTCATCCATATCACTTGTATTTTACTATCTCTTCGCCGAACTAGTGCACCTATACATATGACAAGTGTATTAGGTATGTTGGGGACACAAGAGACTTCTTGTATCTTAATTGCAGGGTTGCTTGAGAGGGATATCTCTGACCTCTACCTCCCTGAGTTCGATAAACCTTGGGTGATTCACTTAAGGGAAACTTGCTGCTGTTCTACAAACCTCTGCTCTTGGAGGCCCAACACTGTCTACAGGAATAGAAGCGTGCGTAGACATCAGTGGGCGGACTACTTCCAGACGCAACATGACGCCGATATGAACAACACCGACGGCCTCATCGGTCGGAGGAACACCTGGAATAGGGAGGGGCGCCTCCGATTCTGGGGTGTTCCCGGGCGCACCCTCGAGCACGTCGTCGAGGACATCCAGAACGGCGCCCCAAGGCTGGAGATGCCACCTTCGCCGCCACCATCTCCTTCGCCTGCAGCGCGCTGGCAGTCGAGGCCGGCGCGATCGGCACCTTCCTCGCACCGCGCCACGCCCTAAAGCGTGCCGAAGCGCGAGGTGAAGGAAGAGCCGGAGTACGCGACGCCGCCCGCCATTCGGAGGCGAGGCGGCAGCAGCGTCAGCATCCGCGAACCAGCGCGGCAGCAGCAAAGGCGCGCCGTCGGCGCCCTCCTCATCCTGAAGCAGGAGGTGAAGGAGGAGTAGGACGACGAGGAAGCCGCGAAGGCCGCGCAGTTGGCGGAGTACGAGCGGCAGCAGCGATGGCGTGCATGGCGCCATTGAACGACAAGGACGCTGAAGGGCGACCTCGGCGCTGTGATCGCCATGTCCATCCGCGACACTGGGATGCCGCTCGTCGACCTCACCGACGATAGCGAAGCTGGGCCAAGCGGCGCGGTGTAGGATGAGCCCGTCGACGAACCCGACGAGCGCGGCAAGCAGAACGTCGTCGTCGACGACATGTACAACTTCCACCTGTACTACGACCCCTCTGACCGCCGCAAGTACTATTAGGGTTTAGGTTTAAATTTCATTGAATTTCGTTCGAATCTATGTAATATATAGCAAGTTTAAATGAATTCAACTATTTTCAATTAAATTTTAAAATCTTAAATTCAGTTTGGGAGAAGCGGCTGAGGAGCAACGTCCTCTAAACGCTGCACGAAAAAAACGCGTCCTCCAAACCCTAAATCCGGCGCCGTTTGCTGGAGATACTCTTATTCTGTGAATCCAGTTCTCGATTCTGGTGTGTACAACACGAGGAATGGGAAGATCACACCATTGTTGCCAGAAGCAGCTGCAACATCTGCACATCATGCCGGCGAGTGGTGTCCGACTTGTTTTTTCCCTCCTGAAATTGTTTGATTAGTCCAGCGGGGTTTGCTCAGTTGACTTAGGGATTCCGCTGAAGCATTGTAAGCTTAAAGCCATATGGATGATCTTAATGGGACGTACTTGAATGTGCAAGTCTTGAATTATAGACCTGATCTTTGTGCCATGCCATGTGCTTGATGTTAAAACGTGTTTGTTAGCACGTTAGCTGATTAGTATCCTAACTGTAGCTGTTAGTTGTTATATATCTGTATCTATCTCTTGTAACATTGTAACGCAAGACATGAGCAATATAAAAGGCAGAGGAGGGCCGGCCGATTGAGCTGTGCTACTCTACACCAAATTTACATGTTTGTTATGGTATCAGAGCCTGAGATCTAATCTCCACTCCTCTGCCGTCGTCCCATGTCAAGCTCCGACTCCGAAAGCGAAGTCGCGTCTGTCGCTCGCACCATCGCCTGCATCAACATGGCGTCTTCATCGATTGCCGGAGCTCCGATCAGCCTTACGAATCAGATCACGGTAAAGTTGACTGAGGACAATTATCTCTTTTGGCGTGCTCAGGTCCTCCCCATCCTTCGAAGCAATGGTCTCATGTGCCATGTGGGCAAGGACTCCGCACCACCAGCCAAGATCGTCAATCCCCAGGCGGGGGAAGCCGGTGCGCCGGCGAGAATCCCCAACCCCGCCTACATCGCCTGGTACAAGCAAGATCAGGCGATCCTCACCGCGTTCCTCTCCTCGCTCACGCCCGAGGTGTTCGGGATCGTCGTCCTCGCCAACACTGCGGAGGAGGCGTGGACCACGCTCGCCTCCAGCCTCGCGAGCCAATCGACCTCACGGGTCATGCATCTGAGGAATCAGCTCGCCGAGACCAAGAAGCTGGACTCGCCGGCCTCAGTGTACTTCAACAGGATCAAGGCGATCTCCGACACGCTGACCTCCATCGGGCATCCGCTGCGCCAGGAGGAGTTTGTCTCCTACCTCCTCGCCGGCTTGGACGAGGAGTACGACGCCTTCGTCGACCGTGTCTCAAACAGGGAGACACCACTGCCAATCCGCGACGTCTACGCGCAGCTCTGCAGCAATGAGCAGCGCATGGAGGCGCGCAAGGCTCAGCTCCGCGGGGACGTTCACTCCGCGCATCTCGGTCACCGTGGCAACGGTGGCTCACGTCCGTCTCGCCCGGACTTCTTCAAGCCGTCTCCACCGCCCTCGATGTTGCCTACCCCGAACTTCGTGCGCGGCGATGGTGGTGCGGGGGCTCGCGGGTTCGATCAGACGCAATCCCAAGATCGTCCGCATCCTACCTGTCAGCTATGTGGCAAGCTAGGCCATGTAACTTCCAGGTGCTACAAGCGCTTCAAGAAGGATTTTCTTGGCATCGGCAACGACGGGCGCAACAATGGAGATCGCCAGGCTGCTGCAGCCACTCATGGCGGTCACCATACTGGCAATGGCGGCCAGAATCATGGCGGCCACACTCCCTCGTACGCCATCGACCCTGGGTGGTATGCTGACTCGGGAGCAACCGATCACCTCACCTCGGAGCTTGACAAGCTCACCCTGAAGGAACGCTATGGAGGCAAGGAAAAAATCCAAACTGCAAACGGGTCAGGTATGCAAATTCATCATGTTGGTCAATCCACTATTCATAATTCCTCTAGACCTTTGCAACTCCGAGATGTCCTTCATGTTCCTAGTGTAACTAGAAATCTCTTATCAGTTCCTAGATTCACTAGAGATAACAATGTCTTCTTTGAGTTTCATCCTTGGTATTTTTTTGTTAAGGATCGGGCAACGAGGGAAATACTCCTTAGAGGAGGAGTTCATGGTGGCCTTTATCGTGTTGATAATCCATCCGTGAGACGTGTTTTCAGCGGGCTTTGAGTGTCACGGGAGCAATGGCATGCACGCCTAGGTCATCCAGCCACACCAGTTGTCAAGCATATTCTCCATAGGAATAAACTTCCCTTAGATTCTTCATCAAATAATGTAATTTGTGACTCTTGTCAACAAGGCAAGAGCCATCAGTTGCCATTCCCTAGTTCAGATCGTGTAATAACGAAACCCCTTGAGTATATTTATTCCGATGTGTGGGGCCCTGCACAAACTTCTGTCAGTGGTCATAGCTATTATGTCAGTTTCATCGATGGCTACAGTCGTTTTACTTGGTTATACCTCCTTAAGCATAAATCAGATGTGTTCCATATATTTCTTGAGTTTCAGAAACATGTTGAAAGACTTCTAGGTCATAAAATTATTCATGTACAATCTGATTGGGGAGGTGAATATCTTAAGTTGAACAAGTTCTTTACCGATCATGGCATATCTCATCGTGTGTCATGCCCACACACACATCAGCAGAACGGCATGGCTGAACGCAAACATCGACATATTGTTGAAACAGGGCTCACGCTGCTTGCACATGGGTCTGTTCCCTCTCGATTTTGGGGTGATGCGTTTAGTACTGCCTGTTTTCTTCTCAACCGTGTCCCAAGTCGTGTTATCAACATGCAAACACCCCTTGAGCGTCTTCTTGGAGAAAAACCAGACTACACCTTTCTTAAGGTTTTTGGTTGTACCTGTTGGCCCCATCTTCGACCCTACAACAAACGGATGCTCGAGTTTCGGTCCAAAAAGTGTGTGTTCCTTGGGTATAGTCCACTTCATAAAGGGTACAAATGTCTCCATGTTCCTACACATAGGATATACATTTCTCGTGATGTAGTATTTGATGAGATGCATTTTCCCTTTTCCAATATACCCCACACACCTCATAATTCCTCCATGCACCGTTCCACTCCCACGTCTGACCAACTGAATGATTTTGCATATGCACCGAATTTTCTTCCTAACCATGGTACAGGAATCGGCCGTGGAGCGCGTTTGGAGGAAATACCAGACAGTGACGCTGACGCCCATGGTCACGTCGATCACCATTCAGCCTCGGGTGACGCGGACGTTGATCGTCATGCAGATCCCGCGTCCCCTGCTCCTCCGTCTCCTGCACGCGGTCCAGGGCACGAGCACCAGGCCGAGCCATCATCACCGCACTCTTCCGCACGGGCCTCTTCGCATCAGGCTGCAGAGTCTCCCGGGCCGTCAGCCTCTGAATCGGTCCCGCCTCCTCCAGCTCGCGGCGTCGTTACGCGGCTGCGCCAAGGCATACGGTGCCCCAAGACGCGTACAGATGGTACCGTGGCATGGCTCGCGACGTGCATGCCTCATGCAGATGCAGCAGATGCTGAACCAGCTGATCATCGCCGTGCTCTGTTGATCCCTCACTGGCGAGAAGCAATGCAACAAGAATTTGATGCGCTGCAAAGGAACAAGACCTGGCGATTGGTTCCAAGGCAATCTGGCATGAATGTGATTGATTCCAAGTGGGTGTTCAAAGTCAAGCACCATGCTGACGGGTCTGTTGAAAGATACAAAGCTCGTTTGGTCGCAAAGGGATTTAAGCAGCGTTATGGTGTGGACTATGCAGATACCTTCAGTCCTGTGGTGAAGCCTACTACCATTCGTCTGTTGCTCTCTCTCGCTGTTTCTAGAAGATGGCACTTGCGTCAGTTGGATATTCAAAATGCATTTTTGCATGGTATATTGGATGAGGAAGTCTATATGAGACAGCCACCTGGTTTTGAGGATGATACTCATCCAGGGCATCTATGTCGCCTTGTGAAAGCAATATATGGGCTCAAACAGGCACCGAGGGCATGGCATGCAAGGTTGAGTTCTGTCCTAGGTAAACTTGGTTTTATAGCTTCAGCTGCTGATACATCTCTCTTTATTCGTCAGCGGGTTGATGGTACAATTTATCTTCTTGTCTATGTGGATGATATCATAGTGGTCAGCACATTCTCTAATGCTAGTGTTCAGCTTATTGCAGCATTACAGTCTGATTTTGCAGTCAAAGATCTGGGTCCCTTGCATTTCTTTCTTGGGATAGAGGTGCTCTGTCAGCCGTCTGGTGGTCTTGTTCTCACTCAGCGGAAGTATGCACATGAACTCCTTCGACGTGCTGGTATGCAGAAGTGCCAACCAGCCAACACTCCATGACTGTGACTGACCCTTTGAGCTCCTCGGTTGGGATTCCCCTTTTATCTGATGATGCCACTCAATATCGCAGTGTGGTTGGTGGTCTGCAATATCTCACTGTGACTAGACCAGATTTGTCTTATGCAGTTAACAGGGTTTGTCAGCTCCTCCATGAACCTAGAGATACTCATTGGGCTGTGGTCAAGAGGATTCTGCGCTATGTTCAGTTGACAGTCTCTCAAGGACTCAATTTGTGTCCTTCTCCTGCCAGATTGTTGTCTGCCTTTTCTGATGCAGATTGGGCAGGAGATTCTGATGATCGGCGATCAACGGGGGGCTATGCTATCTTCTTTGGTGGTAATTTGATCGCCTGGAGTGCAAGAAAACAAGCCACTGTTTCTCGATCAAGTACTGAGTCTGAATATAAAGCGCTTGCCAATGCCACAGCTGAGATAATTTGGGTACAGTCGGTTCTTAAGGAACTTGGAATCATGCAAGATCTCTCTCCTGTTCTGTGGTGTGACAATCTTGGAGCTACATATTTGTCATCCAACACGGACAAAACACATTGAGGTGGATTTTCATTTTGTCAGAGAAAGGGTTGCTCAGAAGTTGCTCCAGATTCGATTTATTTCATCCAAGGATCAAATTGCAGATATCTTCACTAAGCCTCTTCCTTTACCAGCTTTTCATGCTTGTAGGCGCAATCTCAACCTTATTGAAAGTGGCTGAGATTGAGGGAGGGTGTTAAAACGTGTTTGTTAGCACGTTAGCTGATTAGTATCCTAACCGTAGCTGTTAGTTGTTATATATCTGTATCTATCTCTTGTAACCTTGTAACGCAAGACATGAGCAATATAAAAGGCAGAGGAGGGCCGGCCGATTGAGCTATGCTACTCTACACCAAATTTACGTGTTTGTTACTTGATCGATCTTTTGAGTCTAACTAACCCCTGGAGCCTGATCAGTGTTATTATAATATCATTTTTTTGGGGTTTGCTTGTTCTTTTGAGCCAATGCATGAGTCTAAAAAGAACTGCCCTAGTGGCAGAAACTTCTTTTTCGATAAAGGGAATATATTAATATCGATAGATATCAATTACACCTAGCGTCTGCAACAACGCAATATCCTAATGGTAGTACGAATACACACAGCTAAAAAAGAAAAGAAAAACTAAGAAAAAAAAGTCCCGCTATGGTACTCTAGTCCTAGCAACAACATTACAATCACCACCAAGACAACACCTGAAATCCAGTCTCTCCACAAGCGACGCCTCCAAGAAGGAAACATTGCACAAACGTCGTCATCGCCCGAAAATCAAAAGATCTTAGGTTTTGATCCAGGAGATAGTTCCCACTCTCAAAACAATGCCTTCGACACGACCATTGTCAGACACAACCACCGCGGCAAGGGCCGGCGGCGGCGAGAGAGGCAGGCGGTGCGGGAGTCTTGGCGGCGGCACGATTGGATCGGCCCCGGTGTCGCCCTAGGGAGCGATACACGGGGACGAGCGTTTGTCCAGCGTCGTCTTCCTTGTATATCTCAGCCTAGTGGCAGAAACTTATCGTGTTACTAGTATGATTTTGATGGTTTTCCTACAGAAGCCGGATGACGAGGCCATGTTGCCTGCTGCTGGAAGCCGCTCCCTGGTCTCCAGCCTTGCCAGGTCATTGACAGCCACACAATGAAAACTAAAAGCAGGGCTGCCCTTGGTTGCTTCTGCACGCACAACGCCGTGAATCACCATGAAGGCCGGCATGGCTTCCTTGGTTGAGCAATCATCCTCTGTCGGCGCCATGTTATGGATCCCATGGGGAGATTGGGGCCAGGGCAATAGGTGTTCATTGCAAAACCGGCAGCCCTACTGGCCAAGTTTAAGGTAGCACCTGGCCAAGTATTTGCAAATTCACAGATACGCAAGTCTGTCGGATTCATAAGATACGACGCCCACATAATCTAACTTACTAGGTCTACGGGCGCACCCATAGAGAGTCGTTTCCAGGTGCCAACTAAGCTAATCTTTAAGTCTTTTACACAGACAGACCGAAACATGGGTCAACATCCAACAGCAGCATCAGCCACCAGGAGAGCACATCAGCAGAAGAACATGGTGCTCCGGACATTCTCGTGGAGACGAGGCAGCTCCGGCACCGGAACGCTGCCCACAGACGTGTGCCCTCCTTGGCTTGACGACACGTCCGACATGTCTTCAAATTTCATGAACGTGCCAACCTGGGCTGCCGCGAGATGGGCGTAGCTAATCGGAGCAACTGCACGCATGCAAAACAAGCCAGGCTATAAGGAACAGCATGGACAAATTATTATGCATTAGCGAAGGCAGATGTAGTGAGGATGGTGTTAAGCGTCATTTACCGATAGATATCGCCGTTGTGCTCCTCTGATACCTGAAAAGGCAACAGCAACAAGTTCAAAACATAGTTTGACAACAACTTTTGTGAGAACGACATGTGGTACCATCTGTCGTCTACGTACACGTAAGAAAGAGAATGCACAAATTCCTGAAGCGCATCGGCAGTGAAGCCGATCTCATCATGCAGAACATGATAATGTGTTGGCCTTGAGGTTCCCTGGTATACACAACAAAAACAAAACAATTACACCAACGTAAATTGGACAGTAGTAACTTAAGAGACCTGCAAACTACCACCAACATATTGGTACGTGGTAAGAAGAATAAACAGGAGAAAGCAGAGATTGCTTACAATCATGCCAGCGTGAGCACACATGTAGAAGTCGAAATTTTTGGGATGGCAGACTTGTTTATCTACCACGGTACCTACAGAATGACATTAACACTTGTTTTTACCTCATTTCATAAATATTACATGACAAGGGCAATGTTTCACTCCATAAGAAAAGTAGGGTCAAAATAGAGTTTACCGGGAGGAACATTCTCTGGAGATCCAGTCTGAAAGAATCTGGTATGATGGTTTTTTTGGGCAACAATGACTGTGAACTTAGGCTCCCACTTCTCGTCAAGGAACTTGCATGCCTGCATGATAAAAAAACTAGATGATATAACAATGTCCAATGGGGGATAATTACTTGTACCAAAGCACCTGTATAGATCTGTAATAAGCACACGTTGGCACCAAATAAATACACTACCTCAATGATCTGTTCAAGCTCAATGTTTATGACCTGGGTAAACTGGCTTTCGCTTACGCCATCCCTGAAATTAGCATATGACGTGTACCATGGTGATTAAGACATCAACAATCCATTTTCAGTAGATAAAAACATTTCAAAAGTTTTGCTGAAAATCATCTGGTGTTTGCAAATAGAAATTTCAGAATCTAATACCTGAAAATAATGACATTATCTGGTTTTCGCTGCTCAGAAGTAGTGTAAAAGTCGATAAGTGATTCCCTGGAGGTACCAAGTGCAATGATGTCATTCGGTTAGGAAGGTGTGCAGGAAAGCATAACATAGAAGGACACACACACATATTACTGACAATAACTGAACTTAACATTGCATCAAACGACATGCCTTACCGAATGAGACCATTATCGGCAGTACCGTCTGGTTTAAACAAGGAGGACATCATTTCTAGTTTGGGTGACTGAGTGTGTACTGTTGCTCTGTATCTAGAGACGAGAGGCCACTCGCGAGAACTAACCACCTAAACAGAATCCAAAGCCATAGTTACAAGTAGAGCTATAACAGCACTTATAAATTTTGTTGTCATTCAGATGACATGTGGCTACTATTCAGAGACTAAAACTGTATCACTCTTACCGCAGCAATGGAAGGTCTATCAGACTGCCCAGGTTGACCGTGTGACACATCCATGCCCAAGATGATAGTAGGCTTCTCTGACACAATAGGAATTGTACGGGATACTTCGATTTGCAGCAATGTGTTCAGCCCACCAAGCTAGGTGACAACCGGCGAAAAGACAAATATCGTAAGCATATACGGTAGCCAGTAATAAATGCAGAAAATAAAACAGGGAAAACAGGGCCATATCAACAAACCTTAGCATTTATCTTCAACAGGACATTGTTTAGGTAATTATCATTTACTCTTGTTGGAGCTAGACATTGTGTAACAATGCCGAAATCCGCAAGACACTTCCTCTTCCAAGGACCTGATTGAAGCAAACATATATTATATGTTGTGCAGCAGGTAATCAAGCTTATAGGGAAGGGTAACAAATGATGACAATCGAAAATATGAACCAACCATAAACTTCGCAGTTTTTCCTCTCAGGAAGAAGGCACAGAAGGAACTTGGGTAATCCAGGCAGCTTGGATTTTATCTCAGCAATCATCTTATCCACTCTATCTGACACACGCGCTCGTCTCATTGATGGGATCTCTTCAATCACAGTATAAGGTTCCTCTATTTCCTGCAAACGACTAAGTTCAGCAACAGAAAAAGAAGAACTATTGAAAATTTAGCAGAAAAAGTAAGACATACGATTCCCTTTGCAGCTCCAAGCCTTTTAAGGTCTCGGACAAGACCCCGAACGTCACACCGTGCAGAGAAGTTAACAACCGACCACCTCGTGACAGAACAGGTCCGAAGGAACTTCTGAAACAGGAAAGAATCATCAAATAAATAGAAGCTCCATCAACGATACAGAAGTAATAAAGAAAAGTTAGAAAGAGAAAACATGCTGACCTTGTTCGCAAGATTCCAGCGTCCATTGCGTGGTAACATATCTTCACCGTTACCGACTCTCAACTACATGATAGAATGCTTACTAGTTAGATACATCCAGAAGAACAGCAAGCACGAGAATGCCAAACTAAGTTTGGTGGATTCTCACTGACCTTGGGTGCTTGCAGAACCCTCCCTTCAATCTGAGTAAACTTTGGTGCAATTGAAATGCCACATGCCATCAGCATGGGGTCGGAGTCATAGTTGCTACGTTTAAGTGCCTTGCATTTTGGGTAGCATGAACTATCAAGTTAATAGCCAATATCACAAAAAACAGCAAGTTATACATGGTTGCATCAAACTAAAATATAGATGATAACTCACATCATTGAGAGTTGACATTCTTTCTTGAGGCTTTTGTCTGGATTTCTCAACAAGCGAGGACCTTTGCAGTGTAGACAGAGCTTTGGTATATCTTTGCAGAGGAACAAGCGTGCAAAGCTGGTCATACAAAAAGTTCACATCAGGACTTGAGATAATGGATGAAATTCCAGAAGGGAGGAGGCTTTGAGGATGTAGCAGAAACAAACCTCCACGGGGAAATACGTCGGACGCTTTGACCTCCCCGCATGGATACAGGGGAAATTACCAGAATATCGGAGCTCTATGCCTTTGTGCCTCAAAAAGTAATCAGAGACTGTTATTTCGACAATGTTAGTATCTCCATTGTTACCATTCCTCTGCCTCCATGGGAACCTAGTTAAACAAGCCAATCAGAGAGCACTCAATAAATAGCAGTAAACTGTACAGAAAAATAAATTGTAGAACAAGCTAGAAACAGTAGGAGCCTCTTTCCGAATTATTAATATAAGCACTGTAAAAATTAATGAAAGGCTTAAGAAGAACTCTCACGTCTGTTCGTTGCATTTTCTGTCACTCAAACCAACAACCTTGAATTCTGAATTTCCAGGAGCGGCTTTGATCCTCAAGTTCTTGAGAGCACGCTTAGCCTGTTAGGCAAACATCCAAATCAGAATTATCAAAAACAAATGTGGTTGGGTAAATTTTCATGCAATATTATCAAGAACACTATAGATGCCACTTACCTTTGGCCAGTCAATTCTGTCAGGGTGATCAACTTTCTGGTTAGCAAGAAGAAAGTCAATAACAGGACCAGGCTTAACAATCATTGTAGTTGAAACATCTGCAGGTTAAAAGAAGTTACATAAGAATGTAAAATCTAATGTAGCCATGGCAAAATGAACCATGGAGTCCTGCAATACGATGGAGTGAGATGCATACCGACGTTCAGGGAGAGGCCACTCTGTGTGCCACGGAAACTTGAGTGAAATCCTCGGCAACCCATCACACCACCGCCCAAGTCAACGAAGCTAGCAGGA
Organism: Lolium perenne; assembly: GCF_019359855.2. Lineage (NCBI taxonomy): Eukaryota > Viridiplantae > Streptophyta > Magnoliopsida > Poales > Poaceae > Lolium > Lolium perenne. The sequence goes on along the minus strand of NC_067247.2, from coordinate 248,258,271 downwards.
TTGTTGTGGAAAGATGACTGACGAACCAAAAGGCAGCCCCTGTGTATAGTCAGAAGAATCAACCATAGTCGTGGCATGGAAGTCATATAGAAGTCTAAGCACAGGGGAGTGCTTTGGAGTTTTGTAATACATTCACAAAAATACATACTGTTTTGCAGAATGCTGCCTCAGTATGATATCAAGAACTCGAAGAGCCTCCAGGGTGTTCTCTGATTCTTGACCTCTAATGGCCATTGCAATTGCAGCCATTGGGATTTTTGCTGCAAAACACAACTCTACTTTATACGTCTTTGTCTGGTATGGTCGCCTCACTCTCTTCCTGTCCCCACCTCCAGGACTGCTGGGACTCCCATTGGCAGCACTCCTACAACCAGGTAAGAATTGAGTTATGCTGAACGCCGATCATGGTATTAGATAGGTACATATAGCATGGAAGCAGGTCAAGGAGCAGAAACTAACTTTCCAGTTCCTATGTCCTCCAAGATGACAGTGAATTCATTTGTTACTTGAGGAAGAGACCCAACTGTGAAAAGACTCTTTTCACCATCATAGGCGAAGTCTTTATTTGCAAGCTCAGAGCGGTACGTATGCTGAAGTTTATCAATCACCTTCCTGCCTATCCCTTTCCCTTCAACTGGTTGGTCATCCTCATATTTCAGATTAACCTACCCAGCAAAGTATAACAGAATTACCAAAAGCATGGAGATATATAAAATTATGGTCACAAACTTGTCTCCTTTGAAACACTATTTTCTTTTGGAGAATAACTTGCTCATTTTTATTGATCAAAGGCCACTACAGGAATCAATATAGGATCATGGGGTTCCAGCAGCCACAGATGGCGCCCTAGGCCTAGAGAAATGGCATGGCGAGCTAAGTTATGTGCGGTGAACTAGGGATAGCATATACTTACATGATAGTGGTGGAAAAAGTCATCTGAACTCTTCACAGAGACTTTAAAGTGGTTTGCAAGGAGTTGGATGGGCTGGCCTTTCTTTCCCAATCCAGGCCTGGCTATTGGGAGCCTCGTAGGCTTTGTTGGCTTGTTTGGTGGCGATTCCTTGGCAGCATCTTCAGCTTTGATGGGCACCACGTTAGGAGGTAGAGGAGGTGGTGGTGGCAACTCATCATGCGGGTCCATCATGAGAGGACAAAAAGACCTCTCTGCAAATGCAAGGGGTAAAAATAGTAATTAGTACAAAATACAAAACAAGATAAATTTCAAAATAACAAAAAAAATGCCACGAATAAATCATTAACTTTGTTTAAATGAAGATGAAGGATAATGTATGCATTATGCCAATGCAGCTTACTATAGCAAGCAGTGATGATATTTGTATTTTGATCATAGAAAATTGGTCTATAAAATTTACTCGAAGTTGGAATAAAGATTTACCAGAATGCTATAATATCTGGTCTAAATCAGATTAAAAAGTGTGCGAAATAATATAAATTGATATTTGGTGGGATATACTGTAAGTATGATGCAAAGAAAATGCAGCATTGTGTATTATAGAAGCACAGAGAGGTTGTGGTGCTGACTTGGTCACGAACTAATAACACTTTCTAGTCTAGAGCATTTTTCCTAAATTTTATTTATTCTACAAAAACAGGGGTTCAAAGATTTTATGTCTCGGAGGGCGAGAGTAAAGAAGATAAGATTGATTTTGATACTAAAAATCTTAACACTGAAACGGAGAAAAATCTTGACACTGAACCAGAGAAAAATCATGCCAAGAATCCTCCACAGCACGAAAATAAGAGGAAGACCCGAAGCAGAAGCTCGATCTTGTGCAAAACAGAGAAAAACATGTACCCGGAACCAGAAGAAGGGTCATTCTAGAGCATTTTCCCTCTTTTTATTTATCCTGGAGAAAAAAATTGTCGTTCAAAGATTTCTGCCTGCGAGATCGAGGGAAGAAAGCAAGACAGATTTTGGTAGAAAATGTTGACACCGAATAAGAGAAAATCTTGCCAAGAATCCTCCAAGACACCATAAAAAGATGAAGAAGCGGAGCCAAAGCTGTTTGCAAAACATAAACTCGCTCTTGTACAGAAGAGAGCAAAGCATGTACCCGGATGAAGAGCCTAGTCTAAGGCATTTTCGTTCTATTTATTTATTCCCAAAAAACAGTGGTTTAAACCTTTATGCCTGGGAAGTTGAGTAGAGGAGGCAAGACAGATTTTGGTAGAAGAATCTTGACACTGAAGCAGAGAAAATCTGCCTGAAGACGAAGAAGGAATCAGAAGCTCTTTGCAAACATAAACTCTGCCTTTTTTACAAAACAGAGTAAAACATGTACCCTGGTGAAGGATTAGTGTAGAGCGTTTTCGTTCTTTTTAGTTATTCTATAAAAAACAGTGGTTCAAAGATTTATGGCTGGGAAGTTGAGTAGAGGAGACAAGACAGATTTTGGTAGTAAAAATCTTGACACTGAAGCAAAGAAAATATTGCCAAGAATCTTTCACGACACGAGAAAAAGAGAGGAAGAAGCGAAGCTGAAGCTGTGTGCAGAACATAAACACTGCCTGTGTAGTACAAAACAGAGCAAAACATATAGTAGCCCGAGTGAAGGGCCTCAGCCTCTCCCCAAGACAGCATGAATGAAGGAGCAAGGAAGCTGTCGTAAATTAATAATCACAAGAAAAGAGTGGCGACGACGACGAAGCTTTCTCCCTGAAAAAAGAAAAAGAAATCCCCTAAGAACTACACTACCCAAAGGCAGAGCAATGTACTACAACATATGAAACGGACAGAACCCTAAAGGAACCTCGGACGTCAAATCTACAGCTACAAAGGAACTCCCCGGAATCCAATGGGGAATCCGTGGGGTTCGGATTACAGCGGAAGGGAAGAAGCAACCAAAGAAGGAAACATTGTGATGAATCGCCGCGCTCAAAGGCATGGGATGGCATGCGCATTGCGTCGCAATGTCGCATCGCAAGGAAGATGAAGGGGGGAAACAAGGGGGCTGAGGAGTAAGGAAGGAACAACCGTGGTAACAAGAGAGAAATCAACCATGGAAATGTGGAAGCAGCGAGGGGTTTGGGGACGCGATCGGAGAAAGCATTACCGGCGAGGCGAGTGCGAGGACGAGGACGAGGCGGCTGGGCTCCTGGTCTCCGGTGGGTGGCTTGATGTAGTGCGGTTTCTCGTCTTCTCCGGCGAGTTGGTTGCCTTGAAGGGGAGAGTAATGTGGGCGTTCCAACTCTGGCTCTTGGATGGAGAGTGTATTTGTTTCCCTAGGAGGAGAAGGGACGCAGTGGTGGGTGGGCGGTGGAGCCCACGGTTTTTGGTCTATCTCCCCTCCAAAGGGTCACGTCACGTATACCCGTGCTGTTGTACTGTACTACCCACAACAACTCTACGGCCTGGATCCATTCCGGCGACGGCTGGTCGGAGGAGGCCCACGGTTCAGTCACCCGCCCGCCTATCCACAGTTGAGTCAGAGTACGTATCGGCTGCATGCGTCGCGTGAAACTGCCGTGTACCCACAAGTAAGGTGCACTCCTGCTGCTCCACCCACGCAAGTGACACGAGCAGCAACGGGCACAAGAATCACGACACGCGTACGTACACCACCCACCATAGGCCGCAGCAGTAACGACTCGGATCCTGGGCCCATAAAGCCACCGGGCGACTTCCCCTCTGTACCCAAAGATTGCTTAATTGATTTGGCTATCAATCTCTTTATTTCTAAGTTTCTGACGAAGTCAATAAAATAAGTGCACGCAACGCGGTAAAATAAGAAAATCCTAACACTATTAATGAAGAAACATTAGGTAAAACATGATGCAAACGTATTCATCAAAAATCCAGTAATAATGCTCTGAAATTAGTAATAATACAATAAAATTCAGTAACAATGCTCTAAGATTTAATAATAACGCAATAAGATCAAGTAATGATGCAACAAGATCTAGTAATAAAGCAATAGAATTCAGTAATAATGCTCTAAGATTTAGTAATAATGCAAAAAGATCGAGTAATGATGCAACAAAATCGTGTAATAATGCTCTAGAATATTGTAATAATGCTCTAAATGTAGTAATGATGCAATAAAATCAACCAATATTGCTATAATGCTTAATGCTCTAGAATATTGCTAATAATGCTCCAAATCTAGTAATAAGGCAACAAAATCCAATAATAATGCTCTAAAATTAAGTAATAATGTATAATATGGTCCACCAACTCTAAACCCTAACCCACCTAACCTCCTGATTATAGCAAGCCCTTGCCCCGAGCATGCATCACCGCTCGCTCCACTGCAGCCGGTCTCGCCAGACTCCCTCTTCTCAAGCTCCCTCTCTCTCCACCCGAATTTTCTCATGCACGCAATTTGTCAACGGTGCTCCCTCAATTGCGCTCGATGCTACAAGTCCCTAGCGCTAGCGAACCTCTTCTCCTCCATCTCTAGCTAGCGAAGCCCCGCCGCCTTCTCCCCCAAGAGCAGCTCCCCATCACCGCCCCCATCCTTGAACTCCAGGACCAGGGCCGCCACATCGCCTTCATCCTCTAACTCCACGACCACGGCCGTGGTTGCCTCCTCCAGAACCTGCTACATGTGTGGGATTCCTTTGGCCACCTGCATCGTGACCTTGCCATCGGCGCGTATCCTCTCCTATCCCCAAGCTCAACACCACTTTACTGCCGCCTCGCAGGTGCATTTTTTGCTAGCATGGACGACCAGGAGCTCGCCAACATGGACTACCACGACGACGTCTAGATCCAATGCTTGGACGAACACGCTGTTGTATTTTTTATTTTCGGAAATCTTCACTAATGATGTGGCGTAATGTAACATGGCACTAGTTTTCATGTTACTAATGGTATGTGGCTATCATGCCACTAACATGGATTACCAGTGGTGCCATATTAATTGTGTTCCACCCACACACCATTGGTACCGAAAATAGCACACCACGAGTAGTCTATTTCCTACTAGTGGTAGCTTGTGCCCAATTCCTAGTAGCCTAAATCTCCCCATGGAAAACCCTCAAGACATTGGTAGAATGATAGTTGTGAGGTAAAATATAGATTTACTCACTCTTGCATTATTATTTTGTAAACAACTATACATATATGTTAACTGCTTTCTTTTTGTGCATATAGAGAACCACCAAATAAGAGGACAAATACCGCCAAAATAGCGGAACCATCCAAAGTGCCTTCTGAGGATGGAGCACCAACAAGGATGTGTTTTCCACAGAAGTTAGCAATTTTACATTTATTCATGTGATTACATGAAAACTAGATTTAAAATCTAAGGTAGATTGCTTCTAACCATAGTCAAAGCTTGGGAACTACAACTAAGAAGAACAAAAAACATGTTAACTCTAGTGCTAGAGAATTAAAAAGGTATTTACAACTAGATATGATTTTTAGATTAAATTAAATTAGATCTTGTTTTAATTATATTATAATTGCTTCCTTTTCACGATAGCCAAAGCTTGGAGAATACAAGAAAAACAAAAAAAAGGGGTAACTCTAGGATTTGTAGGATAAAAAAGTAATTGTTTTTATCTTTTAATTCACATATTATGTAATGTTGCTTAATTTATTATGTTGTCGTACATGCATAAGTGCAGATCAAAACCCAGTTCAAGTCAACCTTACAAAAAATCCATAGTTTTTGCTATTCATTGAGAGAAAATAAGTGACCATACGAAGGTAAGATCCTACAGCAAAAAAGGAGTTTGCTGAAAATCCTATGATGCCACTTGATAGCCCAAAAATGGTTACAAGAACAAAAACATTTAATACGCTGTCTACGTTGGGTAGAAGGAGAGGTGAATACGTGATGCTAATAAGTACTAGACAGACCCCCCTCCCTCCCCACGGGCGCGACGGTAGGCAAAACTTTTTTTTTTGCGGGAGACAGACGATAATATCAAACATCCGAACTTATAGAAAGGTCCAGAAACAAAGCAAAATTACACGGTAGGTAAAACATTGATCATATGATACAAGTGCGCGTCAATAAAAATTGACGTGCATGGCAACAAGGAAGTAATCCCAGGGTGTGAGTGGTTTCACACATCTGATAGCTCCATTTTATAGTGTTTTCATTGAGTTTTGATTTGGTTTCAATGGATTTTGTTTTCCAACTAACATGATTTTATAGAAAACAGATAAACCATGTATCTTCATGTTGATTTCAGGAATTAAGTACTTTTGGAATGAAACAAAGGAATTAAGTGAAGACTTAGAGGAAATCAAGCAACTTCCTCAGCTGGAAGAACCATCATAGGAGTTCCAGAACGTCTTAAGGACCAGTGGTACGGTCATGGACGCCTGTATAGTATGACTGTACGGCATGCCGCCGCCTTTGCCTCATCAAAGGGAACAACTTTCGTAATGGACACGCAGCGGCTATAATCAACCTCTCGAACAAAAGAGAAGAGATCCGGGGAAGAAGAACCCATCCTTCAGTCTTCCCTACGATTTTCCTCTTCAACCTCCACCGCTTCCCCCATCATATATAGACCTTGCATAGAGAGATATACGTCTTTGTAAACTACATTTGCATCGTGACTTGAGACTGATTTTGGTATGATTTTTGTTCTTATTGTGGCTTGCTACGGTAATATCTAGATGAACCCTAATATTATTATCAATATGTCTTTGTGTTATTATCCTCTTATGTGTGAGTAAATCTCTTTAGGCGTGGTAGATCAAAGGGATTAATGAGAAGTGACGTGCCTTAATTCTATTTCGTAGACTTGTGAAAACTATTGTTTTTATTGCTTACGAGTTTGATTACCTATGTTTTGTGTAATGTGTGTTGTCTAATAAAGGGCTGAGACAACATGATCCGGAGACCTACATAGGTAAGAACTAGTTTGTAGTGACTCCACAGGCAGTGGAGATATCAGAGAGAAGCGATAAACAATTCGAGGATAACGAGTAACCATAAACCTTAATGTGTTGGTATGGTCTCACAAACTTAATCATTCGGGTTGACCATGAGTCTATGGTAGCAGGCGATAAGACAATAGTGTCAGTTGATCCTGACATGGACGAGACCGATTATTGCAGAGGTTGCTCGCCTAACTGTATCACAATAAGAGGAGTTACAATCACATACTTATTCATTCATCATTATATTATAAGGCACACTCACTATCATCATGAACTAAGAGTCTCGGTGCCTAATCTCTTTTGTGCAGGAAACTCCAAACAAAATTATTATCCTCATTTACGATATGCTCAATACTCTTTCTAGAAAACCATTTCTCATTCACCGCTTTCATTTTCAATACTTGCATTCAAATCACTCAAGACTAGTGAAACCTGGGGTGAAACTCCCATAACTAGCACTTGCTTACGCTTCTTCATTGGGTTTCGACATAAAACTAAAATAATACTTCCACGAATATATGCTCTGACGAACATGTGTTCTTGTAGGCCATCAAGCTACTTTCTAGTGGCATTGGCTAGGAGCTAAATTCCAAGTGTTGTTTCTTGACAGAAGTAAGTATTGGGATCACCAATGCTCTCTGTTTATGATAGAGGGCTGACCCTCTCCGGTAAAAAAAATATTTGCGTGGATATTTGGAGCATGTGCTTGACGAAAGATGTCAGAAGTTTGTAGAAAATTATATGAAGTTAAAAATTATTGACTTAAACTCAATGATGGAAAGATTGACCATCATACCTAGGCCTGAAAAAGACTTTGAGGAAGTATGGTGCTCCATCTAAACAAATCATAAAATTCCTATAGTTATCCCAGAAGTATATGCTAATGAATATTGTATCAATATAGGTATTATCAAACAAGTGCATCATCATGCTAATTATGTGGGACACGAAGGAGAAGAACCTAGACTACATTTATCAACATTTGGTTCTATTTGTAGGACGTTTAAACAAAAGGAATTATCCCTAGATTTTGTTTTTATGAAATTATTCTGTTGGTCCTTGAAGGGCCAGGCTCCTGCCTGGTTTACCACACTGATATATAACCAACAGTGACAAGTGTATTACTTTCTTTTTGCAGAAATTTACCTCTTACGGGATGATGATGCAATCTATGGACGACATAGTGGGCTTTACTCTGAAGATTGGAGAAAGTTTTTCCCAAGCTTGAGGGATATTGAAAAATCTCATTAACTTTGTCTGTAATCATGGTTATCCCGAATATGGTATTTATCACACATTTTTATAATGGTTTGAATGATGATTCTAAACAAGTACTCGATGGAAGTGTAGGAGGAGTCTTTATGTTTATTTCAGTGGATCAAGGAAGAGAATAGATAGAAATTATATCCCTTAGTGAAGAGCAATACTATCTTGCTAAAGCAATACAACAAGGGATAGTGATACCTGTGTTAGATGACGAAAGAAAGGAGGGAGGAATGGATGCCATGAAGAACCACAATATTCTTCTTGCTGAGATCCAGAACTATAATGTAGATCTTGCTAGAGAATATGAACCAGAAGATAGACTCCATTTAACCTTGCAACAATTTAAGTATGAATAAGAAAAATGGAAAAAATAATATTCATAATTGTATCAACCTCCATGAGAAAATGCTTCAAAATTAAATGAGGACATAGATGATATGGGTCGAGTTATTAAACATTAAAAAAATGCATTCAATTGTGGTTAATACACAATGTGAGAAAATAGCTAATACCCAAGCTCTTATCTTTAAAGAAAGGATTTAAGAAGAACTTCACTTACTAATTTTGTTACTAAAGGAGGTGTTGTAGTGAGGGACCTCTAGGCCTAGACTTGTTCCAAGAAGAACAAGCGCAAAAGCGAAAACAGGACCAAGAAGTGAGTTAGTAAGAAAAGTGAAGCCGAAGAGGAAGAAGAACCAAACAATTCAGAATCTAAAGCGTTAGGTGACAAGGACAAAGAGAAATCAAGTCGCAAGCAGCATGAAAAGATTATAATTACTAAAGAAAAGAAGAGCTCGAAACCTTCGAAGAAGAAACGAGTTTCGAATAAACCGGAACCACGTCCACAGATAAGCAACAAATCAGATGGAGGTAAACCATTACCATATCCAGGTCGACATGAGAAACTAAAGGATAGTGAAGTATATGACTCTTTTTTGTATGCCCAAAAAGACTGTCGTTTGCAACAACCCTTAAATGATGCTATTCAAGTCCATACTTATGTAAAAAATAAGAGACAAACTAAAGATAAAAACATTCAGTTGATATGTTAACAAGTCATAGGTCAGTCGGGCGATTGCCAGCCAAATTAGAAGACACATGTATACATACGATCACATGTGGAACTGGTAATGCAATCATTAATAATGCTCTTTGCGACTTGGGGGCAGGAGTGAGTGTTATGCTTTTTTATTTATGTAAGATGTTTAACTTGCACAATTATATCCCTACTTGTATAACTCTCTAAATGGCTGATAAAACAATGAAGTAACCAATAGGATTGGTTGATGATGTTTTTCTTAGAACTAGTAAAGGTGCACGTGCCACGCACGTATTATAATATGTAACACAAATATTTTATCTTAAAGCATGTCACATGTTTAAAAAATCTCATCTATATTTTAAATAATTCATTATAGCAAATCTTTATTCAATGTGCCATTTAAAATAGGCCCCATGTCCCAACGGTGTAAGCGTTCACATGGAATGTATAATCCACCCACGACATCTTTTTTAATTCGAGGGGTTCATATTACTTACGCCATATGTGAAGTGTCAGACTCGATCGACTAAGACAATAGCTTCTGTCCTAAAATGTGTCATATGAATCCGAGGAATTTAATTTTCAAATAATAGTATGCCAAAGACTAAGTACAATGACGTCAAGGGAAATACATATATATTGATAAATGTCGGACAAAATATCTCTCATTGAGTACTACATAAAGTTAACATCCATATATAGTATTTTTAGCGATTCATTTTTCAATATAATCAATTCAAAAATGCTAAAAAGGTGTTAGAAGGTTTAAATATTTAGAAGCAAACAGTTTGTTTGAAATTTGAAATATAATCCTCAAAGTGAATATAATCCTAAAGTTAGCTAGACCAAAAGAAATCACTAACATTAGTTTCATTGTAACCAAATCAGATGAGATCTTTGCTTTTGGTCTGTTTTAAAAAGCTTGAATTGATAATCGGAACCACCAGGAAGTGTATTTGTTTTTTTAAATACTCACATAATTTAGGTGGACAAGAATTAAAGGAGAGATAGATGGTACATCTGAGAAATGTAACGCTCAGTCGGTCTCTCCTACGAAAAATGAGAAAAGAACGCCCAAATCGGCCATCGCTCTCAGTCCTCCATTCCACCCTCTCTCTCTCTCTGAAGCTTCCTCTCCTCGAAATAGGTTTTCGCCCCGCTATATTAATATAGCAACCACACGATACAAGCATGCTGGGGCCGCAGCACAACCAGGTCCAAAAGAAACGGAAGAGAGGAAAAAAGGAAACAAATGCCGACACCGGTAGCTCGACAAGAACGATGACGACCCCGCAACCGTTGCTTCCTCCGGAGGATTCCCACCACACTCCTAGCACCTCGAACCGCCGCATACCAAAACAACACCTTCAACAAGGAGAGCGACGACGACGCCGCTGCTGTCCGGAGTACTCCTAGGGTTTCCCCCGGTATACGGAAGGAAATGGAGAGGGGGTACATGTGACACCCTCCAAGAAGGCAAGGCGGCACCCTCAGGCGCCACCGCGTCAGAGTCGGATGAGCCGACATGGATTTCTCCCAACCCCCCAAAACCACCATCCCGGACGATTCGATGAGCTCCCCCAACCTACCGCCCACCAACACATGCCCCCGCGGTCTTGAAGTCCTCATCGCTGTCTCGCCGTGGATGATACGTCTCTGACGTATCGATAATTTCTTATGTTCCATGCCACATTATTGATGATATCTACATGTTTTATGCATACTTTATGTCATATTTATGCATTTTCCGGCACTAACCTATTAACGAGATGCCGAAGAGTCAGTTGCTATTTTCTGCTGTTTTTGGTTTCAGAAATCCTACAAAGGAAATATTCTCGGAATTGGACGAAATCAATGCCCAGGGGCCTATTTTTACACGAAGCTTCCAGAAGACCGGAGGGGAGACGAAGTGGGGCCACGGGGCGCCGCCACACTAGGGCGGCGCGGCCCTAGCGTGTGGGGCCCCCGTGACGCCCTTTGACCTGCCCTTCCGCCTACTTAAAGCCTCCGTCGCGAAACCCCCAGTACCGAGAGTCACGATACGGAAAACCTTACTGAGACACCGCCGCCGCCAATCCCATCTCGGGGGATTCAGGAGATCGCCTCCGGCACCCTGCCGGAGAGGGGAATCATCTCCCGGAGGACTCTTCACCGCCATGGTCGCCTCCGGAGTGATGAGTGAGTAGTTCACCCCTGGACTATGGGTCCATAGCAGTAGCTAGATGGTCGTCTTCTCCTTATGTGCTTCATTGTTGGATCTTGTGAGCTGTCTAACATGATCAAGATCATCTATCTGTAATGCTATATGTTGTGTTTGTCGGGATCCGATGGATAGAGAATACTATGTTATGATGATTATCAATCTATTACCTATGTGTTGTTTATGATCTTGCATGCTCTCCGTTATTAGTAGAGGCTCTGGCCAAGTTTTTGCTCTTAACTCCAAGAGGGAGTATTTATGCTCGATAGTGGGTTCATGCCTCTATTAAATCTGGGACAGTGACAGAAAGTTCTAAGGTTGTGGATGTGCTGTTGCCACTAGGGATAAAACATTGATGCTATGTCCGAGGATGTAGTTATTGATTACATTACGCACCATACTTAATGCAATTGTCTGTTGTTTGCAACTTAATACCGGAAGGGGTTCGGATGATAACCTGAAGGTGGACTTTTTAGGCATAGATGCATGCTGGATAGCGGTCTATGAACTTTATCGTAATGCCCAATTAAATCTCACTATATTTATCATATCATGTATGTGCATTGTCATGCCCTCTCTATTTGTCAATTGCCCGACTGTAATTTGTTCACCCAACATGCTATTTATCTTATGGGAGAGACACCTCTAGTGAACTGTGGACCCCGGTCCTATTCTTTACATCGAATACAATCTACTGCAATATTTGTTCTTTACTATTTTCTGCAAACAATCATCATCCACACTATACATCTAATCCTTTGTTACAACAAGCCGGTGAGATTGACAACCTCACTGTTTCGTTGGGGCAAAGTACTTTGGTTGTGTTGTGCAGGTTCCACGTTGGCGCCGGAATCCCTGGTGTTGCGCCGCACTACATCCCGCCGCCATCAACCTTCAACGTGCTTCTTGGCTCCTCCTGGTTCGATAAACCTTGGTTTCTTTCTGAGGAAAAACTTGCTACTGTCTGCATCACACCTTCCTCTTGGGGTTCCCAACGGACGTGTTAATTGCACGCATCAAGCACATTTTCTGGCGCCGTTGCCGAGGAGATCAAGACACGCTGCAAGGGGAGTCTCCACGATCCAATCTCTTTACTTTGTTTTTGTCTTGCTTTACTTTATTTACTATTTTGTTTGCTGCACTTAAACAAAACACACAAAAATTAGTTGCTAGTTTTACTTATTTACTGTCTTGCTCTCTATATCAAAAACACAAAAAAAAATTAGTTACTTGCATTTACTTTATCTAGTTTGCTTTATTTACTGTTGCTAAAATGAATACTCCTGAAAACACTAAGTTGTGTGACTTCACAACCACAAATAATAATGATTTCGTATGCACACCTATTGCTCCACCTGCTACTACAGCAGAATTCTTTGAAATTAAACCTGCTTTACTGAATTTTGTCATGAGAGAGCAATTTTCTGGTGTTGGTTCTGATGATGCTGCTGCCCATCTTAATAATTTTGTCGAACTTTGTGAAATGCAAAAGTATAAGGATGTAGATGGTGATATTATAAAATTGAAATTGTTTCCTTTCTCATTAAGAGGAAGAGCTAAAGATTGGTTGCTATCTTTGCCTAAGAATAGTATTGATTCATGGACTAAATGTAAGGATGCTTTTATTGGTAGATATTATCCTCCCGCTAAAATTATATCTTTGAGAAGTAGCATAATGAATTTTAAGCAATTAGATAATGAACATGTTGCTCAAGCATGGGAGAGAATGAAATCTTTGGTAAAGAATTGCCCAACCCATGGACTGACTACTTGGATGATCATCCAAACCTTCTATGCAGGACTAAATTTTTCTTCGCGGAACCTATTGGATTCAGCTGCTGGAGGTACCTTTATGTCCATCACCTTGGGGGCGGCTACAAAGCTTCTTGATGATATGATGATAAATTACTCTGAATGGCACACGGAAAGAGCTCCACAAGGTAAGAAGGTAAATTCTGTCGAAGAAACCTCCTCCTTGAGTGATAAGATTGATGTGATTATGTCTATGCTTGTGAATGATAGGACTAATGTTGATCCTAATAATGTTCCATTAGCTTCATTGGTTGCTCAAGAAGAAAATGTTGATGTAAACTTCATTAAAAATAATAATTTCAACAACAATGCTTATCGGAACAATTCTAGTAATAACTATAGGCCATATCCTTATAATAATGGTAATGGTTATGGTAATTCTTATGGGAATTCTTACAACAATAATAGGAGTGTACCCCCTGGTCTTGAAGCCATGCTTAAAGAATTTATTAGTACACAAACTGCTTTTAACAAATCTGTTGAGGAAAAGCTTGATAAAATTGATATTCTTGCTTCTAAGGTTGATAGACTTGCCTCTGATGTTGATCTTTTAAAATTGAAAGTTATGACTAATAAGGACATTGATAATAAGATTACTACTACAGCAAATGCCATCCAAGTTAGAATTAATGAGAATATAAGATTAATGGCTGAATTGCGTGCTAGGTGGGATAGAGAAGAAAATGAAAAACTAGCTAAAGAGAATAATGTAGCTAAAGTTTGGACTATTACCACCACTAGTAATGTTAATGCTCCACATGTTGCTGCACCTCCTACTAATAATGGTGAAAGAATTGGTGTTGGCAATGTTTCTACTTCTAATGCAAAGCCTGCAAAACTGCCGGAAACTGCTAAAACTGCTGAAACTGCTTGTGATAAAACTGCTGAAATTTTTTCCAACATTGGGGATGATGATCCCATTGCTGTAGATCATAATGGTTTAGACTTTGATGATTGCCACATCTCTGAAGTTATAAAGTTCTTACAAAAGCTTGCTAAAAGTCCCAATGCTAGTGCTATAAATTTGGCCTTTACAAAACATATTACAAATGCTCTCATCAAAGCTAGAGAGGAGAAACTAAAACTCAAAACCTCTATTCCTAGAAAGTTAGAAGATGGTTGGGAGCCCATCATTAAGATGAAGGTCAATGACTTTGATTGTAACGCTTTATGTGATCTTGGTGCAAGTATTTCTGTTATGCCTAAGAAAATTTATGATATGCTTGACTTGCCACCATTGAAAAACTGTTATTTGAATGTTAATCTCGCTGATAATGCTAAAAAGAAACCTTTGGGGAGAGTTGATAATGTTCGTATTATGGTTAACAATAACCTTGTCCCCGTTGATTTTGTTGTCTTGGATATTGAATGCAATGCATCTTGTCCCATTATATTGGGAAGACCTTTTCTTCGAACCGTTGGTGCTACTATTGATATGAAGGAAGGTAATATTAAATATCAATTTCCTCTCAAGAAAGGTATGGAACACTTCCCTAGAAAAAGAATGAAGTTACCTTATGATTCTATTATTAGAACAAATTATGATGTTGATGCTTCATCTCTTGATAACACTTGATTTACACTTTCTGCGCCTAGCTGAAAGGCGTTAAAGAAAAGCGCTTATGGGAGACAACCCATGTTTTTACTACAGTACTTTTTTTTATATTTGAGTCTTGGAAGTTGTTTACTACTGTAGCAACCTCTCCTTATCATGTTTTTGTGCCAAGTAAAGTCTCTATGGTAAAGTTGATGCTAGATTTGGATTGCTGCACAGAAACAGCATTGCTGTCTGTCACGAATTCGCGCAGAAGTCTCTGTAAAAAAATCAAAAAAATCTGCAAATTTACGTGCGTGATCCTCAGATATGTACGCAACTTTCATTAGTTTTGAGTTTTTCCGTTTGAGCAAGTTAAGTGCCCCTTCCAGGTTCGTCTTTACGGACTGTTCTGTTTTTGACAGATTCTGCCTTTTATTTCGCATTGCCTCTTTTGCTATGTTGGATGAATTTCTTTGATCCTTTAATGTCCAGTAGCTTTGTGCAATGTCCAGAAGTGTTAAGAATGATTGTGTCACCTCTGAACATGCGAATTTTTGATTGTGCACTAACCCTCTAATGAGTTTGCTTGAAGTTTGGTGTGAAGGAAGTTTTCAAGGGTCAAGAGAGGAGTATGATATACTATGATCAAGAGGAGTGAAAAGCTCTAAGCTTGGGGATGCCCCGGTGGTTCACCCCTGCATATTTTAAGAAGACTCAAGCGTCTAAGCTTGGGGATGCCCAAGGCATCCCCTTCTTCATCGACAACATCATCAGGTTCCTCCCCTGAAACTATATTTTTATTCCGTCACATCTTATGTGCTTTGCTTGGAGCGTCTGTTTGTTTTTGTTTTTGTTTTTGTTTGAATAAAATGGATCCTAGCATTCATTGTGTGGGAGAGAGACACGCTCCGCTGTTGCATATGGACAAATATGTCCTTAGGTTTTACTCATAGTATTCATGGCGAAGGTTGAATCTTCTTCGTTAAATTGTTATATGGTTGGAATCGGGAAATGCTACATGTAGTAATTCTAAAATGTCTTGAATAATTTGATACTTGGCAATTGTTGTGCTCATGTTTAAGCTCTTGCATCATATACTTTGCACCCATTAATGAAGAAATACATAGAGCTTGCTAAAATTTGGTTTGCATATTTGGTCTCTCTAAAGTCTAGATAATTTCTAGTATTGAGTTTTGAACAACAAGGAAGACGGTGTAGAGTCTTATAATGTTTACAATATGTCTTTTATGTGAGTTTTGCTGCACCGGTTCATCCTTGTGTTTGTTTCAAATAACCTTGCTAGCCTAAACCTTGTATCGAGAGGGAATACTTCTCATGCATCCAAAATCCTTGAGCCAACCACTATGCCATTTGTGTCCACCATACCTACCTACTACATGGTATTTCTCCGCCATTCCAAAGTAAATTGCTTGAGTGCTACCTTTAAATTTCCATCATTCGCCTTTGCAATATATAGCTCATGGGATAAAATAGCCTTAAAAACTATTGTGGTATTGAATATGTACTTATGCACTTTACCTCTTATTAAGTTGTTTGTTGAGCGGTAACCATGTTTTCTGGGGACGCCATCAACTCTTTGTTGAATATCATGTGAGTTGCTATGCATGTTCGTCTTGTCTGAAGTAAGGGCAGTTTTCACAATCAAATGGTTTGAGTATGCATACTGTTAGAGAAGAACATTGGGCCGCTAACTAAAGCCATGAATCATGGTGGAAGTTTCAGTTTGGACATAAAACCTCAATCTCTTATGAGAATATTAACTGTTGTTGAATGCTTAAGCATTAAAAGAGGAGTCCATTATCTGTTGTCTATGTTGTCCCGGTATGGGTGTCTAAGTTGAAGAATGATCAAAAGCGAGAAATCCAATGCGAACTTTCTCCTTAGACCCTTGTACAGGCGGCATAGAGGTACCCCTTTGTGACACTTGGTTGAAACATATGTTATGCAATGATAATCCGTGTTAATCTGAGCTAATTAGGACAAGGTGCGGGCACTACTAGTATACTATGCATGAGGCTTGCAACTTGTAAGATATAATTTACGTGATACATATGCTTTATTACTACCGTTGACAAAATTGTTTCATGTTTTCAAAATAAAAGCTCTAGCACAAATATAGCAATCGATGCTTTCCTCTTTGAAGGACCTTTCTTTTACTTTTATGTTGAGTCAGTTCACCTATCTCTCTCCACCTCAAGAAGCAAACACTTGTGTGAACTGTGCATTGATTCCTACATACTTGCATATTGCACTTGTTATATTACTTTACATTGACAATATCCATGAGATATACATGTTATAAGTTGAAAGCAACCGCTGAAACTTAATCTTCCTTTGTGTTGTTTCAATACCTTTACTTTGATTTATTGCTTTATGAGTTAACTCTTATGCAAGACTTATTGATGCTTGTCTTGAAGTACTATTCATGAAAAGTCTTTGCTTTATGATTCAGTTGTTTACTCATGTCATTACCATTGTTTTGATCGCTGCATTCATTACATATGCTTACAATAGTATGATCAAGGTTATGATGGCATGTCACTCCAGAAATTATCTTTGTTATCGTTTACACCTTTCGGGACGAGCAGGAACTAAGCTTGGGGATGCTGATACGTCTCCGACGTATCGATAATTTCTTATGTTCCATGCCACATTATTGATGATATCTACATGTTTTATGCATACTTTATGTCATATTTATGCATTTTCCGGCACTAACCTATTAACGAGATGCCGAAGAGCCGATTCTTTGTTTTCTGCTGTTTTTGGTTTCAGAAATCCTACAAAGGAAATATTCTTGGAATTGGACGAAATCAACGCCCAGGGGCCTATTTTTACACGAAGCTTCCAGAAGACCGGAGGGGAGACGAAGTGGGGCCACGGGGCGCCGCCACACTAGGGCGGCGTGGCCCTAGCGTGTGGGGCCCCCGTGATGCCCTTTGACCTGCCCTTCCGCCTACTTAAAGCCTCCGTCGCGAAACCCCCAGTACCGAGAGCCACGATACGGAAAACCTTACTGAGACGCCGCCGCCGCCAATCCCATCTCGGGGATTCAGGAGATCGCCTCCGGCACCCTGCCGGAGAGGGGAATCATCTCCCGGAGGACTCTTCACCGCCATGGTCGCCTCCGGAGTGATGAGTGAGTAGTTCACCCCTGGACTATGGGTCCATAGCAGTAGCTAGATGGTCGTCTTCTCCTTATGTGCTTCATTGTTGGATCTTGTGAGCTGCCTAACATGATCAAGATCATCTATCTGTAATGCTATATGTTGTGTTTGTCGGGATCCGATGGATAGAGAATACTATGTTATGATGATTATCAATCTATTACCTATGTGTTGTTTATGATCTTGCATGCTCTCCGTTATTAGTAGAGGCTCTGGCCAAGTTTTTGCTCTTAACTCCAAGAGGGAGTATTTATGCTCGATAGTGGGTTCATGCCTCCATTAAATCTGGGACAAGATGTAAAGTTCTAAGGTTGTGGATGTGTTGTTGCCACTAGGGATAAAACATTGATGCTATGTCCGAGGATGTAGTTATTGATTACATTACGCACCATACTTAATGCAATTGTCTGTTGTTTGCAACTTAATACCGGAAGGGGTTCGGATGATAACCTGAAGGTGGACTTTTTAGGCATAGATGCATGCTGGATAGCGGTCTATGAACTTTATCGTAATGCCCAATTAAATCTCACTATATTTATCATATCATGTATGTGCATTGTCATGCCCTCTCTATTTGTCAATTGCCCGACTGTAATTTGTTCACCCAACATGCTATTTATCTTATGGGAGAGACACCTCTAGTGAACTGTGGACCCCGGTCCTATTCTTTACATCGAATACAATCTACTGCAATATTTGTTCTTTACTATTTTCTGCAAACAATCATCATCCACACTATACATCTAATCCTTTGTTACAACAAGCCGGTGAGATTGACAACCTCACTGTTTCGTTGGGGCAAAGTACTTTGGTTGTGTTGTGCAGGTTCCACGTTGGCGCCGGAATCCCTGGTGTTGCGCCGCACTACATCCCGCCGCCATCAACCTTCAACGTGCTTCTTGGCTCCTCCTGGTTCGATAAACCTTGGTTTCTTTCTGAGGGAAAACTTGCTACTGTCTGCATCACACCTTCCTCTTGGGGTTCCCAACGGACGTGTTAATTGCACGCATCAGTGGACACCGGCGCAAGGCCTAGAGGAGGAAGAGGGAGACAGCAGGGCCCGGGGTAGCACACCACTACCGGCGGGAGGGAACAACTTCCACCGGACGACCACTACCGGCGGTTTTCATGGCAGCCGACTGGACGAGGCAGCAAGGACAAACCAGGCCCCTCCTGGCCCAGCCGGGCCCAACCAGGCCCGTGAAGTCCTCGCCGCCAAGCTGCAGCAGGCCGGCCATGGCATCGCCACCACCCTGCCACCGCCGACGAGCCTCTTCCGCCACCAGGGAACAGCAAGGTCGAACCAGGGGCCTACGGCCCGCCAAGCCTAGATCGGGCCCAAAAGGGGCCCAGATCTTGGCCTAACGGACGCCGCCACCACCCCTCCTGACCGCCGCTTGATACGTCTCCAACGTATCTATAATTTCTGATGTTCCATGCTAGTTTTATGACAATACCTACATGTTTTGCTCACACTTTATAATGATTTTATGCATTTTCCCGGACTAACCTATTAACAAGATGCCGAAGTGCCAGTTCCTGTTTTCTCCTGTTTTTGGTTCCAGAAAAGCTGTTCGGGCAATATTCTCGGAATTGGACGAAACAAAAGCCGAACCTCGTATTTTACCGAGACGGACCCAGAACACCGAAGAAGAGACGGAGAAGGGCCAGGGGGCTCACACCACCTGGCGGCGCGACCAAGAGGGGGGGCGCACCGCCCTAGGGTGTGGACCCCTCTTGCACCCCCTCGTGCCGCCTCTTCGCCTATATAATCCCTCGCGACGCGAAAACCCTACAACAATCAATCATATTCCAGAAAGACTCCAGGGGCGACGCCGCCATCGCGAAACTCCGTTTCGGGGGACAGAATCTCTGTTCCGGCACGCCGCCGGGACGGGGAAGTGCCCCCGGAAGCCTTCTCCATCGACGCCACCGCCTCCATCATGCTCCGTGAGTAGTTCCCCCATGGACTACAGGTTCTAGCTGTAGCTAGTTGGTACTCTCTCTTCCATGTACTTCAATACAATGATCTCATGAGCTGCCTTACATGATTGAGATCCATCTGATGCAATCGGTGTTGTGTTTGTTGAGATCCGATGAATTGTTACATTATGATAAGTCTATCTATAAAGTTTGTGAAGTTATTGTTGCTGCAATCTTGTTGTGTTTAATTCTTGTCACTAGTGCACGAGTGGCATGATCTTAGATTTGAGCTCTATAATTATTGCTTAGATTGTATCTACAAGTTGTTTGCACATATGTATGTCCGAAACCCGAGACCCCAGAGTGACAGCAACTGGGATAACTAGAGGGGAAGGCCCCAGAGTCACTTGTTATTGGAGAGTTACCACTAGTGTAGATAGTTGGGAACCCCGGTCCATCTTTCATCATCAAATACTCACTCGGTCCTATATGCCATTGGAAGTAGTACCAACTATTTTCTGGTGCCATCACCTCTGTGTTATTGTTACTGCTGTTGTGTTACTGTTACTATTGCTCTCATATTACTGCTGCTTTCACATCACCCCTGTTACTAGTGCTTTTCCAGGTGCAGCTGAATTGACAATTCAGTTGTTAAGGCTTATAAGTATTCTTTGTCTCCCCTTGTGTCGAATCAATAAATTTGGGTTTTACTTCCCTCGAAGACTGTTGCGATCCCCTATACTTGTGGGTTATCAAGACTATTTTCTGGCGCCGTTGCCGGGGAGGCATAGCTCTACTCATAAGTTCACCTGGGGAGTACACTCTACCTCTCTCTCTCTGTTTTTATTTTGTTTTGTTTTCCTTAGTTTACTTTTGTCTAGTTTATTTGTGCTTAGTTTATTTCTGTCTAGTATTATTTTACTTAGTTTACTTTTGTCTAGTTTGTTTTTGTCTTGTTTTATTTTTCTTATATACCCGAAAATCCATAAAAATTTGAAAAAACGAAAAATTAAGAACTGTTGTTATGGAAGAACCCACAACCTATTTGGAGCTTATTGAAATATATATGAATTATAGAGAATCAGGAAAGGGTAAAGTCATGAGTGCTGTGATAGAAAAATTGAATACAATTGCTAAAATCTTGCTTAAACTCCATGATATAAACTGTTGCTCTAAACAGATACTAAACATCTTAAATTCCAATGTGGTTTTAGTGAAGAAGTTTTAATTATGAACTATAATTGGAATAACTATATTCATCTTGGGTTCGAAGAAGTGGAACAATTTGTTTTATTTATGGGAGCTTCTGAAATAGAATCCTTCATGTCTAAAAATTATGAAACTTGTATTGCTTGTAAGAACCTTAAAGATTATGTCTCTTCTATCCTTAATTTTTGCATAGAAAGTTACAACAATAATCCTTATATCATTGATTATAAAGAGAGACACATTCATGCACAAGAATGCACTCATAATTTGCAGGAACCTGTGAAAGAAGAAATTGATGAACCTGAAAGCTCATTGGATGAAAAAGAAGAGGAGAGTGATGAACAAAAGGAGGAAGAATGGATTAGCTACCCATGCCAACCTTCTAATGAGAGTAACTCTTTATCTCTTACACTATTTGATTGTCCTCCATGCTTACCAAAGGAGGATGAATGTTATGTTCCTGTGGATTCTCTTGAAATATTCCCTATGAGTAAAACTTGTGAGAATAATTATGCTACTGTTATCTATGATAATCCATGCTATTTTGATAAATCTTATGATAATGCTTTGTTTGTGCCTGATATCGAAATGCATGGTACTAAAGAGTTTTGCTTAGCAAATGTTTATGATAAAGCTCTAGATGATGGTCCTATGTTACTTGATAATATTAATTGTACCACTAATGAAAATGGGATTGGAAAGGTCTTGACTTCATCTAGTAGTCCCATATCTTTTGAGATTGATCAATCATCTTGTTATATTATTGATAAGAGTGGGTTTGAAAGTTTTAATCCCATTATTTTTGAGCTTGATAAAAATTATGTGATTGTAGATCACGAAAAGCATGCTGTATGTGATAGTTATATTGTTGAGTTTGTTCATGATGCTACTGAAAATTATTATGAGAGAGAAAAATATGGTTGTAGAAATTTTCATAGTACTAAAACACTTCTCTATATGCTGAAAATTTTGAAGTTACTCTTGTTTTATCTTGCTATGCTTGTCACTTTGTTCTTCATGAATTTATTTGTGTACAAGATTCCTATGCATAGGAAGCGGGTTAGACTTAAATTTGTTTCATACTTGCTTTTTGATGCTCTCTTTGCTTCAACTCTCATCCTTATGTGAGCATCATTAAAATCACTGAGCCCATCTTAATGGCTATAAAGAAAGCACTTATTGGGAGATAACCCATGTTTTATTTTGCTACTGTTTTGTTGCGTCTTGGAAGTTGTTACTACTGTAGCAACCTCTCCTTATCTTTATTTTATTGCATTGTTGTGCCAAGTAAAGTCTCTAATAGGAAGTTGATACTAGATTTGGATTTCTGCGCAGAAACATATTTTTAGCTGTCACGAATTTGAGTGTGAGAACCGGAACTTAACTTTCCGACCCTCCTGTGTTACTCGTCAATCCCAAGATCAAAGTTGACGACACAGCGAAATGTATATCATTACAGACGTACAAAAGATTAATTACAAAGTTTGAATAGCCCCATAGTGTGACATTCATTACAATCAGAAAGCACAGCGGATAAATAAAACGCAAAGTGACTCCATCTCAGCCACAGGCAGTTGATGTAGTCCACGAGGCCTCACTCTTCAACGTCGTCGTAGTTGTTGTAGTCTTCCTTGTCTTTGTAGTACTCTGAATATCAACAAAAGTTTTGCCATGAGTACATTTCGTACTCAACATGCCCCCTCGATGCAAGACCTAATATATCTACATGAGGCTTCAAAGGAAGGTTGTAGGTTCTTTTGCATAAAAGCCAATTTTATTTGCAATATATATTTGATAAAAGCAGTTTTAGACGAAAACATGTTTTATAATGAGTGTAATATTTCTCATCAATGTGGTTGTCCTCGACAACTCACGTATTCCATAGGATTTAGATTCCAGGGAAAGAAGGAAAGGAGAGAAAGAGGCAAAGAGGGAAATAGCAAGACAGGTTCCTGTATGTCAAGAAGGATTCATGTGTCGTCCATGACCGTGGACACGGCTATTCGAATAGTTTTAACTCTGCAGAGGTTGTACACTTTGCCCACACGACACAACCCCGTCTTGTTGCCCACCAGCCGTCGCTGATTTAGTACACACCAATTGGTGTACCGGCAGAGGGATCATGACAAGATCTTTTAGCTAGATCCCCCAAAGATGTGACATGCCCACCGGGTCTGGCGCACGGTACTGAGAGTATGTCCTCAAACCGGTCCCCCCATCTGTGCCGAAGGTTCTCCCGTAGGCAGCCACCTCATCTGCGGTACGGCGACATCAACACCTAAGGCTGACTAACTTACTTAACCAGGCCAGTGCCCATATAGCATGTGGTTGTACGATTGTCATAATCTTCAAATCCAAGACTTATTAGGACCCTTAATCGGCACGAACGACGGATTGCTCCCTCCAACTTGTGAAGGGCAGCCAATCGCTCCTTCAACATTTGATTCAGCTGTCACCCGCGCCATGTTTAGATGGTAAGTTTCACCCAGAGTAGAAGAGAGAGAGTAGAGGAAGAAACAACGGCTAATCAGCCTAGCTCAACGAGCTCATCAACTTTCAAAAGGGTATGTTTGACCCGAAGGTCGATCAATTCCTCCAAAGAGGCAATAGAAAGTGTCCTAATGATTATTTAGCATGCTAAGCATCTCTACTCTATCAGGATTATTATATAATCTCTACTCAGGGTATCAAGTAAAAGGCGACAAGCGAATCAGGGTTGGTGTGTCAATCGACACGCTAGCTACTGGAATAAAATAGCATATATATTTGTAAAACATAAAATAGCATGCAGTTTGTAAATCTGGGATAAAATATGATGAGAGGGCATGCCTTCATTGATGAATCCTTCTTCTTTCTCAATAACCTGGTGATGTCCACGTTCAACCTCGCCACTCCCTACTCATCGTAACGGTAGCAAATAGAAAACAAATAAATACCAAAACAATAATCACCAAAAGCGAATGAAATACAAATAAGAATGAATGGGTGGATAGGTGTCGAATAGGGTGGGACAACTTGGATGGAATTGAGAAAGTGAGTTGTGTAACTCGAATAAGGATCAAATAGTATGGGTATGATGCCGGGATAGATTATCGGGATAGAGATCTACGATTAGATATAAACGGATGCTTGTTATAACTTGGTAACTACATATCGATGATCTAAGGGTTATTGTATAGTTGGTAACCGCCACGTTACATAGTGAACCCGCACTACACAATATTGCATAACTAGACAACTAGCAAACTTGTAAGACATACAAATAAACCATACCATACTACTATGCTATAATCAAACAATACCTATCATACATATTAGTGATATAAACAATAGCGAAGATTCTCTAACATGCTATCACAACATATAAGCAAGACAAAGGCTCGGATAAAACATACATCATAAAACAACATATGCAAGCTAATGCTAATACCATGAATTGCACCACGTTAGAGAATCATATATGTACACCGCAATACAAAGGGGCAATACAAATAATAAAATACTACTACCATGACACACGAACTAGCCAGAGCAATATATGGTTTACCACGTGAGGTAACAAACATCTCATAAGGTAACATACATGTACGAGACAATAAATAAATCTATTAATAACTAAACAAGAGTAAGACATGTTACTATCTATTCGACAAGTAAGTATATGCTAGCATACATGAAGACACTTCAATATATAGTATGCAATACTAACATGAAAATAAGCTATCGTCTATGTATGTAACACCAATGTTAGATCAATGGAGTATCACATGAACAACATATATAACTATAATATAGGCAAAGCATGATCATGCACACTACTATAACAATAAGTTACTAAAATAAATAGAATCAAGCATCTTATATGACACACGATACACAAGATACCATGGTAGCTAAGCATGAATGATAAACCAGCTAAACAACACATATGTAATATCACAAAAAGCTAGTTGCATAAAGAAATATTAGACCAAACAAGTGTATGCATGAGCTACTAGTGAAACAAGAGCAATTAAACAATGTCATCATCTTATATGCAAATCTTGGCTACTAAGCAAGTAATTAAATAATGTACACTCACATATTATAAGACAGTAACACGAATAAATCATGTCGCGACATAACAATACCAATATATTGCATGAATTACTAAGAATGGATTATAACATAGAACACTAGTAGGATAAAAATGCATCACTCACGACAAGTATAACTATAAATAAACATGAATGGAACTAGAGCATGGCAAGCAATCACGTTTAACAATTTCAATTTGTGGTAGCCAACAAACTAACATGCTACTGAACCACATGTAAAATAAAAATAATGAGTAACCTTCTAGATAATAAATCAATATCTAGTATTAATAAAATACCATTCTCATAACTCAAATGCTAATTAGACACAACCAATGGATCTAAAATAAGTCTAGAAAATAAGAATCGTACTAGCTAAAAGATTCACGTAAGCCAAGAGTTAAATCTAGCAATTTACACACCTATAACTAAGCATGTGTGATCAATCTACAAACTATGATCAAACTAGGCAATCACTCGAATGCAGAATTAGCTAGCAGGTGTAGCAGTACATTTGGCAATATGCGACTACACATACATGCCAACATGCTCATAGTGATGCGATGGTTTCAACTCATCAGATGTATTCGCCTAGTAACAACACTGCTGGCTTCATGGAGTCATAAGACAAGTTTTCTAGATTGGGCTTGTGTAGATTCGAGGTGTGAAAGATAGACTAAAAGGCTGATGCCACTGGGTGGCATTCGGTTCACCGGCAGCGCGACGAACTACCGAACTAAGGCTGAGGATCATGTCTAGGAGGTAGCTCTATGGATGGGGATCGCGTTCCGAGCAAAAGAAACGGCTGGTTCTCACCGAGTTCGTCGCAGTTTGAGGTAGACGTCGGCGGCCGGAGTCTATGGCGTTGCCGGAGGTGTCGTGGATGATCAACGATTTCCCTTCTCCTTCCGTGGGTTGGCTTCCTTGCTCCTGGTGATCTCCCTGGCGCAGCAGCTCCTCCTCTCGTGGCCTGGGTTGTCGGGAACGACGGCGGCGTTCGGCGGCGTTCTCGCGAGTGTGGTTTGTTGTGTTAGTCTATGGCTCCAGTGATGGTGTGGGATGAAAGAGGAGAGCGGGGTGTCGGTCTGAGGCTGTGTAGGAGAAGAATGGTACTCCAAGAGACGTGCTTAAAGAGAGGTTAATGGCTAGGTAAATGGCAGCAGTTTGCTAGTCCGTTTATGGCTGGCGTTTCACTTGGCTGCACTTGTGCATGCGGTTATGCGGGACATGAAGAAGAAACTGCCCGACGCATTGACTGACTGGGCTCGACGGCTGGGCGTGCTGTGCTCGGACTCGTGCGTGCGAGTCAAGCGTCCCGTTCATGCGTGATGAGAACGATCAAGTGGTGTTACCTGGGTTGACTCGTCTGGTTTGGTGCGGTCGGACGAAACGATATTTCGCTGGAACGAAAAGGAAAGGAAGCACCAGGGTAAGGATCGATAGGTGCAAGTCACATACGTGTCAAGGAAAACAAGAGAAGCACATCGTTGTGGTGCAGCCAGGCAAGAAAAAGAAAAGGAGCAGACAAAGTGACAGGCCTAGATGCATGCAGCCAAGTAAAGAAAAAATAAAATAAAATAAATAATAGAAGGAGAGGGATTGTGCGATGGATGAGGAAAGAAAAGAATAGACATGGGATCTTACCAATGTTGTGTATGTGTTGGTGCAAGTACGTGTATGCTACAGGCAAATCTAAAGGGATTTTAAGAAAGAACCAAATAAGAAAAGAATTGTCAACTAAAAGCAAATCCAAATAAAAGTGCAAAGAGATAAATTAATCTTGTCTCATATTAAAATACTTTCAGAGAAATGATTTTAACAACTCAAAATAAAGTATCTATTATATAATTAAAACACAAGACATAGAACGGCCAGGATTTACCAATTTAGTGTTACAATATATAAATGGTTGAGATTAATCAATGTGGATCTCACGTGGTCTTAAAAGTCCTGCGCCAACACGCTAACCTTTTTGTGTGAGTCACGGATCTGTGCAATCGATAACTAACACACAGGTGTCTATCCCGGTGGATCAGCAAATTCGTGCAATGACGATGCAGATTGGCTAACAAAGATTTGTTCAGATCCACAACTGCTTGGGCGGGCGCGACGAGCCGGAAACAGCAAAGAGGAGAAACGGCGGCTGGAATCAAGACGAGAAGGATCGTCCAACCAGATCCGTGCCGATCAATGGCATAGTCACGATTACTGCTGCCCATCCAGATGGGAGGCTGTCATGGACCATCGTGAAGCCTGCATCTCTGTCAAAGAAAGCCTAGAAGAGAAACTGCCGGGAGAGCTACTCCCTGCAGGCAGCTCCTCGACAAGTGCCGGCCGGCAGGTTAGCTATGGGATGTACTCCGCTCCACCAAATACAGTATGTTCCACCAATAAGTTGCTATATGTAAGTTGGAACTAGGGCAATTGCATATTAGATAGATCTGTTTTACGAAGCAGGTGCATGATCGCCTAAGTACTATATGAACAAATTCAAATTGAATGATATAGGTCGATGGAAGAAGGTACGCACTAAGCACTCCATCTCTATAATTCTGAGGACATCATATAATCTATTTTTGACAACTATTATGCTACAACTTTTATGCATTCGCTGGTTTGAATCTTCTCAAAAAGTATTTTCAGCAAATACAGTTATTTTAGTTGTGCCTATGTTGAGGTCTTCCTAAATAACATACGGAGCTCATCAGCGACGCCTTGAACAAAAACAAGATCGAACCTGTTGTGTCTGCTTTCAACACAATGCATGCCTACCATTCCGCTTGCCAATTCCAATATTCCCATATTTTACCTTTTGGAGACGACCAACCTGTGTTTGAGGTACTGTGGTAAAGGTAACTATAGATTTGTATGTGTTGTACTATAATTATTATTGCCACAATGATTCTTTTTTTATGAGTCGCAGTGATCCTTATGCATTGTGTTGATCATATGATCAATTGTTCTCTCCAGTTAATCCAATTTACTTTGGTTTGAAGGTCAGTCTTCGGATATTGTTTGAATGTCATCAACGTACAGCGTGCATGTTACATTCGTGCATTCATTTTCAGAGTTCATTCACAGTTCATATAATATCCTGTTACAACAACACATGGGCGGAAAATTGATCATTAAGATTTTAATTAAGGATGGCATCTCAATCTTTGAGTTTGGATTAAATGGTTCGGACAAATCAGCATCAAGCTTGAAGAATCAAGTGGGGAAGATAATTATATGCACAAGAACTGTATATATGTTGTGGGAATATGTGATGATAAATAACCAAGAAGGCTATACAAAATCTACTATGGAAAAGATGGCTCTTTCTTGAGTAGTATTGTCATTGACTTGCATACTTCTATTTTGCTTATGATATGTGTGACCAAAAAAATGTATGTAATCATACAATTTGTTTTATGAACCAACCAGGCTCGGGATTTGTTTATGTATTTTGCAGTATTATATCTTCCTTATGTTACTATGTCATCCATAAACAACTAAATTTGAGCGATAGATTTAAAACAATAATGACAGATGAAAGCGATTGAAATTCATGAGAAGCTGTTGAAGTATCGCACGGTAAACTCCTTTGCGGTATTAGGGTGCTTCTTCTGCAATCTGGGACTTTTACTACAATGAAAGAACTATTTTCATGTGTGATGGAATTTCTATGAGCTCCAATGATTTATTCACTGTCGGGCAACTTCATGTATGCTTCCCAGTGAAGTAAGAGATCAATTGCTTACTTCTATTTGTTCTATGTTTGCGTTTTTTGGCTGTCTGCAAATCAGAATAATGATGTTCTGACCAGGTATTTTATCATCAAACTATACATTTTAGAGCTGAGTAATAATATACAAAGATCCAGTGATTTATTTTCCAGTAAATTAAGAGGTCGGTTGCTTTCTTCTATTTCTCCAGCGTTTGTAACATTTGTGTTGGTGGCAACTCAGAATAATGGTGCACGTTTTATCATGGTATTATATCATGTTCTAACTAAGTATGTTATCAGAACACTATACATTTTAAACCGAGTAATAAATATTGTGATCCTGTTGCTATATAGCGAGGTCTTTCAGTTGCTCAAATATTTTTGCGAATGTAAATGTCTGGAAGTAGACATTTTTTTAAGAATCCTGTTTAGTATCTTTATCTTTTCTCAGAATGCAATCAAGAATTTCTATCCATACTTAAGTGGTGATGATAATTAGAGGCTCTCGGTTTTACGATACATGAATAAGTATTTCTTTAGAAAATGAAGAGATGAAATTTTTAATTTTCAGTTGGAAAAGATATGCCCCACTATCACTTTTACGGTTTTATCGGTCTATTTGTGTTGGGACCTTTCCCGTTTCCTTCACAGATTATTCTCAGTAGAAACATCTTGAAGTTGGCATGGACCGGTCGCCACCAGCGGTGCTTTGGTAGGTGAGCAGAGTACATCGAATGCACTAATGTTAGGGACGCACACTAATATAGGCTGCCACAAACTTTAAGATGACTAAACATGTTTATGTGCATTTTCTATTTTAGATAATAAAATATTTAGGATGTTTACAGATATATTACTTTCAATTAAATATACAGAAATTAAATTTCAACATATTTAAGATGATACCCTCGCGTTTGCGAGGGCCACCACGCTAGTTTATTTTATTTGACTGCGTTGCAACATCCATCGTTTTAGAAAAAAAATTCAGCCCATAAAAATAAGGATGTTACAATTCTACCCCCCTTAAAAGAAATCTCGACCCCGAGATTTGACCTAAGAGAAAAGATTTGGCAACTCCTAGTAGAAGGCATCTTCGTGTTTCCATGGTGATTCCTCCTCGGTGTGGTCGCACCAGTGGACTTTGCAGAACTGCTCATATTTCTTCCCATTGTCCTTAACTTCTCAGCAAGAATTTTAAATGTCATACTCTTCGCATTAGGGGCGGTGCATGAATCTAATTGCAGAGTATACTCTATCTTACGGTCTTGTGGCAAACCCGGCAACTCCTCCGAAATATCATCTAGGTATTCTTAACAACTATAATGTAAGCCACAACCATCTTCTTCAAGTTGTTCATCAAGAAATCCACTACAGTTTTGGGATGCCTATTTGGGTTTGTAGTCTGTGGCGGCCGAAAAATAATAATACATCTGGGCAAGCCAAAAATATTTTCTTTTAGAAAGAAAACGATGGGGAGCAATGAAACTGGACAAAACCAATTATGTTTTAATGCTAATAGATGTAGAGGTGGGTGGCCACTGACAGATTTGTTTGAACTACTCTACTCCCAGTTTGTAGTCTCCCATGATCCCATCATTTTCCGTGTGAGTAAAAGTTTAGTAACTTGAACTTCACACTCAAGAAAGTACTGTTCCGAATTTGGTGACAGCCACTTCCACTTATGTGCCCCCTTCCTCCATGACCACGAACTTGCTGGAACTCATCATCTTGTCACTTCGATGTAGGATAGATGAGAGGGAAATAAACTAACCCAAAACGAATTTGCATGTATACAACAAATCGAAGCCAGAGAAAATCCAAAGAAATCTTCTTTAAAAACTCACACACAAAAGGTTCAACAAAAAGTAATAGATATACCACATGATCGGTGCAATCTACTACTAGACACATAATCAAAGAGGGGAAAAAACTAATCATTTTCTCGCATAATATTAAATAAAGGGCTCTCTCATGGTTCGCTATACTACTCGTCTAGGAAACCATACTACTCTGGACCTCCATACGGCTGCCCAGGTGTCGGTACAAACTGCATTTCGTTGCGAGGCCGAGTTGTGTCTTCCGCTTCGAGGTTTGTAGGAATCCTCTCTCTCGGCTCTATTTCTTCCTCGAATTGGCTGGTTTGTTCCTCTTGTGCTAATGGTGCGGCTGGGATAGTGAGCAATGGTGGCGCACTGGCTGTAAGACGACGCTTCTTCACGCGATGGCACGTCTTCTTCGCTGAAACCCGCATACGTCCATGGTACATGATTCTCCGTCGATGTGCACTAGGTGGTGGCTCCTCTTGTCCGTCACCTACGGACACGTTCTCCATAGCGACGTCTACATTGTGCACGGTGGTTATGGCCTCCTCTGCAGCGGCCTCAATTCGACGTGTCGAAGGGACATCCATCTACGCATATTTGAATAAGAGAAGAACAATCACTCAGCCAAATTTCATTGTGTAAATCCTAAATGAGAGAGACAAGTAAGAGGAAAGAAGCATATCATTTTTGCAACTATACTTTTATTAAAATACGAGTACTAAGGCTTTCCATTCTAACTAAGGCCACGCAACTAGGTCAACATCGGCTCTGATACCACTTCTGTGAGAACCGGAACTTAACTTTCCGACCCTCCTGTGTTACTCGTCAATCCCAAGATCAAAGTTGACGACACAGCGAAATGTATATCATTACAGACGTACAAAAGATTAATTACAAAGTTTGAATAGCCCCATAGTGTGACATTCATTACAATCAGAAAGCACAGCGGATAAATAAAACGCAAAGTGACTCCATCTCAGCCACAGGCAGTTGATGTAGTCCACGAGGCCTCACTCTTCAACGTCGTCGTAGTTGTTGTAGTCTTCCTTGTCTTTGTAGTACTCTGAATATCAACAAAAGTTTTGCCATGAGTACATTTCGTACTCAACATGCCCCCTCGATGCAAGACCTAATATATCTACATGAGGCTTCAAAGGAAGGTTGTAGGTTCTTTTGCATAAAAGCCAATTTTATTTGCAATATATATTTGATAAAAGCAGTTTTAGACGAAAACATGTTTTATAATGAGTGTAATATTTCTCATCAATGTGGTTGTCCTCGACAACTCACGTATTCCATAGGATTTAGATTCCAGGGAAAGAAGGAAAGGAGAGAAAGAGGCAAAGAGGGAAATAGCAAGACAGGTTCCTGTATGTCAAGAAGGATTCATGTGTCGTCCATGACCGTGGACACGGCTATTCGAATAGTTTTAACTCTGCAGAGGTTGTACACTTTGCCCACACGACACAACCCCGTCTTGTTGCCCACCAGCCGTCGCTGATTTAGTACACACCAATTGGTGTACCGGCAGAGGGATCATGACAAGGTCTTTTAGCTAGATCCCCCAAAGATGTGACATGCCCACCGGGTCTGGCGCACGGTACTGAGAGTACGTCCTCAAACCGGTCCCCCCATCTGTGCCGAAGGTTCTCCCGTAGGCAGCCACCTCATCTGCGGTACGGCGACATCAACACCTAAGGCTGACTAACTTACTTAACCAGGCCAGTGCCCATATAGCATGTGGTTGTACGATTGTCACAATCTTCAAATCCAAGACTTATTAGGACCCTTAATCGGCACGAACGACGGATTGCTCCCTCCAACTTGTGAAGGGCAGCCAATCGCTCCTTCAACATTTGATTCAGCTGTCATCCGCGCCATGTTTAGATGGTAAGTTTCACCCAGAGTAGAAGAGAGAGAGTAGAGGAAGAAACAACGGCTAATCAGCCTAGCTCAACGAGCTCATCAACTTTCAAAAGGGTATGTTTGACCCGAAGGTCGATCAATTCCTCCAAAGAGGCAATAGAAAGTGTCCTAATGATTATTTAGCATGCTAAGCATCTCTACTCTATCAGGATTATTATATAATCTCTACTCAGGGTATCAAGTAAAAGGCGACAAGCGAATCAGGTTGGTGTGTCAATCGACACGCTAGCTACTGGAATAAAATAGCATATATATTTGTAAAACATAAAATAGCATGCAGTTTGTAAATCTGGGATAAAATATGATGAGAGGGCATGCCTTCGTTGATGAATCCTTCTTCTTTCTCAATAACCTGGTGATGTCCACGTTCAACCTCGCCACTCCCTACTCATCGTAACGGTAGCAAATAGAAAACAAATAAATACCAAAACAATAATCACCAAAAGCGAATGAAATACAAATAAGAATGAATGGGTGGATAGGTGTCGAATAGGGTGGGACAACTTGGATGGAATTGAGAAAGTGAGTTGTGTAACTCGAATAAGGATCAAATAGTATGGGTATGATGCCGGGATAGATTATCGGGATAGAGATCTACGATTAGATATAAACGGATGCTTGTTATAACTTGGTAACTACATATCGATGATCTAAGGGTTATTGTATAGTTGGTAACCGCCACGTTACATAGTGAACCCGCACTACACAATATTGCATAACTAGACAACTAGCAAACTTGTAAGACATACAAATAAACCATACCATACTACTATGCTATAATCAAACAATACCTATCATACATATTAGTGATATAAACAATAGCGAAGATTCTCTAACATGCTATCACAACATATAAGCAAGACAAAGGCTCGGATAAAACATACATCATAAAACAACATATGCAAGCTAATGCTAATACCATGAATTGCACCACGTTAGAGAACCATATATGTACACCGCAATACAAAGGGGCAATACAAATAATAAAATACTACTACCATGACACACGAACTAGCCAGAGCAATATATGGTTTACCACGTGAGGTAACAAACATCTCATAAGGTAACATACATGTACGAGACAATAAATAAATCTATTAATAACTAAACAAGAGTAAGACATGTTACTATCTATTCGACAAGTAAGTATATGCTAGCATACATGAAGACACTTCAATATATAGTATGCAATACTAACATGAAAATAAGCTATCGTCTATGTATGTAACACCAATGTTAGATCAATGGAGTATCACATGAACAACATATATAACTATAATATAGGCAAAGCATGATCATGCACACTACTATAACAATAAGTTACTAAAATAAATAGAATCAAGCATCTTATATGACACACGATACACAAGATACCATGGTAGCTAAGCATGAATGATAAACCAGCTAAACAACACATATGTAATATCACAAAAAGCTAGTTGCATAAAGAAATATTAGACCAAACAAGTGTATGCATGAGCTACTAGTGAAACAAGAGCAATTAAACAATGTCATCATCTTATATGCAAATCTTGGCTACTAAGCAAGTAATTAAATAATGTACACTCACATATTATAAGACAGTAACACGAATAAATCATGTCGCGACATAACAATACCAATATATTGCATGAATTACTAAGAATGGATTATAACATAGAACACTAGTAGGATAAAAATGCATCACTCACGACAAGTATAACTATAAATAAACATGAATGGAACTAGAGCATGGCAAGCAATCACGTTTAACAATTTCAATTTGTGGTAGCCAACAAACTAACATGCTACTGAACCACATGTAAAATAAAAATAATGAGTAACCTTCTAGATAATAAATCAATATCTAGTATTAATAAAATACCATTCTCATAACTCAAATGCTAATTAGACACAACCAATGGATCTAAAATAAGTCTAGAAAATAAGAATCGTACTAGCTAAAAGATTCACGTAAGCCAAGAGTTAAATCTAGCAATTTACACACCTATAACTAAGCATGTGTGATCAATCTACAAACTATGATCAAACTAGGCAATCACTCGAATGCAGAATTAGCTAGCAGGTGTAGCAGTACATTTGGCAATATGCGACTACACATACATGCCAACATGCTCATAGTGATGCGATGGTTTCAACTCATCAGATGTATTCGCCTAGTAACAACACTGCTGGCTTCATGGAGTCATAAGACAAGTTTTCTAGATTGGGCTTGTGTAGATTCGAGGTGTGAAAGATAGACTAAAAGGCTGATGCCACTGGGTGGCATTCGGTTCACCGGCAGCGCGACGAACTACCGAACTAAGGCTGAGGATCATGTCTAGGAGGTAGCTCTATGGATGGGGATCGCGTTCCGAGCAAAAGAAACGGCTGGTTCTCACCGAGTTCGTCGCAGTTTGAGGTAGACGTCGGCGGCCGGAGTCTATGGCGTTGCCGGAGGTGTCGTGGATGATCAACGATTTCCCTTCTCCTTCCGTGGGTTGGCTTCCTTGCTCCTGGTGATCTCCCTGGCGCAGCAGCTCCTCCTCTCGTGGCCTGGGTTGTCGGGAACGACGGCGGCGTTCGGCGGCGTTCTCGCGAGTGTGGTTTGTTGTGTTAGTCTATGGCTCCAGTGATGGTGTGGGATGAAAGAGGAGAGCGGGGTGTCGGTCTGAGGCTGTGTAGGAGAAGAATGGTACTCCAAGAGACGTGCTTAAAGAGAGGTTAATGGCTAGGTAAATGGCAGCAGTTTGCTAGTCCGTTTATGGCTGGCGTTTCACTTGGCTGCACTTGTGCATGCGGTTATGCGGGACATGAAGAAGAAACTGCCCGACGCATTGACTGACTGGGCTCGACGGCTGGGCGTGCTGTGCTCGGACTCGTGCGTGCGAGTCAAGCGTCCCGTTCATGCGTGATGAGAACGATCAAGTGGTGTTACCTGGGTTGACTCGTCTGGTTTGGTGCGGTCGGACGAAACGATATTTCGCTGGAACGAAAAGGAAAGGAAGCACCAGGGTAAGGATCGATAGGTGCAAGTCACATACGTGTCAAGGAAAACAAGAGAAACACATCGTTGTGGTGCAGCCAGGCAAGAAAAAGAAAAGGAGCAGACAAAGTGACAGGCCTAGATGCATGCAGCCAAGTAAAGAAAAAATAAAATAAAATAAATAATAGAAGGAGAGGGATTGTGCGATGGATGAGGAAAGAAAAGAATAGACATGGGATCTTACCAATGTTGTGTATGTGTTGGTGCAAGTACGTGTATGCTACAGGCAAATCTAAAGGGATTTTAAGAAAGAACCAAATAAGAAAAGAATTGTCAACTAAAAGCAAATCCAAATAAAAGTGCAAAGAGATAAATTAATCTTGTCTCATATTAAAATACTTTCAGAGAAATGATTTTAACAACTCAAAATAAAGTATTTATTTTATTTGACTGCGTTGCAACATCCATCGTTTTAGAAAAAAAATTCAGCCCATAAAAATAAGGATGTTACATTGAGTAGATCTCTCTGTAGGAGAACCTAAAAATTCTGAAACAATTCATGCGTGTTCCTCAGATATGTACGCAACTTTCATTAGTTTTGAGTTTTATGATTTGAGCAACGGAAGTACGTCGAAAAAATTCGTGTTTACTGGCTGTTCTGTTTTGACAGATTCTGTCTCTGTTTTTTGCATTGTCTCTTGTGGATTTTAAGTAAGGCTTTCTAGACGTGGAGAGCTGTAGCTAATGTTTTATTGAGTTCTTGCAATGTGTCACTACAGAACTAAAGTGGATTAAAGTTTTTTGAGTACTAACCCCTCTAATGAAGTTTATGAGAAGTTTGGTGTGGCAGAAGTTTTCAAGGGTCAAGAGAGAAGGGTGATATAATGTGATCAAGAAGAGTGAAGAGCCTAAGCTTGGGGATGCCCCCGTGGTTCACCCATGCATATTTCAAGAAGACTCAAGCGTCTAAGCTTGGGGATGCCCAAGGCATCCCCTTCTTCATCAACTTATCAGGTCATCTCTAGTGAAACTATATTTTTATTCTTCCACATCATATGTTCTTTACCTGGAGCGTCTGTGTGCTTTTATTTTTGTTTATGTTTGAATAAATTCGGATTCTAGCAATCCTTGTGTGGGAGAGAGACACGCTCCGCTTTTTCATATGAACACTGGTGTTCTTCGTTTTATTTTTCATGTTCATAGCGAAGCTGAGAGCCGCAGCACTTATTGATATTTGGTTGGAAATAGAAAATGCTTCATATTATTGTCTTGAATAATTTGATACTTGGCAATTGTTTTGAGCTCTCAAGTAGATCATGTTTAAGCTCGTGCATCATGTAGTTTAAACCTATTAGTGGAGAACTACCGTAGAGCTTGTTGAAATTTGGTTTGCATGATTGGTCTCTCTAAAGTCTAGATATTTTCTGGTAAAGGTGTTTGAACAACAATGAAGATAGTGTAGAGTATTATAATGCTTGCAATATGTTCTTATGTAAGTTTTGTTGTACCGGTTCATACTTGTGTTTGCTTCAAACAACCTTGCTAGCCAAAGCCTTGTACTGAGAGGGAATGCTTCTCGTGCATCCAAAACCTTGAGCCAAAACTTATGCCATTTGTGTCCACCATAACTACCTACTATGTGGTATTTCTCTGCCATTCCAAGTAAATTGCTTGCGTGCTACCTTTAAAAATTTCATTCCTTGTCTTTGCAATATATAGCTCATGGGAAAGTAGCTTAAAAACTATTGTGGTAAAGAATATGTCGCTTATGTATCTTATTTCTTATAAGTTGCTTGTTGAGCGGTAACCATGTTTCTGGGGACGCCATCAACTGTTACACTATTTGTTGAATATCATGTGAGTTTCTATGCATGTTCGCCTTGTCTGAAGTAAGGGTGATTTGCCATGAGTTGAATGGTTTGAGTATGCATATTGTTGGAGAAGAACATTGGGCCGCCAACCTGAAGGAGATATGCCCAAGAGGCAATAATAAAAGTGGTTATTATATATCTTTATGTTTATGATAAATGTTTATATACCATGCTATAATTGTATTAACCGAAACATTAGTACATGTGTGATATGTAAACAACAAAGAGTCTCTAGTATGCCTCTTAACTAGCTTGTTGATTAATGGATGATTAGTTTCATAATCATGAACATTGGATGTTATTAATAACAAGGTTATATCATTGTATGAATGATGTAATGGACACACCCAATTAAGCGTAGCATAAGATCTCGTCATTAAGTTATTTGCTATAAGCTTTCGATACATAGTTACCTAGTCCTTATGACCATGAGATCATATAAATCACTTATACCGGAAAGGTACTTTGATTACATCAAACGCCACTGCGTAAATGGGTGGTTATAAAGGTGGGATTAAGTATCCAGAAAGTATGAGTTGAGGCATATGGATCAACAGTGGGATTTGTCCATCCCGTTGACGGATAGATATACTCTGGGCCCTCTCGGTTGAATGTCGTCTAATGTCTTGCAAGCATATGAATAAGTTCATAAGAGACCACATACCACGGTACGAGTAAAGAGTACTTGTCAGGAGACGAGGTTGAACAAGGTATGAAGTGATACCGATGATCAAACCTTGGACAAGTAAAATATCGCGAGACAAAGGGAATTGGTATCGTATGTGAATGGTTCATTCGATCACTAAAGTCATCGTTGAATATGTGGGAGCCATTATGGATCTCCAGATCCCGCTATTGGTTATTGGTCGGAGTGAGTACTCAACCATGTCCACATAGTTCGCGAACCGTAGGGTGACACACTTAAAGTTGGATGTTGAAATGGTAGAACTTGAATATGGAATGGAGTTCGAATATTTGTTCGGAGTCCCGGATGAGATCCCGGACATCACGAGGAGTCCCGGAATGGTCCGGAGAATAAGATTCATATATAGGAAGTCATTTTATAAGATTTAAAATGATCCGGAAGGTTCTAGAAGGTTCTAGAAAAGTCCGGAAGAAACCACTAAGGAAGGCGGAGTCCCGGAGGGACTCCACCTCCATGGCCGGCCAACCCTAAAGGGGGAGGAGTCCCAAGTGGACTCCCCAAGGGGGGCCGGCCACCCCCTCCCAAGGAAGGGTGGGAATCCCACCTCTAGTGGGAGTCCTAGCTTGGGTAGGTTTCATGTGTTATGGAAGGTTTTGGTTTGGGGTCTTATTCGAAGACTTGTAGACCAACTCTTGGGTGTTCCACCTATATAATGAGGGCCAAGGGGAGGGGGCCGGCCACCCCAACAACCACCAAGGTGACCGCACCCCTAGTGGCCGGCGCCCCCCTCTCCCAAACCCTAGCGGCCCTCTCTCCTCCACCACATCCCGCACGCTTAGCGAAGCTCTGCCGGATTTCTCCACCACCACCGACACCACACCGTCGTGCTGTCGGATTCAAGAGGAGCTACTACTTCCGCTGCCCGCTGGAACGGGGAGGTGGACGTCGTCTTCATCAACAACCGAACGTGTGACCGAGTACGGAGGTGCTGCCCGTTCGTGGCGCCGTGATCAAGATCTTCTACGCGCTTTTGCAAGCGGCAAGTGAACGTCTACCGCAGCAACAAGAGCCTCATCTTGTAGGCTTTGGAATCTCTTCAAGGGTGAGACTCGATAATCCCCTCGTTGCTACCGTCTTCTAGATTGCATCTTGGCTTGGATTGCGTGTTCGCGGTAGGAAATTTTTTGTTTTCTATGCAACGTTATCCTACAGTGGTATCAGAGCCGTGTCTATGCATAGATGGTTGCACGAGTAGAACACAATGGTTTTGTGGGCGTTGATGCTCTTGTTATCTTTAGTTTGAGTACTTTGCATCTTTGTGGTATAGTGGGATGAAGCGGCTCAGACTAACTTTACATGACCGCGTTCATGAGACTTGTTCCTCGTTCGACATGCAACTTGTAATGCATAAGAGGCTTTGCGGGTGTCTGTCTCTCCTACTATAGTGAAGATTCAATTTACTCTTCTATTGACAACATTAGTATCAACGTTGTGGTTCTTGTTCGTAGGTAGATTAGATCTCTCTCGAAAACCCTAAACCACGTAAAATATGCAAACCAAATTAGAGACGTCTTGAATAATTTGATACTTGGCAATTGTTTTGAGCTCTCAAGTAGATCATGTTTAAGCTTTTGCATCATGTAGTTTAAACCTATTAGTGGAGAACTACTGTAGAGCTTGTTGAAATTTGGTTTGCATGATTGGTCTCTCTAAGGTCTAGATATTTTCTGGTAAAAGTATTTGAGCAACAAGGAAGACAGTGTAGAGTCTTATAATGCTTGCAATTTGTTCTGATGTAAGTTGCTGTACCGGTTCATACTTGTGTTTGTTTCAAACAACCTTGCTAGCCAAAGCCTTGTACTGAGAGGGAATGCTTCTCGTGCATCCAAAACCTTGAGCCAAAACCTATGCCATGTGTGTCCACCATATCTACCTACTATGTGGTATTTCTTGCCATTCCAAGTAAATACTCCATGTGCTACCTTTAAACAATTCAAAAGCTATTATCTCTTATTTGTGTCAATGTTTTATAGCTCATGAGAAAGTATGTGGTGTTTATCTTTCAACATTGTCATTTACTTCTGACAGACTCTCACCAATGGACTAGTGGCTCATCCTCTTATCCAATAATTTTGCAAAAAGAGCTGGCAACGGGGTTCCCAGCCCCAATTAATTACAACTTTCACTAATAATTCTCTTCACATGTTTTGCCCTGATCTATCAGTAAGCAACTTAATTTTGCAAATAGACACTCCTCCATGGTATGTGAATGTTGGAAGGCACCCGAGATTCGGTTAGCCGTGGCTTGTGTAAGCAAAAGGTTGGGAGGAGTGTCATCCATAAATAAAACTAAAGTACATGTGTAAACAAAAGAGAAGAGGGATGATCTACTTTGCTGGTAGAGATAACGTCCTTCATGGGAGCCGCTCTTGAAAGTCTGGTTGATAAGGTAGTTAGAGTACCCGCTACCATTCGTTGACAACAACAAACACCTCTCAAAACTTTACTTTTATGCTCTCTATATGATTTCAAAACTTGAAAAGCTCTAGCACATGATTTAACCCCTGCTTCCCTCTGCGAAGGGCCTTTCTTTTACTTTATGTTGAGTCAGTTTACCTACTTCTTTCCATATTAGAAGCAAACACTTGTGTCAACTGTGCATTGATTCTTATATGCTTGCTTATTGCACTTATTATATTACTTTGTGTTGACAATTATCCATGAGATATGCATGTTGAAGTTGAAAGCAATTGCTGAAAATTAAATCTTCCTTTGTGTTGCTTCAAACCTCTTATTAAGAATTTATTGCTTTATGAGTTAACTCTTATGCAAGACTTTTTGATGCTTGTCTTGAAAGTACTATTCATGAAAAGTTTTGCTATATGTTATCTATTTGTTAGCAAACTATAGATCATTGCCTTGAGCCACTTCATTTATCTCATATGCTTTACAATAGTATGATCAAGATTATGTTAGTAGCATGTAACTTCAGAAATTATTCTTTTTATCGTTTACCTACTCGAGGGCGAGTAGGAACTAAGCTTGGGGATGCTTGATACGTCTCCAACGTATCTATAATTTCTGATGTTCCATGCTAGTTTTATGACAATACCTACATGTTTTGCTCACACTTTATAATGATTTTATGCATTTTCCCGGACTAACCTATTAACAAGATGCCGAAGTGCCAGTTCCTGTTTTCTCCTGTTTTTGGTTCCAGAAAAGCTATTCGGGCAATATTCTCGGAATTGGACGAAACAAAAGCCAAACCTTGTATTTTACCGAGACGGACCCAGAACACCGAAGAAAAGATGGAGAAGGGCCAGGGGGGCCCCACACCACCTGGCGGCGCGGCCAAGAGGGGGGGCGCGCCGCCCTAGGGTGTGGACCCCTCTGGCACCCCCTCGCGCCGCCTCTTCGCCTATATAATCCCTCACGACGCGAAAACCCTACAACAATCAATCATATTCCAGAAAGACTCCAGGGGCACCGCCGCCATCGCGAAACTCCGTTTCGGGGGACAGAATCTCTGTTCCGGCACGCCGCCGGGACGGGGAAGTTCCCCCGGAAGCCTTCTCCATCGACGCCACCACCTCCATCATGCTCCGTGAGTAGTTCCCCCATGGACTACAGGTTCTAGCTGTAGCTAGTTGGTACTCTCTCTCCCATGTACTTCAATACAATGATCTCATGAGCTGCCTTACATGATTGAGATCCATCTGATGTAATCGGTGTTGTGTTTGTTGGGATCCGATGAATTGTTACATTATGATCAGTCTATCTATAAAGTTTGTGAAGTTATTGTTGCTGCAATCTTGTTGTGTTTAATGCTTGTCACTAGTGCACGAGTGGCATGATCTTAGATTTGAGCTCTATAATTATTGCTTAGATTGTATCTACAAGTTATTTGCACATGTCTATGTCCGGAACCCGAGGCCCCAGAGTGACAGCAACTGGGATAACTGGAGGGGAAGGCTTGTTGGAGATATGCCCAAGAGGCAATAATAAATTAGTTATTGTTATATGTTAGTGTTCATGATAAATGTTTACATCCCATGCTATAATTGTATCAACCGAAACATTGGTACATGTGTGTTATGTAAACAACAAGGAGTCCCTAGTAAGCCTCTTGTATAACTAGCTTGTTGATTAATGGATGATCATGGTTTCGTGATCATGAACATTGGATGTTATTAATAACAAGGTTATGTCATTAGGTGAATGATATAATGGACACACACCCAAATGAGCGTAGCAGAAGATCAAGTCATTAAGTTCAATTTGCTATAAGCTTTCGATACATAGTTGCCTTAGTCCTTCGACCATGAGATCATGTAAATCACTTACACCGGAAGAGTACTTTGATTACATCAAACGCCATTGCGTAAATGGGTGGTTATAAAGATGGGATTAAGTATTTGGAAAGTGTGAGTTGAGGCATATGGATCAATAGTGGGATTTGTCCATCCTGATGACGGATAGATATACTCTGGGCCCTCTCGGTGGAATGTCATCTGATTAGCTTGCAAGCATATGAATGGTTCATAAGAGATCGCATACCACGGTACGAGTAAAGAGTACCTTGTCGGTAACAAGGTCGAACAAGGTATGGAGATACCAATGATCGAACCTCGGACAAGTAAAATATCGCGTGACAAAGGGAATCAGCATCGTATGTAAATGGTTCAATCGATCACTAAGTCATCGTTGAATATGTGGGAGCCATTATGGATCTCCAGATCCCGCTATTGGTTATTGCTCGGAGAAGAGTCTCGACCATGTCTACATAGTTCACGAACCATAGGGTGACGCGCTTAAGGTTCGATGTCGCATAAGTAGATTTGAATATGGTATGGAGACGAAGTTTGTTCGGAGTCTCGGATGAGATCCAGGACGTCACGAGGAGGTCTGGAATAGTGTTATCACCAGAATTTGACCGAGTTAGAGGTGGGCCGCGATCAAGATGGGCTTGAAGAATATACATGGAAGAATATACGTGAATCGGCCTTATATGCGAAGTTTGGGCTAGTTTGCCCGTGTATCTGTAATATAGTAGGATACGTGTCGGTTAGTTAGAGTTTGGCTCGTGCACGGTGGGGATTATTCCCACGTTAGAAAGTCTACGGACTATAAATATGTATCTAGGGTTTATGAAATAAACAACAATCACGTTCACCACAAACCAATCTAGGCGCATCGCCAACTCCCTTGTCTCGAGGGTTTCTTCCGGGTAAGCATCATGCTGCCTAGATCGCATCTTGCGATCTAGGCAGTACAAGTTTATTCGCTGTTCATGCGTTGCTCGTACTGAAGCCTTTTTGATGGCGAGCAACGTAGTTATCTTA
Source organism: Lolium perenne (assembly GCF_019359855.2). Taxonomy (NCBI): domain Eukaryota; kingdom Viridiplantae; phylum Streptophyta; class Magnoliopsida; order Poales; family Poaceae; genus Lolium; species Lolium perenne. Next base: position 248,214,868 of record NC_067247.2, on the reverse strand, counting down.
GATGTGTTAGGGTTATCATTGTTCATCGTATCATATGCTATCGTCGTGCAACCCTTAGACATCTAGCCGCCCTTACGCCTATCTTAGGTGTAAGGGCGGCACCCCGCTTGATCATTATTTAGTAGATCCGATCCGTTATGGTTGCTCCTTGTTCTTCAAGGATTAGTTTAATATCTGCATAGTTAGGCCTTACAAACGGGTTGAAGGATCCAGTGGCGCGTAGGGTGTAGTTTGCTAGCCCTAGACAGGATGTTCCGGGGATCAACCTCGTGTTGGTTTTTAGGCCTTGCCTAGGGTCAGTTTACGAACACCGTGCGTGGCCGCGAGGCTCAATCACGAGTAGGATGTTCTGATTATGTGGTGAAAACCCTAAATCGTAGTAGATCGTTTTAGCTTTATTTTGATCAAGCAGGACCACCATATATTCGTACACCTCGTGCGAATCATGGGTGGATCGGCTCTTTGAGCCGATTCACAGGACAACCTGAGAGCCGATCGAGGCTCGTATTTAATGTTTACGTGTATGCCATGCAGGAAACTAAGCGAGGCATCTCCATCACCTTCCTGACCAGGTATAGGTCAGGTGGCACGCCCTTGCACCAGCATCGGACGTGCGTGCCGAGTCTTTGCGGGCCGTCGCTCGGAGGGACCAGGGCCAGCCGCGATCTGGGAGCCTCCCGGCTCTCCGTGTTGCCCGTCGCTGCTCGCCGGTGGGTTTCGACCGCAACACATTCCCGGCACGCCGGTGGGACCGTCTTCGACATCAACCGCATCGCCATCTACATCTGAGATGGCGGACGGCACCCCAGTCACGTACGAGGATCTGACCGAGGAGCTCAAGAAGAAGTATGACGAGGTCAAAGCGATCCTCGAAGCCGACCTCATCGGCTCTTTTCACAGAACCCGCTCACATGGCATCAGGTGGAAAGGGTTCTCACCTGAAGGCGCGCTCGATGGAGTGGACCTGTCTGCCCCGTCAGAAGAACGCACCAGGTCCCTGCGTCAGGAGATTAACTACATGGTAGCTCACTCGCTGGACCGCCATTCTGAGAGCCTGGTGAACACTTTGGAGCGTGTCGCTCTTCGGGTGATCCAGGAAATCATGAGGCATCAGTACTCTCCGCCAGGACCAGCTCTCGGGACCTACCAAGGAGAGATGCCACTCCAGTCCCGTCCACCGCTGCCATTCACGTTGACAGCACCAGAAGTGCCGAATTCGCCGGCATACGCCGTCGACATGGTGGAATGCACATACCCTGGGAGGTGCCAGCCAAGATTCTCGTTCAACATCAACATGGTAGGACTTGGACACCACTCTGGTAAGGACGGAGACGAGGGCAGCTGCTCTCGTAGCAAGGACACAGAGGAAGCCGTTCCACGCGATCGGCTCCGTCACGATGGCAAGCACTACATCACAGAGGGAGAAGTGAGGAACGTGAGATATCAGCGACCTCTCTCTGATCACCTCCTCAACAAGTATGTGAGTAAATATGACCAACGCCGACGACCCAACGACGATGATGAAAGGAATCGTCTGGCTAGGGACGCCAGGAGACGTCGTCGGCATGATCGCGACGAGGAGAGATATGAGCGCCACGCCAAGGAAAGGTTAAGAGAGCAAGACGACGAGGATAGGCACTGGGACTGCCCCTTCTTCAGACACTGCTGGGATTCAGGAATGAGCCGATTGCCTACAATCGGCAACTGCCCAGAATGTAGACAGAAGAGGAAGGATGCAGCTAACGTGTCCGTGTTCAAACGTCTAGGGCCTCTCCCACCTCGGAACAAGCACGCTGAGTCCCCTCGGGTGGAAGATCTCGAGGATTTGGAAGACGATGATGAAGAAGAAGAAGACAGGTACCACCGACCAAGGTGGTGCCCTGATGGACTCAGCCGTTCCCAAAAGCGTAGGGTTCAGCGACTGCGTGGCTTGGAGGAAGCCGAAAGGTTATACCTGCACACGCTAAGGAAGGCGCGGCCTGATCTGGCCGCGAAAATTCAGCGAACCCTGGATGAAGAGGGTCGACCACAAAAAATGGAGTGGCGCCCCAAGCAAAGGAAAGCCGATGATGAAACATCGGCTGGCACAAACATGGTGTTCATCCTTCCGACGGAGTTTAGTGCTCCAGGATTAGACGAGGCACCCGTGGCACAACTTGACTGCGGCCCACGGCCGGTTATCTTTGAGAAGCCACGAGAAAGAAGCTACAGACATCTGAAGGCCCTGTACTTGCGAGGTTATATCAATGGGCAGCCTGTCAACAAGATGCTGGTGGACACCGGAGCGGCAGTCAACATTATGCCATACTCCATGCTACGTCGGTTGGGACGCTCTAGCTCGGATCTGATCAAGACCAACGTGAAACTGAGCGATTTCAACGGCCAAGCGTCTGACGCACAAGGTGTTCTGAACGTGGATCTGACCGTAGGAAGGAAAACCATCCCTACGACGTTCTTTATCGTCGACAGCAAGAGCACCTATGCTGTCCTGCTAGGAAGAGATTGGATCCACGCCAACTGTTGCATTCCATCCACGATGCACCAATGCGTAATACAGTGGGATGGAGATGAGGTAGAGGTCGTCCATGCAGATGACTCAGCCGAGATTTCAACGGCTGGCATGAACGCTTGGGAAACAGCAGGCCAAGAGCCACTCTCAGGCATCAATTTGGACGACTGCGAGCGCATCGACGTGACAAAGGATGGGGTTAGGCTGGTCTTATCCACCGGCCTGACCGTGTAGCAAGAACGAACCGATGGGCAAACGTGGCGAGGCCGATCTTTGGGATCGGCCCCAAAGATCTATGGAGGAACATTGCAAAACCTTCATTGAGCGATTCGATCAACGTGGAGGCCGATTCCAGCAATCGGCCAAAATTATCCTCACCACACATTCTGCCTGTGTTCAACGTCGATCTAATGGGCAGCGGTTTTACGTCGGCTGATGAGAGTCAACATTAGTCCTAACGGAGCCGACGTTCAAATACAGTGCCTTGGCTAACTACAGAGCCGATATCCGCAGTTACCTGGCTGATTCGGCTCGGGGGGCACCTAATCAGATGAACATGTGCAGATGAACATGTGCGATACATGTGCAGTGAAATATTGGGGGCCGATAGAAAATCGGCCAGTAAAAAAAAATTCTCATGGTATACAGCCGATGCAAGGACATCGACTTTAGAGCTAAGAAACAAAGCCGATGCACAGCCATCGACTCTAGTACAATTACACAGGATCTACCTGCTGCGTGTTCAAGACGCGGATTTTCACCAAATCCAGTTCAGCTGTGAGGCCTTCTGCTTCCTCGAGGGAGTGAACAATGAGAGCTTCCTCAGCCGCAATAAGCCGATTTTGGTGCCTGAACTTTCTCGTCGAGGACTTCCAACCCTTTGCGCCAGTTCAGCAGTACTGTCAGAAGCGTCAGTTTTGGCATACAAGGCAGCCTTCTGTTCTTTAAGCCGTTGGTGTTTCGTCTACAATATCGGCTTGCAACGGAAGAAAAGACGATCGATGGGGGCAAGTTTGGCTGACTCTGCATGGTGGTTGTCTCGGAATTACCCGAGTTCAGATCTGTACATCCTCACCGTTATTCTCGCCTTGACTAAGGCTCGGGGGGCAGCTGGCCTGGTAGATGCTCTGTTTTTAGAAGCCGATTGGAGTGTCATCGGCTGATCCTGCATCATAACCTTCTTCGAAAGCGGTGAGTTGTTGCAGTAGAAGACTACTGGAGCTGCTGAAAGAGAAGTCGTCATCATCTACAGGGTCAGAACCGTTTCTATTTCTGCGAAAAGATAGAGCAAGGCGCTATGTTCGGACAGTAAGGGACAGTTAAGGATCACCTTCAGGCTGGAAACCATAGCGTGGGCATTGGATGGTGCTGCCCATGGATTCATTGCAGTTGCGAACCTGCGTGATCGACATCTGAGGTTCGTATGGCCGTGGGTTGGATCTGTTCAAGTGGCGCTTTGGAGAATTGGGTTTTGCCCTTGCGGACAGGCCACAGATTAC